>NC_091863.1:107061645-107364676 GCF_037783145.1 Equus przewalskii | reverse complement strand
TTGTTGATGATGGTGATGACAACAATCCTCTTGTGCCAGTAAACACCCATTGACTTCTTCCATGGAGTCGATGCTCAGAATCAGAATAGCCTCAGCAAAAGTAGTTCAGAGCCGGAAAATACCCTCAGCAAGAGTAGTTCAGAGCCTCCCCAGTCCTTTGGGGTTAGGTGGTGTAGGGAGGAGCTGAAAGCACAGTGCTCAGCCCAGTTGATTTGGACTAATCTGATTCCCAGAAGAATTTTCTCCTTTCTCTCTCTCTTTATATACTCCCCATCTTTCCCATGAGTCATAGCTCCTCTGGATGCCGGAGCCCAGGCCCCAAAAGGAGGGACTGAAGAGCACACGGTGTTCAAGTAACTCACTATGCATGCTTGGGAGATCTGGGTTCACTCCTTTGTGCTCCGCTTGAGAGCTATAATTATTGATCCACAGTGCATTCTTGTGCTCCGCGACCATCTGGCCTAAGAACATACTAGGCTATCATTTGCTGGGGCAGCAGTTGGTTTCGACAGTTTATCCTTAAAGTAGCTTTGGAAACCTGCATAATCTTGGTTCTGGGAGACTGAGCAGGCAGCCAGGCTAAAGGCCCCATGTGCTGTTCTTGGGCCCAGTGCCCCAGCTAAAATAATACATTTAGAATTATTCATTATCCCTTCAGTGCAACTCCAAATTTTAAATTGCATACTTGTGAGCAAGCCTGGCTTTTTGTAGGTCTTTAGTATGTTAAAGAATTGCATGTTATAGAGATTCAAAATGAATGTGGGAGTGAATCTCATTCCAGCAGTAATAATAATAGTCAGAAACATAGTAACACTTACCACTGATTGTTCTCTCCCTGCTGACATTGGTCTAAGTGAGTATTACCACATTTAATCTCTACAACACCCTATGAAAGGTTGATAATATCATAACCCCCATTTTACAGATGAGGAAAATGGAGCTCAGAGAGATTACATAAATGTCTCAAGGTCACACAAGTGATAAACGATTGAGCCAAGATTTAAACCCATGCCTTTTTGGCACCAAATTTGAAATTAATACTAACCTCTGCTCTGCCACCTCTCTTTCTGCTTCATTGTACTTTTCTCTATGTCATGTAGGCCTTCAGTCGGTAGCACATGAAAACCCACAGCACTGCTTCAGCCAGTGTTGAGGTCAACAAAAAGGTAATGACCAGCATTCAGCACTGAGGGCCTAAAGCTGGTCACTCTAACTTTGCTGTGCTCTAGTAGCCAACTCTTGAGCTTCTTGACTCTTGGTTCTCCCAACAAAGAAGGTAGAGATAAGAATGCTGATGGAGTGCATGAGATGATATGACTAAATTATTTAGTCGTCTTGGACTTTAGTAAAAATCTAAACAAATCTGGTCAAGTATTTACTCCTCTTTCCCTTGGGCCTAGACATGCTCACAAAATTCACAGTCAGCTTTGCTGGCAAGCCAAAGATTGGAGATTTTCCATGAAAAAGAGATTGGTTTTAAAAATCTACAACCTTAGCTGAAAAGTATAAATTTGTTCATAGAGAAGTCTAGTAAGAAATGACCAGGGGCTGGCCCGGTGGTGAAATGGTTAAGTTTACACACTCCTCTTCAGCAGCCCAGGGTCCACAGGTTCAGATCCCGGGCGCGGACCTACACACCACTCATCAAGCCATGCTGTGGTGGTGTCCCACATACAAAATAGAGGAAGATGGCACAGATGTTAGCTCAGTGACAATCTTCCTCACCAAAATAAATAAATTAGAAATAAATAAATAAGTAAAAGAAATGACGTGCAGGTTAAAATAACTTGAACCAGTGGTTATCTTTGGTTCATATGATGTGGCCAATGAGAATTGGTACTCTCCCCTTTATAAAGAACATTGCTCTTATTAATATGAGTCTCTGTGGAATCTCCTTTTTAATATGAGTTGATGAGCTTGTCATTTTTTTAGTAACAGCTTTAGTAAGGTAACATTCATATAGCTATACAATTCAACCATTTTAAGTGTAGAATTCAGTGGTTTTTAGTATCTTCGCAGAGATGTGCAACTATCACCACAATCAGTCTTAGAATATGTTCATCACCCCAAAAAGAAACCTCATACTTCGTAGCCGTTGTTCCCCATCCTTCCCAATGCCCCCAACTCTAGGTAAGCACTAATTTACTTTCTATATCTATGCATTTACTTGTTCTTGAAATTTCATATAAATGGAATCATACTATTTGTGGTCCTTCGTGACTAGCTTCTTTCACTCAGCATAACATTTTTAAGATTCATTCATGTTGAAGTATTATATCAGTACTTCATTTCTTTTCATTACCAAACAATATTCCATTGTATGAATAGATCACATTTTGCTTAACCATTCATCACTTGATGGAAATTTGCATTGTTCTCACTTTTGGCTATTATAAATAATGCTACTATGAACAAGATTTTGTGTAGATTTGTTTTTGTTGCTCTTGGATATAGAACTAGGAATGCAATTGCTGGGTCATATGGTAACTCTATATTTAATATTTTGAGAACTGCCAGACTGTTTTTCAAAGTGGCTACACTATTTTACATTATCACCAGCAGTGTGTAAGGGGTCCAGTTTCTCCACGTCCTCTCCAACATTTATTACCTGTCTTTTTGATTATAGTCATCCTAGTGGATGTGATGTGGTATTTTCTTGTGGTTTGGATTTGCATTTCCCTGATAACTAAATGTTGACCATCTTTTCATCTGCTTATTGGCCATTTGTATGTCTTCTTTGGAGGAATGTCTATTCAGATCCTTTCCCCATTTTTAATTGAGTTATTTTTCTTTTCACTGTTGAGTTGTAAGTGTTCTTTCTATATTCTGGGTACAAGACCCCCTATCAGATATATGGCTTGAAAATGTATTCTCTCATTCTTGAGTTGTCTTCTCACTGTCTAATGGTATCCTTTGAAGCACAAAAGTTTTTAATTTTCTTCACGTCCAATTTATTTTTTCTTTTGTCACTTGTGCTTTTTGCGTCATATCTAAGAAACCATTGCCTAATCCAAAGTCAGGAAGATTTACACTTATGTCTTCTTCTAGGAGTTTTATAGTTTTAGTTCTTGTATTTAGGTCTTTGATTCATTTCAGTTAATTTTTGCATATGTTGTGAGGTAGGGGTCCAAATTCATTCTTCTGCATGTGGATATCCAATTATCCCACCACCATTTGTTGAGAAGACTATTCTTTCTCCATTGAATGGTCTTGGCACCCTTGTAAAAAATCAATTGACTGCAAATGTGAGAGTTTATTTCTAGACTCTCAATTCTATCCTATTAATGTATACTTATCCCAATTTCACACTGTCTTGATTACTATGGATTTTGTAGTAAGTTTTTAAAAGGGGATGTGTGAGCCCTCCAACTTTATTCTCCTTTTTCAAGATTGTTTTGGCTATTGTGTGTCTTTTGAATTTCCATATGAATTTTAGGATCAGCTTTTCAATTTCTGCAAATTGTAGATCAATTTGAGGGTGTTGACATCTTAACAATATTGAGTCTTCCAGTCCATGAGCATGGGATGGCTTTACATTTATTTAAGTCTCTTTAATTTCTTTCAATAATGTTTTGTAATATTCAGAGCATGGGTTTTGCACTTCTCTTATTAAATTTATTCCTATGTTTTATTCTTTTTGATATTATTGTATGTGGCATCATTTTCCTAATTTAATTTTCAGATTGTTCATTGCAAGTGTATAGAAATACAATTGATTTTTGTAAATTGATCTTGTGTTCTGCTACCTTGCTGAACTCATTTATTAGTTATAATAGTTTTTTAGTGCATGCTGGATCATGTTGTGAGCAAATAAATATAATTTTACTTCTTCCTTTTGTATCTGTGTGGCTTTTATTTCTTTTTCTGACTGACTGCACTGGGTATAACCTCTAGTAGAAGAGGCAAGAGCTGACGTCCTTCTTAAAAGTTCCTGATCTTATTGGGAGAGCTTTCATACATTCACCTTCAAGTATGAATGTTAGCTTTCGGTTTTTTGTGGATGCCTGTTATTAGTTTGAGGAAGTTCCCTTCTGTTCCTAGATTAGTAAGTGTTTTTATAATGAAAACATGTTGAATTTTGTCAAATGCTTTTTCTTCATCTATTGAAATAATCATGAGGGTTTCTTTATTCTATTAATATGGTGTATTATATTGTTCACATTTTGTATGTTAAACCAACCTTGCATTCCTGGAATAAATCCCACTTCGTCATGGTATGTAGTCCTTTTCACATGTTGCTGGATTTGCTCTGCTTATATTTTGTTGATAACTTTTGCACTTATATTTATAAGGGATGTTGGTGTATAGTTTTTGAGGTTTTTTCTTATGATATCTTTGCCTAGCTGTGGTATCATGGCAATGCTGGCCTCATAGAATAAGTTGGAAGTGTTTCTTCCTCTTCTAGTTTTTGAAAGAGTTGTGAAGGATTGTTGTTAATTCTTCTTTTAACATTTGGTAGAATGAAGCCATCTGGGCCTGATCTTTGTCTATTCACATTTTCTATTTCTTCTTAAGTCAGTTTGGTAGTTTGTATATTTCTATGAATTTGTCTATTTCATCTAAATTATATAATTTGTTGGTTTATGGTTGTTCATAATATTCCTTTATAATCTTCTTTTTACTTCTGTAAGGTCAGTTATAATGTCCTTCTTTCACTACTGATTTTATTAATTTGAGTCTTCTTTATGTTTTCCTTATTCAGTCTAGCTAAATGTTGGTCAAGTTTGTTGACCTTTTCAGAGAACCAACTTTTGGTTATGTTGTTTTTCTGTTCTCTATTTCATTAATTTTACCTCTAATCTTTATTATTTCCTTCCTTCTGGTTGCTTGGGTTTAATTTGCTCTTCTTTTTCCCAGTCTTATAGTGGAAGATTGGGTTATTGGTTTGAAATCTTTCTTCTTCTTTAATGTAAGTGATTATAGCTATAAATTTTCTCTAAACACTACCTTCCCTGTATCCCATAAGCTTTGGTATGTTATATCTTTGTTTTCATTTATCTCGAAATATTTTCTAATTTCCCTTGTGATTTCTTCTTTGATCCAAGTTTGTTTAGGATTGTGTTGTGTAATTTCCAAATATTGGTGAATTCCCCAAATAACTTTCTGCCATTGATTTCTAATTTCACTGAATTGTGATTAGGTAAAATACTTTGCATGAATTCTATCCTTTTAAATTTACTGAGGCTTATTTTATAGCCTAGTATATAGTCTATACTGGAGAATGTTCCATGTACACTGGAAAAGAATGTATATCCTGCTGTGAACTGGTCCATTATTCTTCAGGGTTGATATGAAGATGTAAAGTACTTTCTCAGCTTCAGCTTTGTGTTTTAAAATAAGATTCAATCAATAATCCTTCCTCTATGTCTTTAAGAAGAGGGCGTGTGATTCACAATTACCATTTGATTTTAGGATTGAAAACAGACCTGCAGGAAGTCTTCTCCTTTCCACTTAAATTCTTCTGCTCCTTAGAACCATAGAGTCAGCACTTAATTATCCACAAGGAGAATTTTCCACTTCGTGGCTTATCTAAAGTTACCTACAGATTTTAATCCCTCTGCCACCTCTCCCAGGGTGAGGCTGCTGATATAAGCCAGCACAGAAGAGAGAAGATTTTGAATATCTGAACATGGTGGTTTGTTAGCTTGTTACTGAAGCCATAGGGACCCAGTAAGTAAGAAACCTCCATTTGACTAGTGTTCTCAGCCTCCTTGGTTACCAAATCAGATTAGCTATAGAAAATGGCTATCAGGACCCCTGAAAAAAGTAGACAACCTAAATGCATAGAACACAATGGCTGAGTATGAGTGGCTGGAGGAAGTCAAAAGTGATGCTTAAATTGTCTATTGGTATTTTTGCCATTTTTAAAAGATGGCTATACCTCAAAAAGTAAGTTCTGCAACTAATTTCCTATTTTAAGTGGTGTTCAATATTGCGTTTTGTCAGTGAAACCATTCTCACTTGTAGACTTATAAGGTAATGCAAATAAACATCAAAGAAATAAAAATATTATGATCAACCAAGCTGTGGGTTTCAAGACAAAAAGAAAGAAAAACATTTGATCTCTTTTCGTGATTCTAAATTCTCATGATACTTATACCATACACATATGTATAAGTTTATAAAGCTATGCAATAATAAAATCACAGACTTTCACAGTAGGTAAGGTTAAGATTGAAACATAGGAGAACCATTCCTTATGAGAGTTTTTGAGTTCTTATATGAATGCTCTTAAAATCCAACCATAGAATATCCTGTCTCTAAGTAATAAAATTGGGTACACTGGCAACAGCAATATAAAGATGGCCAAGGACCAACATGGAATGGTGAATCACTTTAGGCATTTGGTCATGGGGCCAAAGTCTAGGCTCTTGGACCTAGACTGTGTATCTAATTCTCTTTCAGTAAATCAAGCTAGTGAAGGCAGTGAATCTCATGCTGAGAAAAGACTGAAGCCCAAACTCAACAGGGCCTAATTCTACTGGGAGCTTGGAGAATGGATGCCTTTAAGAGAATTCTTTTGTTCAGCTTAAAATGAATCATCCACAGATGTGTCCATTTCATATTATATTAGTTAATACCTCTGTTTTAAAGTGTTCTTTTTTGATACAAATGTGTTAAAGCTAATGTTTCTAGTGTAACCAAAATTTGTCATCTAGAAATAACTTCCATCTGCTAATACTCATTATACAATATGGAGATGGCTCTTAAGAACTTACTGTCTGTATCTATAGGGACACTACATGGATAGGTGTTTAAGGCCACATGTGTCTCGCATTTAACCGTAAAATGGATACCAACATCCATTCAGCACAGAGTGATTTGAAACACAGCATTTAATTCCCAAATGTTAGTTTTGCTCAGAAAAATATAAAACCTTTCTGATTGGAAAAGAATTTGTGGAATGATGCTTCAAGGCTATTGTAATTGAAGTTGTATCGTTACTTCAGTTAAAGCTCCCATCGACAGTGATGATGATGAACGAGGTTCATGGCAGTGGACTCTCCTATGAGGAATGGGAGCTCTTGTCTCCAGCTTCCAGAAACTGAGACCATGGTTTTTGAATCACACACACACACTTACACACACACACACACTTACACATACACAGCAGCAGCACATAGTTGGTCCTGAAATTTTCCTAGTGTTTGGCTGGAGAGAGAAAAAGAGCAAGGACGTAGCAACTTTTGAAGGATTGTAGCTCCAAGGTTCAAAGCTCGTCTGCATTGGACAACTGCTTTAGGCTTGTTCATTCATTTCTTCATTTGTTACTAATTTTTTTATGGCCCTCTACAATTTCATCCTACTCAGCCTTTTCAGTCTAATCCCTTGCTTCTTCTCACTCAGTCCAGCCAAACTGTTTCCTGAGCATTTTCCATTTTTCCATGCCTCCGTGCGTCTGCATATGCCATTCTTTCCTATCTGGAATACTTATGTACCTCCTTCTGCTTACTCCTTCCCCTTAGGCTCCATATATCCAAACCTACCCATGCTTTCCAGCCTCAGTTGAAATGCATGCTTCTTCCTCCATGAAGTTTTCTCTGATCTTAAAACCCTCCTACCCAGTCTAGAAGTGATCATTCCCTCCTCTAATCTTCCTATTTCTCTGTACCTGGTTGAAACAGTGTAACACAGTAGGTAAGAACAAAGCCACTTACAAATTTTATAGCTTTGGAAAAGATTCTTGTCTGAATCTCAGCCCTAAATTTGTAAAAAGGAGATAATACCTGCCTCTTAGGATTCTTATAAGGATTAAATGAGATTATGCATGCTAAGAACCCACACAGTAGATGCTCTATCAACTGCAGTTGTCCTTGAGGGCAGGGACTGCCTTGTTCCATTTTGTACTCTTAGCACTTAGCATTGTGCCTGACCCAGAGTGGTTACTATGTGAATGTTTGTAGAGTGAATAGGCAGCCCTTTAATCATGAGAACATTGTGGGGGGGGGGGGGGGGCGGGACATGCCTTCCTGACACCTGAGAGGTGATCCATTGTATCTGTCACTTGCCTTCCAGTGGCTTCCTTGTTAGCCTACAAAGGGAAATGCTCCTTGTGGATTTAAGCAGCTTTCTCTCTTCCAAAGTTGGGGATCAGGTTGAGCAATGCAAATTGGGTGCTTGGCACTTCATTCTAGCCTTCTGATTATTCTCTGAGGATTTGTTCTCCCTATGTGGGGCCTGGAGCTCATCATTTGCTAAGGATTGAATCCAATCAGAATTTTGCATTGTTAGGTTTTAAGCCAGTTTCAACTGGTTTGGTAGTTTGTTTATCCTTGGCCAATTTGACTTCCTTTTCCTTCAAAATCTCTTTGAAAGTTTCCATAAGGTTTTTGGTACACTTGAAAGATCATGAAATTTTTTATGTGTAAATGAGAAATATTTGGTTTCTTCAGAAGTGCCCCTCTGGTAAAGTCAAGAGGAAAACATGTGTTGTAAATGGACCCTCATTTTTATTTGTTGGATTTGGGCCTCTCTGCAATCCTTTTTTGGCAGATGCATGGAGTATGTTGAATTCCAAGTTGACGTTCAATTAAGCTGCATTTCTATATTTCCTTAAGAAAAGTATTCCTAGGATAAAAGGAAAAAAATCTTCAGTGTCAGAGACACTGGTCAATAGCTTTTGGTCACATTTTCAAGAGATAAAAGCAAGGATAGATCCAACATGAATCAGGGAACTCAAATGGAAGAAAAGCTACCCACTGAAAAGGCTCTGCTATGGACCATTGGTTTGACTGCCAAGGAGAATGTGAGTTTGGTCTTTCACAGGCAAAATGTGCCACTCTTGACTGTGCTCTCAGAATTGGAGGATGCTGGTCAGTGAAGTGTGATTTGGCCACCACTATAAATTTGGCCATAATTTTTAAGTGTTCAGGGCATTTAGTCTGTCTTGTTGTTTCTCTTTCCTTAGAGCTACAGTAAGGGTCTAGTGGGTGAGGCAAACTGGATATGCAACACTGTGACATAGTTATATACCCATCCTTCTCACTCATGAGCACCCTAGGAAGGGGGAGAGACAGGGTTCACCTGGGAACGTCAACATTCAGTCCGTGGCCTGGTACACAGTAGGCACTAAAAAAGTATTTGGACAAATGAAAAGTACTTGCCTGCCACGACTGCCTTCCTTACCACTTTCTGCTGGCATCAGTGCAGGACAAAGGCGGGGGAACTGCTCACTGGCCTTTCCTCCTCCCTTCTTACTCTTGAGACAATTCCTGCTGGTGAGTCACTGAAGTTTCAGGAGGAGGTACAACAAAAGGAGAAGATTCTCTTTTTATTCTATCGTCCCTGTCTCCTCTTGGGAGCTATTGACATCTGGACAGAGTTTAAGGCTTTTGTTTTTGTTAATTCTTCTTTAGTTTGATCAAATCTCTTTCCCTAACCTAGAAGCTAGGCTTGAGCTAGATCACAGGGGACGGCAGTATCAGCCTCCTTGGGCTCTGTCCATCTGGTGTTGAGAGGTGAGGTGAAGCTGAGGGAATGCGGCCCTCTCTCTAGGAGAAGAGACCTGAGACCATGTTTTGGCCTAAAGTCTGCTCACCTTCCCCAGCACAAACCAATTAGTGAGTATTTTATTGCATAGGGCACCTGCAGCATGTATGTATGTTATATTCAATTTGATACTCTATTTGGTCGTAGTAGATTTCCCAGGCTTAGCTGTGGTACAGCTAAAGATTTTGGAAGGGTGAAAAGGCAAGTAGTGGTGCCAGCATACATTTGATTTCCATATCACCACCATGTGGGTAGCGTCTTTTTAATTAAAAACTGAAAAGTGAAAACAAGCCCTAGTGCCCTGTGCTATGAACGGAAGTGCCTGCATAGAGGTCGGGCCTCATGTGTCCTCTCCAGAGGAGGACCACCCTGCTGGAGTCTGGCGGTAGAGGATAGTTCTTGAGCCACACATCTGAATCCATCTCTCCCTCTGCCAGCACCCGCACTCTAGACAAATGGTCCAGCCGTCTTGCTAGAAGATATGGTGTCATCCAAATCCACAGCAATCTGCAGAGGGATCTGCTGGGCCAGCAGTGTACATTGGGGGAGTATCATGATGGAGCCTGGCAGGCTCTATATGTAAAGCTGAATTGTGCTTAAAAGGAAGCTCTATGGTCAGTCTAGTTCTGAGCGTGACTGCTTTGTTGGAAAAAATTACTCTTTCTTTCACTTTTGATTGACAAATATTTATTGAGATCCTACTAAATACCAAGCCTTATGTGAGGAACTTTACATAAATGCTCTCATTTAATGCTCTCGGCAGCCTTGTAGTGGAGGTAATTATCTCACTTCAGTGATGACAAAACTGGGGCTAAAAGAAGTGAAGTGACTTGCTCAAAGTCTTACTGCTGGCAAGAGGTAGAGCTCGGATTTGCATTCAGGTTTGTCTCTCCCTCAAATTCTCCCTATTCTGCTCTAAGGCATCTCAGGAATTCTTTTTCCTTTTCGTTTCAAATTTTTTCATGGCTCAATTCTACCAAAAAGCATAAATCTTTTAAGGGCTCCATAGTTACAAAAGTCTCTTACGGGTGGCCCATTTAAACATTGTTAGTGGCAACCTTCGAAGTTTCCCAAGTTTCTCCCTTGTTAATTGTATGCAGATAGTGTCAGTGTGGAGGCCTTTCTTGATGGCACAGGAAACTTCCCTGTCTCCATTAACTTGAGAAGACAGGAGGAATGAAGAGAAGGAGCTCAAAGAGAGAGAATTCAATTCAGCCAGTTATTTCAGCTGAGCTCACAAATTTTGTCTGAGTACCTTCTTCACGCCTAACACAGTGTTAGGCACAATGAGGATAAAGAGGCTGTTTATGACAGTACCTGCTCGCTAGGGAGAAGGAAGATACAAAAGAACTAAAGAGTTTGGACATAATCCTGTGAACAGTGGGGAAGCACTGGTGACTTTTGAGCAGAGATGTGACAATTCTCCCAAGGTATGCTTTTATCCATTCCTGCAAGGCTACTGTGGAGGTCAGGAGTGGAGCATGGGGTGGAGCTGGGAAGAGCACAGGGCACTGGATGTTGGAAAAGCCTGACTGTACTATCCTGGGGTATTAAAGAAGTGACAGTTTCTGCATCTTTGCCTAGCACCTACCATACATGTGAAATCCCACAGTTTAGTGGAAGGATATAAACCATCTGCAGCAACATATTTGTTTAAAAAGGAGACACCAGCGTGAAGACTTAGCAACTTTGAACCAGTTGAAAGAAGAGCATCTGCCTGATATTTTCATCGTGGTTATATTGATTGTTCATCTTCCATTCTTCTTGTGGTTTGTGTTACTAGCATATTTGTATTGGTTCTGCCAAAAGAATCCTTGAGAGGAAAAAGAATTTGTAAATTGTTACTTTAGAGAGATTAAAATCTATACAAGAATTAAAGTTCCCTGTAGCTTTGGCCCATGGGCATGCACAATTGAAGTCCATCTGACTTTGAAAGGCCTTTTACATCTTGAGGGCCTGGGGGTGGTCGGGAATCCCTCTTCCCTGTTCGCCTTTTCATGGAATGCTTGCGTTTATTGAGCACCTACTATGTGCCAGACACCATGCTAAATGCTTTCACATATCCTCACGGCAACCCTGTTTTAGGTGAGGAAACTATGGCTCAGATAAGTTATGTAACTTGCCCAAAATCAGAGTTGGTGTGTAGTAGAGCCAATATCGACAGCTATGTTTTCTGGCTCCCAGTCCAGGACTTTTATCACTACACCACACTACCTCCCTCTCTGATCTATTTTGTACTCCTTGAGCGTACACAGTATGAATCCGGTACGGGATAAGATTTTCTGATTTGCTCATGACCATCCACTTCATTAAAACACAGGGCCCTGCAGAAATGGGTTTGAGACTGTTACATTTTGATGAGGGAGAGGGACATGTTGAGAGAATTGGATACTGATTGAGCAGTGCCAGCCCAAGAAGGTTGCCCCAATCAGCTACAAGACTGCATGAAGTCAACAAATCTCTTGAGAGAATAAGGAAGGACTACAATGCAAATGAGATTAAGAGGAAAGCAAAGATACATTTGTCTTCTTCTCAGTTTTGTTCCGGATAGAAGCCTAACAATGATGGGCTTATCAGATTTCTTAGTGGGTGCAGATCCCTATCACTTTTGTGGATCCATCTTTCCTAAGAAGCTGATGGACTGGTAGCAGGGTAGAGAGTAGATCCTCTCTTTGGTCCGTGATCTGGGACATATGTATTATCTCAATTCCCTCTACAATCCTGTGAAGGCAGTGGTATTGTCCCTCTTTTGCAGATTAGCAAACAAAAGCTCAGATTTAAAGGACTGTGGTCACATAGCTAGTTGGTATGGACCTGGGAGAATGAGGGTTAGGAACCTGGGATACGCAGTCTCTCACACTGCTCTTCTAGAGCCTAACATTTCCATGATGGTTCTATGGAAGTGAGCCCCACTTCTAAGTAATCCTGTGGAAACAGACTAGTGTCTAATCAGAATGGACCTGCCCATGCAAATTCCATCTAAGTCCTACTTTACTCCATTAACTATATCACAGTTAGAGACTGAGGCATAGACATTAAGTAATTTATTCTTAATATTGGGGAAAATCAAGAGTAGAACCTACTACCTCTGAGGGGTACTAAACCAAGCTGTCTCCTTACTTTAATGCTCCTTGGAAAGGTTCTCATGACTCCTTTGCCTTTTTGATTTCACAGAAATATTCCAAGATACCCAAAAGCTTTTCAGGCACTATTTTTATTCTTTTGAGTTCTCTTAAAGTTGAAACAGAAAACATCTATGTGTGCGTGTTCATGTGTATATTTAAGAGCTATGTGCTTTATGTACTGTGGCTTGAAAGCCTTCCATGTTATTTGATTTTATAAACATTTTCATAATTACCCAAATGCTGCAGTTCATGCTTTTGTCATGAAATATAAACAAAATCTCCTAATGGAAAATGCACTTGTTCTGGAACAATGCCAAAAAATAGTCCAAAGAAGATACTTGAAGTTTGCTTCCCAGAATATCTGTGTTGATAAATTATCAAGTGTTCAATTAAAACTACAGAACTGATTTTTAATTCCTATTCAAATGGTTGCAAGTGCTCCGAGTTCTATCACTTGTGCACTTTACATGCCTTCCCTGTAATTAACATAAAGAAATTAATGTCTTACAAGCTTCAATATTTGATGCCATATGAGTCCTGAGGATATTTAAAGGGAGAAGAAATGTAAATAGAATGAAATTCTTAAGCAAGATTACTGATATGACAGGACTAAAGGGCTTGGGAGTGTGTGAAAAGTGCCTCTTTTCTTCCCTTTAATAAGTCCATTACTTGCACTTGGGCATATTTTAAGGTCCTTTTCATGCTGAATCTAGAGTTGAGCATGCTTTGCATTTCAAGCTTTGTCTATGAATCAGTAGAAGCCAAAGTTATTTCTGCTTTAAAATAACAGGAGCCAGGAACAGCTAATCTCTTTTCATTCTGAGTTCCTTACATTATTTTACTGGACAGAGTTTGTGTTGGCTACAAAACAGGCCATTCATAACATCTATGAGAAGGAATTTAGGTAAGAATGAAGACAGATTGTAGGATGTATAAAGACTCCCTCTCCTGAGGCCATTAAGAAATTCCAAATTGGCACTGTTTTGAATAGTGACATGGCATTAGCCTTGCTAATTTCAGTAATTCAAGCTGATAGCCTCTGATTACCAATCTACTAGATAAAACCTTCCCATAACTACAGTACAGATGTGCTTCTTACCCTAGGTGAGTTGATATTTTTAAATAGGCAAATGGGGGCAAGTTTGTGAAGGAAGTTGGAGGGTGATCATGGCTAGCACAGCGCCTCTCAGTCAGAAACTCTTTGGAAGGTAGTAGATGTCTTTACTTCCTCAGGAAGATGTGTCCTACACTGTTGAGGAAAATTTACTTTTCTTTCGGTAAGCAGGAATGAGAATATGAGACGCAGACTCTGTCACTCCCGTATCTCATTGCATCTGACCTCTTTGCCTGAATTGTCTTCATTTCGATAATCGGGACGGGAAAAGTAACCCATCCAAGTTCATCTGCTTTTAAGTGGGAATGCATTTGCTCTTCAGTTCATAAAATGTGCAAATAAACTGACAGGTAGTTAATGGCCAAAACTCCAGGGGAAAGGGAACTCCTTTTTAAAGGATTCTATATTTAAAAGACATTCCCCTAAATCTCTCTTGACTAACTGGCATCTCACATCATGCTGGAAAAATGTACAGAGGGAAGTCTTCAGAGCCTCGCAGGCTGAGAAAGGAGAAAGATTGCCGAGTGTTTGAAAGGGTTTAGGGTTTCATTTGAAGAGCAGCTGCACCCCACCGTGCCTGTGCTCAGATACACCGAACACCAGCGAGGCGGCGGCACACTGCAGAGGCCCTGAGTGCAGCCAGAGCGGACCTGCGGGTGAGAGGGCATGGCCAGCCGGCCACGCCTTCTGCACATCTGGCCCTGGGTTATTGACTTGGGTTTCCCATCAGTCAGTGACTAAGACCAAAGCCCAAGACCCTTCCCTGAACAGTTTGGATCATCAAGCAACAAAGATGAGAGAGAGAGAGAGAATGGACACAAAAACCTAAAAAGGGAAATGGAAGTCGTGTGGAAGCATGAGAGATTTACTTAGGTTCAAGAGCAATGTTTCTCCAGAGAAAGGTCTAACATTCATGGTTTTCTCAAAGAACAAAAAGTAACCCGCTTGTGGAGCACGAGAAGGTTTACAAATCGTATTTAGATATCTGATCTCACTTGAGAAGGAACACAACTTTGGTGCTAAATAATAAAACTTCTCTGCTTCCAGGCAGAGCAGCAAACGTCTGTGGATCAGGCTTCCCCAGGTTTCCCTTCTCAGAATCTTCACCAGGCTCTGTCCCTGCTCAGAATCTCCATAGCACTTGGTTCGTGCCTCTCTTGTGGCACTTATCACTTTCTAACTTGGATACAGTTATTTTTGTACTCATCTCATCTTCCTGACAGGATACAGAGCTCCTTGAGGCCAACAACTGAGGTTTCCGCATGTCTGTATCCACCACGGCACCTGGCAAGTGGCTGGTAAACAACAGGTGCCCAATTCATGTTCATTGCTGCCGCGCCTGACACCTATACCAACTGTCCATCTCCTGCTAGATGGAGAGCTCCTTGAGGGCAGGCTCAGTGTCTTATCCTGTATCTGCAGCGTCTGGCCTGCCTGGTTCCCAGTACAGCAATAAATGTTCCTAGCACCCAACAAGTGTTTAATTAATTAATTAAAGTGTACTAACCATGCATAACATAAATCCTTCCATTCCCCTGTGGCTGCCACATCCACAATTCATCCACTCAAGAGGTTATTCATGATAACAGATTTACATCAAAATGTTTCAGGGACCGGCCCAGTGTTGCAGCAGTTAAGTGCGCACATTCCGCTTCTCAGCGACCTGGGGTTCGCCGGTTCGGATCCCTGGTGCACACATGGCACCGCTTGGCACACCATGCTGTGGTAGGCGTCCCACATATAAAGTAGAGGAAGATGGGCACAGATGTTAGCTCTGGGCCAGTCTTCCTTAGCAAAAAGAGGAGGATTGGCAGCAGTTAGCTCAGGGCTAATCTTCCTCAAAAAAACAAAAAAAAAGTTTCAGAAGGACTCAGGCTCATGGTAGCAAAGATAAGGATGTTGAATTTGATACAGTTGACAATTGTATCAAATTGAAACCCAGTTTCCCCCCTAAAAAGGTACTCTGGAGATGGCAAGGGGTAAAAGAAGTTTTAGGGAAAGAAGCTATAGAGGAAAGCCAAAAACAAGTCATGAGGTAAAGACGGCTGAAAGAGAGCGGTAGGTGAAGAACGTTGCCTGTCTGCGTTCAGGGCCCCACAGCCTCTCAATGCTGCCGGCCTGGCTGGAGCATGAGAAACGGGAAACCAAAAAAAAATCAAGTTGAAAAGGAGGCCTCCTAAACTTGGTCTTAGGCTTAGTACTAAGGGAGAAAGATTTGAGGATTACTTACCTTGTTGTTAGTCCAAAGGGGGCTTCAGATTTCTCCCCTGGGTGACCTAAGCTGTAATCTGTCTCTGTCGCCCGCTGTTAATACTTCTTCCATTTGTGAGGAAATTATAGTGACTGGAGAAGCTCGACTTACTTCCTCAAATCTCTTGGCAGAGAAATTAAAAAGACAACAGAAATTGCTGTCCAACTGGAATTCTGCATGACATAGGGAGAACTGATTGGGACCCATCGATTGAAGAAAACTCTTTCTATTTAAAGAGAATGCATCTTTAATCGTGGTAATACCTTTAGTAAATTGCTTTCTCTGGTGACATTGCATACCTAATTGCAGTTTGCTCATTTTTATTTTCCCTTTACGTTGTTGCTTGCTGCTTAGGCAATTGTAGATTTGCAGGCTGAGCAATGAACTTATTAGTGACATTCAAAACTCTCAGCCAAATGTGTCTCAGGACCAAAATGTCACCACTTTGGGACATGACTCAAAGGTCACCAGACAATTATATTTCCTTTAGCACTTCCTCAAGAGACCTATTTTCCACCCCCTTAACAATTTGGATTCTCTTCTCTGAGAAGCGTTCTCAAATCCTCCCAAAATTGTGAAAATAAAAATGAAATACAATAGTAAAATGGGTACAACCAAGGACCGTAGTGATAGCTTATGTACGAGGATTTGCTCTCCATTCCAATTTATGTAGTTTAGTGTAATACTGGTTTTCTTGATGAAACACTCTATTGCCAAATCATATTCAGCAGGGTGTGAGTGGGAGTCCCAGGTCGTCTTCTATGACAGTTATGCCTAGCCAGATTTGTCATAGCTTGCAAATGCATAGTTTGTTTTAAATGAATGTTTGGTTTGTTTTTTTTTTAAATAGCTGTTGCATTAGGGTGATAACATTATAAAGTGATTTTTTTCCCAAAGATTCTTAATATCATCCTATTTCCTTGTTGTCCTCTATATTATCTTTTGAAGAAAAAGCACATTAATCTTTCTCTCAAAATCTTCTCCAACTCATCTTTCCCACCTGTTCTACTGTCCTGCAACTTATCTCCCATGCAGCCTCCGTTCCCACCTGCCAGGGTTATTCTAGGAATATACCTTAGAGAAATACACTATGTATTCTAAGGAGTTTGTGAGAGGGTGTTTGCGCAGCATTGTTTGCACTGGGGAGAAATTAGAAACAAACTAAATGCCTATCAGTGAGGAAATGGCTAATTGTGTTATATTCATACTATGGAATTTCTTGCAATTATAAAAAGGAAAGAGACAGTTCTATGTGTATTAACATGTAAAGATTTCCAACACATTGTAGCATATGCATATGCATAGAAAATGCATTTACCAGTAATCACTCCTGGGGAGTTGTAGGAGGGGGAAAGTTGGAGAGGGTGCTTTCTCTTTTTACCCTGTATACTCAGGTATTGTTTGCATCTTTAGCTTCAAGAATGTATTCATGTGTTGAGTAGTTAAAAAATTAACAAAATAAAAGGACTCTATCAACTGTGTGGAGGATGGTTTGCATGAGGACAAGAGATGATGAGAACGTGATCTTAGCAGTAGCAGTAGCAAGCAATGACAATGGAAAGGAGAAGGGAATTCACAAAATCTTAAGGAAACACTTTACAAGATGTAATAATTAGACCTAGATCATGAAAAACGAGGAGAATCTAGGGCAACTTGCAGGTTTCTGGCTTGGGCAACTGGATGGCTCCTAGAGACGTTCACTGAAATGGGGTGGGAGGTCGGGGGTGGAGGTGGGAAGGGGAGGGATGGGAGGGGTGGGCAGGGAGGTACAGGAGGGGGAGCAGTCAAGGCAGAAGAAATGCTGCGTTGTTTGTGGTCTGTTGTGTCTGTGTTGCTTGAGGGACATCCAGGTATAAAATGGCCAGGGAGCAGTTAAATCTTCAGAGATGTGTCTAAGCCAGAGATAGATCTGGGAATCCTCAATGATAGATAAAACCTGGGGCACAGATGAGAGCGTTCGGGAAGACTCATAAAGTGAGTAGAGTGGAGGGCCAAGGAAGAAATGAGAGAACACTCATCTAAAGAAAGACAGCCTGCAAAGGAATCTGAGAACCATCCGAGAGGTAGAGGGATCCAGGAGGAAGCTGTGCCAGAAGATAAGGGTGACACCACGTTTCAAGACAGAGAGTGGCCAACAGTATTGGATTCTGCAGGGAGCTTAAGATGAAAAACTAAAAAGGGTCCATTGAGGGGTTAACTGTAAACTGGCGTGAGGGATCTTATTGAGTATTGGGCTGATGAAAATGTTCTAAAATTGAATTACGATGATGGTTGCACACCTCGCTAAATTTACTAAAAATCATTGAATTACACGTGAAATTTATTTAAAATAGGTGAATTTATGATATATAAATTGTACCTTAGTAAAGTTGTTTTAAATGAAAAACAAAACAAGAATCCATTGGAATTTAGTTTGGGGCAAGCTATGATTCCAAGAGAAACTTTCCAGTCTCATCTCTTCTTCCTAATTGGTTGGGAAAAGTCCCATGAAATAAAATGAAAGGAAGCACACATTACTGATGTCACATCCTGATCCTTTCCACTCTCTTGCAATATCAAAAACTACTTTATGTGTTTGATTTGCTTTTTACCAAGCAATGAATATTGCCACCCTATTCTCTGTCTTCCTTTGCATAATTGCAAAAGAGTTGTTTATTATTATTTTTTTAGCATATATTTCCAGAGTTTAGGTTTAGGGTGCCAGGCTATAAGGCCCCAGTTTTTATCTGTTTTTCTTATGGTTGATTGCATTTTAATGTGTTTAAACATAGCCTCTTTATTGGCTGTGCAAGGCATTTTCACTCTGAAATCTCATCATTCATTTCCTGATACCTCTGTTAGGTGCATAACATGATGCCTTGTTCTTCTCAGCCATTTCCTTTCTTAATTTGACTTGGCCAATAACAAGATGTATTTGTCTTGGTTAACAGGCGCATTTGATGTATTCTGTAGACAGGTCAAAACAATATGGAAAACTCCTGCCTCTTCTTACTATAAGGAGCTGGGCCTGTCCTTGACTCTACTTAATTAAAGTGTTCATTTCTTGCCAATTGCATCTTCTTTTTATTGTGGTTCAATTTCTTCCTGCTACTTTTTAATACTCCTCCTCAGTGACCTGGCTGCCACTCTTCATAGTGGAATTTTTCTTTTCCCCTTTTACATCTTCGTAGCTGTGAGTTTGGGCCACTTGGCATCTTTTTACCTTTCCTGGCCTCCTTTGGGCTTGCCTACTTTGTTCTCATGCCCGCAGAGCTATTTGTATGAGGATCATCCAGCTTTTTCTCCTCAGTTGCCTTCCCCTTCGGTCCTTCCAGCTTATGTCCTGATCATGTCCCCAAAATGAATTTTCTCCATCTGATGCCTCTTCCTTTCTTCCTCTGGATCCTGAGTGATACCATTATGTGGCTGCATTGAGCAAGATGTCCATCATCTGCTGATCACTGCTAATTGTTTCCTATTGGTAGGAAAAAAACTCAATGTAAACAATTTCTGAGTAGGTTGCTCCACCTTCCGTATAGGCAGTGTCCTCATGACCATTTCATACCATATACACACATTTCATATTGCCTGATAATTATTCACATTGTTTCTGAGACTTAGCCCCTGCCTTAGTAAGCTGGACAGATTATGCGGTTCTTTCTCCCTACCATAGGTGGATTAAGTAGTTACTTCTTTAAAATTAGGTCTTGGTTGATAACTCCTTGGCAAACATAAAGCCCTCCATTCTAAGCTAGTCATGGTCTCCAAAACACACTGATCCCTTTCTTTGAGAGAGAATCCAAAGCAGTCTCTTTAGATTCCTCTCCAGACAGTGTCTGTGTCAAAAGCAGGAATGCAAAGGTCACTTGAACCCTGTGCCTTCACCCTTCATCCCTGCCACGAGACCTCTAAAGACCTGAATGAAATCCTAGAATCTCAGGGTTGGAAGGGTCATCAGAAGCTATTTACCTTCACCCCCTCGTTCTATGCTTAAATCCTTTCACCAATATCTCTACCAAATGGCTGTCCAAACTCTCATCAACCACCTCTAGAGATAGATCTTACTGCCTAGGGGCAGCAGATGCAATTTTCAGATTGCACTAATTATTACAAAGTTCTTTATTTCTTTTAGGTCCAAATCATTTTCCCCTTAGGAGAAAGACAAGGCCATGAAACAGCAATAACTAAAATGGCATGGCTATGGACCAAGAAGAATCTGAGATGGAGAAGGAGTGAAAGGAAATAAGAAAGGGGGTGTGGGCTGGTGCAGGGGATCAGGCAGTGCCAGAGAAAGGGGTCTGCGGAGCTAGAGGGGCAAATGCGGGAATCCGAGCTGAGAAGCAGAAATGATGCTGAGAAGTAAACAGTAAGGGAATGAAAACACTGGTGGAAGATTAAGGAAGGAGATACTAGAACCTCTTCTAAAACAAATGGAACCAGGTGGGAGGTTTAAATCAAAGTAGGGAGGAACTGAAAAGCATCTTTAAGATTCAAAATCCATCAGAGGATTCCAACCTTGCCCTTTGCCTAAGGATATGGAAAAGAGAACTGTGGAGACAGGAGAGGATGTTTAGTAGAGCAACGACTAGACAGAAGAGAAAAGAATAATTGGACACAGGAAATGAGTTTAAAGAGCAATGGAAAGAAAACAAGAAGTGAATAGAGAAATGGAAAAAGGGGGAAATGAAAACACAGAACTTTTAGGTTAAGGAATTGTATTTATTCCTGTGCCAACACATAATTGTATTTTCCTGGCAGTCATCCCACAGACCTCTGCAAGGGGAAAGGGGTGCCGGCATGTGTTACCACAGGATTGAAGTCTTATTGCTTTGTACTATTACAGCCAAGCAAAGAACTTCATTAACGAAGCTATATTTTGATATCACAGAGACAGGCACTGAAATTTCAATCACTAGCAGCCCCTGCATTTGGGAATCAGTGGCGATGGAAAGGGCAGGATGTAGCCCAGGGGTGGGTAGACTGTGAGGCAAAGGCAGGGGTCAAAGGTACGGGAACCCAATCACGGAGGTTCGAAGTGAGAAATAAATGGAAACCACTCACCAACAAACCTGTTTCCGTCCCAGCGTGGCACACAGAATGCCGGCATGTGTCAGCTGTGTACATCGCAAGGCATCAGGTTCCAGGCAGCAAAAGGGAGTAAGAAAATAATCTTTGTAGACTCCATCCACACTGAGTTCTGTGAACTGATACTGTGAGTAACGAGAACTGGCTATTGTCAGAAGGGCTTTGGAATCTAGAGGTCAGGGTTTGAGCCCTGCCATTTGCTTTCTGAGCTACCCGACCATTGGCCCTGCCTTTGGCTTATCTTCATCAGAGCTCAGCGGGACTCCTTCCCCTGGGGAATCATCAGTTAAGGAGGATGGACTCCCTGGGAAGGGCGTCTACTAAGGAGGTAACTCACCTGCACACTCTCAGTGGACTGGAGGTGTGTGTTCATTTGTGCAGCCATTGATTCATGCATGCATTCATTTAGTCAACAGGCATGCTTCTAAGCGTCTGTACTAGCCAAGTACCGTGTGGGAGCTACAGAGAGGAATAAGACTCATTTCTTACTTTGATGAGGCTTGTAGTCTAGCTGAGGAGAGGAACACTGAAATGACTAACTCTATTATAAGGCAGATTGAAATTAGTGCTATAATAGAAGTACAATTCAATTATTGGTCAGAGAGGGAAGTGATTAATTTTGGCTGGGGTGAGAAAGGAAGGCTTCCTGGAAGAGTTATTCTGTAAGTTTAGGCCTAAGGGAAAGAGAGAGAGAGGGAGAGAGAGACCATCCCAGGTTGAGGGAGCAGCGTGAAAAAAGACATGGGAACTTCAAAGTACTTGCCATTTTCAGCAAATGATAAATGGAATGGTATGACTACAGTATATGGTACTTGGAGAAATACATGGACAATTGAAACTGGAAGGCAAGACAAGACGAGATGGAGAAGCTTGTGAATGCCAGGTTAAGGAATTAGGGCTTTATCCCACATACATCAGGGAGCCATCAAAGGATTTTAAAGAGAGAAATGTGATTTGACACGCGATTTAGGAAAAGAGTGTTGTCTCATTCCTGCTGTCACAGGATAGAACATTCCTTCTTCCTGGACAGCAATGAGCCACTGGAGAGGAATGGGTATCTTATCTAGCTGGGGCATTGAGGATTGTGGGGGGAGTGGGAAGGGAGAGAGAGGCTGAAGGAAAGAGGAGAAATGGTCAGCATCCAAAGACAGAGAAATGGTGCCTGTGAGAATGTGAGAATGAGGACTTACTGACAGTCCAGATCCGAAGACGGGAAGGTGGGAGGATGGAGCCAGGATGACAATATGTTCTTCCAAGTAAATTGAGGGGAAATAGTCTCAATTCCCCAAATCCCATTAATGATGAGGGAGACATTTCACAGTTGGCGAGTTTTTAGGAAACAAATATAGATGGAACAACGTAGGGAGGCTTTTCATCTTGCATTTATGAGGACACCTGCCTGCTGTTGATTTCTGGTCTGCAGTGTTCCAACAGCCAGGCTGACTGTGTTCAGAGACTTGAACCATTTCGACTCATTGGCTATTGTACTCGTAATTTTCCTTGCTGTTGGGCATTGCCACGACAGTGCAAGCATTTTATTTCTCAGGTACATTTTTTCTAAGGACCATCATGGCTGATTAAAAATGGAAGATTACCAGACTTTGGGTTTTCCCATCCAAGTATATCTAAAACCCTGTCCCAAATGTTATCAAAGAGCTTTTCATTCAGTGTCTTGGAGCCTGGGCTGCGAGGGACCATAAGACCACTCCCTCACTCTTCTGATCCCTCACCAGCAATTAAATTTGGCTACAATAAGTGACATTCTATGTTTTCTTTTTACATCCCCAAAGCCCAATGATGCATACCTCTATAGCTGCATCATGCCTGAAATTTATATTATAAACAGAGCTCTGTGAATCTAAACCATTAAATTTTTTTAACTAATGAGGACAGAGTGTATTCTTTGATTTTTTTTAAACGTGGTTTCAGCTTAGCATCATTTGTGTGAGTCACAAAAGTAAATGTAAGTTTCCTGAGTTGTAGAAAAATTTCTCTTAAAATAGTCAGATTAAAATCCTTGACAAAAATTGCCCTCTTCCTCCATTCCCAATAGAAGAGCCATATCTGCAATTCTAGGGTAGTGCTTAAATATCCATTCATTTTCATTCTTTTGGACAACTTGACTTGACTTTCAAAGCACTGAAGGAGTACCATTTGGGTGTGGATGTTTTGGCATCACGTACGTTCACACACACTCACCCCAGTACAAAGGAAAGCAGCAAAGTAGCAGTATACTCCCCTTAGGAACTAGGATGTGCCCCAGATGCCATTATCTTTTGGTTTCTATAGTTTTTTGCAATCGTGGTAAAATACATATAACATAAAATTTGCCATTTTAACCATTTTTAAGTGTACAGTTCAGTGGCATTAACTACATTCACAATGTTATGTAACCATTATCACTATTTCTAAAACTTTCTCAGCACCCTAAATAGAAACTCTGTAGCCATTAAACAATAATTCTCCATCCCCCCTGCCTCCAGCCCCTGCTAATAATTACTCTACTTTCTATCTCCATAGATTTGCCTATTCTGCTTACTTATATTTCATATAAATGGAATCATATACTATGGGGTCTTTTGTGGCTGGCTTCTTTCACTTAGCATCGTGTTTTCAAGGTTCATCCGTGTTGTAGCATGCATCAGAACTTCATTCCTTTTTATGGCTGAGTAATATTCCATGGTACGTCTATACCACATTTTGTTTATCCGTTCATCTATTGATGGACACTTAGGTTGCTTCCACCTTTTGGCTATTGTGAATAATCTGCTATAAACATTGGTATACGAGTATCTGAGTGTCTATTACAGGTTGTTAGCGCAGCAAAGATAACAAGAATATAGCATTTTCAAAAGCTGTCTTGACTTGGAACTCTGGAGGCACCTTCTAACAAAGCTTGGTTGTACAGACTAGTTAGGTGTTGTGACACTGACAGCACTGCCACAATAACTCAGGCACAGTCAGCGTGACAGTGCTTCATCTCACTTCCTCCCAAACTTCTCTAAAGACTAATCACATTCAGTGAATCCACATCAGCTCCGACTCTCTCTTCAACTGAGTACTATCTGGTTTTTGACCCAACCACCCTACTGAAACTTCTCTCAAAAATCTCCCGTAACCTTCTAGTTCACACGTGCAGTAGCTTCTCCTCAGCCCTTGCTTTTCTTGACCTCTCTATAACATTCCACACCAAGCTAACCCTCCCCTCTTTAACATGTGCTCTTCCCTTGCCTTCTCTAAGGTTATTCTCTTCATCTTCTCCCTGACCCTAGCTGAACAGTGTCTCTGTCACCAGCTCCTCCTATTCCACTGCCTCTCAGGTCCGTTACTTCCCATAGGAAGTAATTGCTCCGGTGGGAAGTAAAGGCTTTGATGAGCTGTGATTCCTGTGCAGCTGTTAGGCAGCCTCGGGTAAGAAGGATCTGCAGCAAGAGAGTAATAGTTGTGACCCTTCTGTGGCAGGTGGTGATAAATCTGGGCCTGGCAGAGGAGGGCCAGTACCCACACCACCCCCTTATACTGTCAAGGTTTCCAGGATGGAGTTGTTCTGCTTCTGGGAATGTGACTTGACTCATGCTATACCTAAATCAGTATAGTAGTAGCCCATATTATAATAAGATTCTACAGTGAAATGATTTATTTTCTAAAGGGATTAAGTGATATTTTTGTTTGTTCCTTTTTTAATAGCTGAATGCAATAGTAACATAGTTATTAGTTGAAACCACCAGAAACCATTTTGTATTAGAAAACTAAACAGTCTGAACCTAGTCAAGGGCATTTACTGTGGTGTTCCCCTCTTGACAAGGAAATTGTCATAGAAAAGGCTACCTTAACTCATTAATCAGGAATTTGTGAGTTAGTGTTCAACTTGGTAGTTTACAAAGCCCAGGTGGTACAAATGTCCTAACAGTGCTTTCCAGATCTTTCCACTTAAGTACCCCATACATCAGTGAAGAGTGAGAGTGAACACATGCTCCTGAGGAGCTAGGACATAACCTGAAGGTCCTAGTAAACATGAAATATTTTATAAAGTCTTAAATGAGTTTGCAGATGGTACGTTTCTACACCATCATACAGCCTTGCATGATTTAGTATAAAATAGTGTGCTTTTCCCCCTAAATCCCTAGGAAGAAGCTTGCTATGGCTTCGTGTACGCACAGCCCAGTGCAGTGTGACCTGAAGATACCCATACCCCAGATTGAGAGACAGAGGCCTATAATAAGAGACTCCATGCCTATACTAATAGGAAAACCCATTGTATTCTTTCAACATCGCATCATAGGGATTTCAACATCAATTATGAGGATGTTTGCAAGCTGGAATTAGCTGTAGGAAATGAAGTGGGCTTCTCATTGCTCCAGCCCTCTTCCAGGAGAGGCCATTGGATTATTCCCAGATTTTACAGTAATTTAGCAAAATTGGCAGCTCACTTGTTTGTCCAGAAGGCACGTTGTGAAATGGGCCCATTCTAAAAGGAGTCCCATTAGACCAATTAAAAACTAGAGGCCTCAAGTGTGCCAGTTCCCCCTCTTCTGATCTATGAAGAAGAAAATGTAGACTTCCAGAGACCCAAAGGTCATTAGCAAAGTCATTTTCTTCTGCTTTCAAGTCCAAGTAGTCATTTCACACCTGAAAGTTCACAAAGGAAGGAGGGATTGATGTGGCAGGAAGGAGGGTTGTATTCAGGGGAGAACAAGGAAACCAAGATCTGTTTGGGATTCAGAAGCAAATGGCAGAGCCCAAGGGCTTCTGTGGGAATGGGCAGGAGAGTGAGCAGTAGTGCAGTGAATGTGATTTCTCCAGAGATTTCCCCAATTTCAGCCTCTGGGGTCTGCCAAGCAATGTACTGAAGGTTTCACATATTCATGTCTTGGGGGCCAACTGTACACAGCAAATGCAAAACACAGGGATAGCAGTACTGCTCTGTTGCTATATTAAGGCCGGATTGAAGCCATCTGCTGGTGCAAGCCTGGCAAGGAAGAAACCCCCATGCTTGGCTCAACAACAGCATTCTCTCCCCTGGTATTTTGATGGCAGCACTTCTTTCAGGCTGTCCTGTGAAGTCTGTCTGCTGCTGTGGGTAAGACCCCTATAGTAATGTGTTGCCCTCCTTGATGCCCATGCCATCAGAGGGCAAACGTTTGCTGCTGCTTATATGCTCAAGACCCCAGTGGGTTTGTAAGGGCCCAAAGGCTTGTCTCAATGACTGACAGATCTTCCTTGGCCGCTTGTGCATGCCTGCTTGATGCACCCCAAATCTAGCAACGTCTCCCCCAAAACTTTGTAAGTACTGGCTTCAGTGGAAGTTATTGTTGCCAGGGTTTAAAGAAAACAAAAACAATCGAGCATGGATTTATTTTTTGCCAGGGTCTCTTATCCAGGATTAGAACAGCTCAAGAAGAAAAAGGAATTCCTCAAAAAATTAAAAATAGAACTACCATACGATCCAGCCATCCCACTACTGGGTATTTATCCAAAGAGCTTGAAGTCAGCAATCCCAAAAGTCCTATGCACCCCAGTGTTTATTGCAGCATTGTTTACAATAGCCAAGACATGGAAGCAACCTAAGTGCCCATCAACAGACGAATGGATAAAGAAGATGTGGTAGATATATACAATGGAATACTACTCAGCTGCAAAACAGAACAAAATCATTCCATTTGCAATAACATGGATGGACCTTGAGGGAATTATGTTAAGTGAAATGAGCCAGCGAGAGACGGATGATCTGTGTATGACTCCACTCATATGAGGAATTTAAAATTATGGACTAAGAACAGTTTAGTGGATGCCAGGGGAAAGGTGGGGTGGGGGGTGGGCACAAAGGGTGAAGTGGTGCACCTACAACGTGACTGACAAACATTAATGTATAACTGAAATTTCACAAGATTGTAACCTATCATTAACTCAATAAAAAAAAAAAAGAAGAAAAAGGAGTCAGAATTTGGTAGCTGATGAAGATCACCAGAAAAACACATCCCAAGAGAAGCAACTGATTGACCCCACCTTGGCTGCTGTGGGTAGAGGAATGGTTGCAGCCTGCAGTAGACTATGTCCCTCCCTGGGCCCCAGGAGGCTTGGAATCAGTGAGAAACAAAACTAGAAGGAAGCTTAGGGTACATCTAGTCCCCCGCCCTGATTTAGCAAATGGGGTGACTGAGGCCCCAAAGAGAGGGAAATGACTTGCCAAAGGTGAAATAGTAAGTCAGTGGCTGAGCCAGGCCTGGAACCCAGGGCTCCAGACTACCAGGATGGTACAGCCTCCTTAGGTACTTGACTAGGAGACTCTGAATAAGGAAGGGTGCAGGGCACCCCCCTGAGTGCTTGCCGAACGAAGAAAAACTTTTTTAAAAAATTTTTATTGAGTTAATGATAGGTTACAATCTTGTGAAATTTCAGTTGTACCTTATTGTTTGTCAGTCGTGTTGTAGGTGCACCCCTTCACCCTTTGTGCCCACCCCCCACCCCACGTTTCCTCTGGTAGCCACTAATCTGCTCTCTTTGTCTACATTTTAAAATTCCTCATATGAGTGGAGTCATACAAAGATTGTCCTTCTCTATCTGGCTTATTTCACTTAACATAATTCCCTCAAGGTCGATCCATGTTGTTGCAAACGGGACAATTTTGTTCTTTTTTATGGCTGAGTAGTATTCCATTGTATATATATACCACATCTTCCTTATCCAATCATTTATTGATGGGTAGTTAGGTTGCTTCCACATCTTGGCTATTGTAGATAATGCTGCAATGAACATAGGGGTGCATGGGACTTTTGGAATTGCTGACTTCAAGCTCTTTGGATAGAAACCCAGTAGTGGGATAGCTGAGTCGTATGGTATTTCTATTTTTAATTTTTTGAGGGATCTCCATACTGTTTTCCATAGTGGCTGCACCAGTTTGCATTCCCACCAGCAGTGTATGAGGTTTCCTTTTTCTCCACAACCTCTCCAACATTTGTTACTATTAGTTTTAGTTATTTTTGTCATTCTAATGGGTATAAGGTGATATCTTAGTGTAGTTTTGAATTGCATTTCCCTGAAGATCAGCGATGATGAACATCTTTTCGTGTGCCTATTGGCCGTCCGTATATCTTCTTTGGAGAAAATGGTCTGTTCCCATTTTTTGTTGTTGAGTTGTGTGAGTTCTTTATATATTATGGATATTAAGCCTTTGTCGGATGTATGACTTGCAAATATTTTTTCCCAGTAGTGGGTTATTGTTTTGTTTCAATCCTGTAAGAAAAACTTTTCAACACAACATGCAGACCTTAATGACTGACAGTTATTTTAAAGGGATCATCTAATCTGCATCACAAAAGACCTAAGGGCAAAATGAGAGTCAGAGCTGAGTGTGTAATTAGTACAGATTGTTGGGTCTACCCTCCAGGCATAGGTAAACTGATTATAAATAGAAACAGATTTTTGGTTTAGCATGAAAATGTCCTTCCTGGCCCAAAATGTTCTCATTGACAATCAACTGCAAGATAGAGACAATTTATGTGCATTTTACAATATATACCTAATACAAAGATATGTTCTGGAAAATCATTGATAAATATAAAAATATGAATGATTTAAAAGAGAATGGTTTGTGGTAATTCCCATAATACATCTCATTTGTAGCAAAATGAGAAAGTTTCAGTTTTGTGTAGATTTAGCTTCTTTGTAGGTTTTTTAAAAAATTTATATTTGCTATGGCTGATCCCCAGATACTGTTCCCACAGGCTTCTTGTTTTTTCCAAGACAAGATTTCTGACAAGTCTCTCCCACTTAGGGCTGTCCTCCAAACTGTTAGCAGTGATCTTTCTAAAAAACACAAATCAGATTGTGTGGTTTGCTTAAAAACCTTCAGTGGCTCTCTACTGCCCACTGAATCAAGTCTTCGCATTCTCAATCTGCCATGAGTTAGCCCTTACTTGTCCTTCTTGCCTTGCCTTCTGTCACCCACCACGCAAACACACACACACACACAGACACACACCCCACAACAATATACACTCTGTGTTCCCTCCCACCATAGAAACTGCTTGCTCCTGCTGCATATATCCTACCTACATCCTCTAATATTGATGGTTTTGCTCAAGCCAAACCCTCTACCTAAAATGAATAACCATTTCATTCAGCCCTGCCATAGTTCTACCCATCCTTCATGGTGTAGATTATCTCCCAATTGTTCCAAGATGTCTTCCCAGATCCTTCTATTTGGAATTTTTCTCTTTCCCTTCTATCTTCATGGTATTTTGCTGAGCCCTTTCTACTTTCTGCCAAATATCTAGTTGGTTGTCTATTGGTCTGTTTTCCTTGCTAGAGTGTGGGAGTCCTGAAGGCAGGCACTAAGTCTTGTAGCTCAATGCTTGGGACATAATAGGCTACTGTTAAGTTTGTTGAATTAAATTGGATTATATTTCCCCTGTCCTGGAGTGTCCCTATTTATCTTTCACCCAAACCCTATTGTTACTGAATCCGGGTTCGCCCATCACCCGGAAAGCCAAACACCAAGATGACGAGATTGCAGCAGAGTAGCACAGAGAGCGTTTAATTATAAGGCAGCCAAGTGAGGAAGCGAGAGAATGAGTCTCAAATCTCCTTCCCCAAAAATAGGGACTCAGGGATATTTATGGGGTAGAGGGCAAGGTGGTTTGAAATGTGGAGATAGGTGATTGGAGGTGAGGAGAAGTGAGGTAATCGATGATCTGCGCAAGCGTAGTCAGAGTTCATGTCTCTTCATAGGATGCATGTTCACAAAATGGCAGCATTCGCATGATCTGAGGGTCTAATTTTTAGTGTCTTGATGTCAAAAGGTCACTTATTGGACATCTGCATGGGCCCAGTTGATGGGTTGGTGGTCTCAACCAGCCTAACATGGACAAGGGCTTCTAATTCCTGAAAAACAGCTCAAATACCCATTACCATGGTGATCCAGGCTCTAGGGAGACATTATCTATAGGAGGAACCTAGTGGGAGTCAGATAGCATATTGCCTAAACAGCACAGAAAACAATGGGTGGGGGAACAACTAAAAGCTATAATCAGTAATTACAAAGAGGAAAAAATCCTTTTAGTTCCTAGCTACTTAATCGTCAATGGCTAACTATTTGCTGGTTTCAATACTCCCTATTCTTTGGTCATTCCCCATTCTTGAGGGATTCAGGTTGACGACCAGTCTAGCTACTTCCACTGAATTGGGGTATAGATCTGGGTTAGAGGAATGAAACTGTTTAGCACTCATTTGGAAATATTCTCTTGTTCCAGTTTCAGGTTGAGATTTTGCATTATTAGAATTTTTGTACCTTGCTCAACAGTTTTCGAACAACATCTAAAGGCACATTTTATAATCCAGTATCCGACCAGAAGGATAAAGAAGTATAGACAACCCAAATTTTGACAGTCTCTGACAAATAGAACTAATCCCAGTGGGGCCTCCATCTGATCTCCAGCTGGGGGCATACATCTGGTCTTAGTTCCTGATAATCTTTTGTTACTGGATATACATCAGAGACCAGAGCCATGCCCTATACACTGATCTTTCAGTTTTTATTGATGATGGCTATCAGCATAAACTCTCTGCCCAGGGGTCATCACATTCCTAAGGCACTCAAAAGAACAAAGTTATCAATTTATGGCTGGGAGGGGCCATAAAATCTACAAAGCATGTCTGGGTTAGTTAATCAGAAGTCATTCGAAGTTACAATATGGTTTCTTCTCTACAATATGGCTTCCCTTATGTCAACCTTGTGTTGAGCCAGCTTCCCTTATGTCAACCTTTTGTTGAGCCAGTTTCACTATTTCCTCTATCTCCCATAATCCTTCCTTGTCCTGCAAAAGTGTCCCTTTCATTTCTAATCTCCACCATGGTGGCCCAGGCCCAGACTGTGTCTTTGCTGTGATTCCCATCAATGTAAGCCCCAGGAGCCTGGCCCTGGGATTGGGTGATAAACATTTGCTGTTGCTGGATGGGGAGACTCAGGAAACCTGTAGCCACAGCTTAGGAAGCACAGAAAGGTCTTGTTCTGAATGTTGCTGGGGGCTCTTTGGAGGTAGAAGACTTGGCCCAGCTTTGTGCCAGGGGTGTGTAATGGCCCTGGCCATCATTGCTGATTTTTTCAAGGAAGTAGAACTGATATAATTCCCATTCTGAGTCCCCGAACCCAGAGCTCTTTTTAACATTTAACAAAGCTTAACAAGCGTTCTTAATCAAGTCTGTGATCAGTTTTATATGGAAACACTGACTTTTCTCATGCTTTTTGGAAGTTCTCTTTGGCAATATATATTTCACTAATTGAGGGTTTTTTCAAGAAGGAATCCATTACTCCTTAATCACCGCAGTCTATTTTGTATACAAAACTTTTCAATAGATGGTATAGCTTCATTTAAGGTTCAGAGTCAGACCCCTGTTCAAATAGCACCTCTGCCACTTAGCAGCTGTGTCAATATGGGCGAAAAAAGTAACCTGAGCTTGAGCTTCTTCATCAGTAGAATGGGAATGATAATACTTTCCTCATAACATTGTTGAGAAGGTTAAATTAAATGAGATAGTGTATACAAATAGCTTAGCACAGTGCCTGGCGCACAATGAGGACTCCATAATTGGTGGTCGTTTTTATAATTTCAAAACAGAGGGTCCAAGAGATAGAAATAACAAAAGAGGTCTTTGGTGGCAAAAAAAGATTAGAAACTACTAGATTTAACCTAACTGCTGAGTTGACTATAACAGCTATAGTGGACGAAACTGTTTCGTGTTCATGGATTATTTGAGGAGCAAGATAGTGTAGGAGCTGAGTGGTAACATTCATAGATGTTGTTTCATATTGATGTGGGGCAAGAGGACTATCCAGAAAAGGAATCTGAAAGCGATGCTGAGAGTGCTCTCATTCAGGTCAACCCTAAAAATACCCCTGTTCATTTAAGTTGAGACGTTGCCGTGAGACTCAAGGCTGGGCTTTCAACAGATAGAGCCATATGTGTTCTCAACTTGGGTGAAATCCGATCGTGCCTCAAGCCTGTGCTCTCCTTACTGACTGACAGCTGACCTCGGCCTTCTCTGTGCGCGCTGCATAGTTCCCCTTTCAGAAAAAGAGGTCTGCATGGCTCTTTGTTCTTTTTCTCTTTTTATTTTCTTTATATGTATTTATTTTGCAGGGAGAGGGAATCTAGATTCTAGGCTGCTGAGTCACTTTTCCCTGGGTAACAGGGTTCCCTGGAAAATTTGATTTGAATTAGTATCGGCACTCGAGAAGAAAAATATTCTCAGCTGTAGAGGAGCAAAATGTAGTCAGATTCATACATATTAAAAGTTAAGGCATCATTTCTTGGTACAGCAATGAAAAATAATTATAGTTAATAACAAAACAGAAAAATTATTTGTATCAAATAGGATACGCCAAGGATTCAATAAAACATATATTCAAATTAAAAAGGAAAAATATCAATACCCATTAGGTAAAAAGGCAAGGGACATGAACTGTTATGCATTGAGAAATATAATTAGTAAACTATAACATAGAAAAAGTTGATCTGTAGTAGTAATTAAATATATGCAAATTAAAGAAACTTTGAGATATCATCTTATACTGACTACAATATCTTTTTTTGATTGAGGCACAGTAAATTTGGTCCTCACATCATTGCCGATGGCGTTATAAACTGCAGTAGCCCTTTTGGAAAGTAGTATTGCAGTCTGTGTAATCAGATCCCCTGGCTTTGATCGCCTTGACCTTGCTGCCTGCTCTGACCAGTGCCAGCCTCAGAGAAGCTCTGGGCCTGGGCCCTGCTCTGCATGCATCCTGGACCAGCTAAGTCCTCACACTTTCTTCCTGTGACTCACTGAGTGTTTCATCCCCTGTAAGAGGAGCTCTTCCTTCCTCTTCCTTCCTTCCCCCTGTAGAATCCCAATCATTTCCTCTGTGCCTGTTGCTATGCATCTCAGTGTCCTCAAGGGATCTTTCCTGCTCCATTGGCCACAGGACAGTTGGCTGGTGAGGTCGCTCACATCACATCACCCTCACAGCTATTGAAATAGAAACATTTGTGACTGAGTCTAAAAAAGCCAAGGGAGTAGATTTGAGCTCTAAATCAGGAGAAGCAAATCAGAAAGAAACTGAGTCGTAGGCCAGGGCCAGCCATCTTGAATTTCCTGACAAACCACTATTTACTTAGATTTGCCTTCTGGGAAACTTTTGCATTAGGCCAACCCCAACATCCCAATTTCTTTTCAGAATCATAAACGTCTCATAAACGGTAGGCAGTCAAAGAAGGAAGACCCTTACCCATTAGCCTCTCCTTAGTCTTAATTTGTTTGGTATCAGTTTAAATCCTATGTGTTAGATCGATTTTACTTTATTGTATATTGTATATTGTTTTTAGGGACGGTGAAAAGACCATATAGAAAAAAAGAAAAGCTTTTTGGAAAAATAAAACAACTTTCAATGGCAAACTGCCCTGTCCTCAACTCTAATTAAAACAAGGTTCCCAGGAGAAAATCTCTATGGGGTGCAGGGCCCAGGAAAGGTACAGTGGGAGTACAACATCCCCCCCCCACTAACACACATACACACAAGGACATATGTATAGTCACCCACACAGCGCCTTACATTTTGATACCAGTGAGATCTGGTGAAAATGACCTTCAAGCACAGTCTTGCCAGGGAAGAGGTATTGCAAAGGGCCAATGTGTACCCTGGGGTCAGAGTGGGAACAAAGGGGGAAGGGGAGCAGCCAGCTTGCTCCCCACTGGTGTGATCTCTGGAAGGAGGACCTCTAGCCATCTCCTTCCTCTGGTGGGCCCCGCGCGCATGTACGCCTATCTCCTTCCCACTTCTGACAGCCTTCCTTTCGACGAAAGGAAGAGATCAAAGCTGGGGCATCCCAGCAGTCCAGACAAGTTCTTGAGCCATGAATAGTATACACCTGATGCTGTTGGTAATCCTGTATTTAAAATTCTTCTTTTCTTTTGGCAGAACTGGCTTATGATCTGGACGTGGATGATGCTCCTGGAAGCAACCAACATGTGAATCAGAAGGACAATGAGATAGTCGCCTCTCACAACCTCGGGAATGGCCATTCCCCACTGAAGGTTCTAACCAGCTTGGCAATCTATGTGGTGTGCTTTTTCTTCCTGGTGCACTGACTTCCTAGTGCCCAGCTCACGTGCTGCCCTTCAGCACCCTGTGGTCTTCCTCTATAAAGGGAACCACCTTCTTATTTTTTTCTATTTTTTTATCTTATATACTTCCTCCAGCCATTAAGTAGAAGACTAACCATGTGTTATGTTTTCGAAAATCAAGTGGTATCTTCACGAGGAAGGTAAATTTTAGTGGTAGTATAGATTGTCCTTTTGCAAAGAAAAAAATCAAGCTGTGTCAAATTATTTTCCTATGTTTGGCTTCTAGAACATGGTTACCATGTCTTTCTCTCTCTTTCTCTTTGCATGGATTTCTTTGGAAAAAAAAAATAAATGCTCAAATAAAAACGCATTGGGTCTTTTTTGTAAGCCCTCGCATATGGTGACCATGCGATGCTTTTCCTCTTTCTGTTCAGTATAAAAACATCCCATCAGGTGCCAATGGGGTTCATGAAACTTTGGATGGGTATCAATCCTGACTCTAAGCCCTAGTCAAAGCCACTTCCCCCCACCTCACACCCAATCCATAACCTCCACTTAGAAACCTTGGGTTAGGGTGTCTTGCCTGTGAAACTAAAAGTATCCCCAAAAGTTCCCCCATCTCTCTTTACAAACTTCCACTTTGCTGAAAATGCTTTGCCCAAATAGAAATCCTTTGTATGGGTCATGTACAGTGGCATGATTGATATTCTTACTTTTCCCAACTCAGAGAAGTGGGCCCAAACAGTACAAAGAAATAATTCCGCAAGCTTCTTTGCTGTTGTCTCAGGCTTGCTCTCTGTCTCCCTTCTCTGGGGACTGCCACATGGCTGGGTCAGGTTGCAAAGGTTGTCATCAGGAAATCCTTGATTTACAGCAAGCAGTGGTCACTCTTGGCCTTAGGTGGGCTTCTTCAACATTCGTTTATTTAACAACCCAATAGGTTTTGTGTACCTATTGGATGTCAGCTACTGTCCCAGATGCTGGAGACAGTAGAAAACAAAACAGATTTGATCCCTGCTCTCATGGCTGAAGGTCTGGCACAAATACTAATTCTAACACCAGCTCTTTGTCAATTGTAGGCCCAGTGTTATTGTCTGCTTTTTACACATACAACATCGCAAACAATAATGGTGCTGATGCTGATCTTTGGACATTCTGCTGCCAAAGAATTTCAGGAATAACCATCTTGCCGTTGTTTATGATGCCTGGCACAGTGCCCAATGGCAGGTCAGGACAACAGAAACTGTTGATTCTTTCTAATGAGTGGGAACTTAACTCCCACCTGAGGGCAAGGGTAGGAGAAGCCGAATAAGTATGAGAAAGAGAAGGTGAGACACAGCGAAGAAGTGTGAGAAAAGGTCAAGGAAGGGACCAGGAAGTCCCCTTTGATTCTAGGTGGTGGTCCTAGCCAGGAGCTCCGATTTCTGTCCGACGGCAGCAGGTCACCATGCAGGAAGCAGGCAGTGTAATTTCTCACAGCTTATCGTTCCTGCCTCCTGCTGGCACCAACACGCTTCTGTCAGGGTCTCCTGCAGAGCACAGGTTTCCAATATCCATTTCATCCTTTGCAGAAATTTTCATAAACACAAATTGGAAATGTTTGGGTTAGCATTTCTTCGGTTGATTTTGTTGAAGTTAAGACTCCAACCAGTTGTATTTGTTAAAATGATTTCAGTGATTTGTAGTAGTTGGTAAGACTTGAAAGGGAATTATCTTTGTTTTTTAAACCATCATCGTTTCCTTAGTTGAATGGGATTTGTAAGAATCTTTGGCTTTGATTCCTGAAACCTAACTACTGGAAAGGTTTGCTCCTTGCACTCACTGTGCTATTCCAACAACAGTGGACCAGAAGAAGGATCTAAAGCCCAGATAGTGCCTAATACCTGTCCCCGCCATTCTACGGGAAGGTTTTTATTTAATGTGGCGAAAATAATTTGTGGCTCTGAGACCAGGTTTTAGGCCTGCAAGCAGGAGCGGGCTGTTAAAATCCACTTCTCCTCTCTGGGAGGTGAAGGGGATTCTCAGTTTTTACACAGTCATCTCATTACCTTCCCCTCTCCAGACGCCAGTTTCTCTCCTGTAAAGTAGAGAATCAGGAGAAGATGGCTAGCCTCTTTGTTGCTCTGATTTTGTGGGACCAATGCTTCTGAAAGGAAGTAAGTGCTGGTCCCTCTGCCCGGTGCTGGTGTCATGAATGTGCTGTTCCCATATGCCTCTCAGGACTTTTCCAGCTTAAGGTCATATTTGACATTCTTCAGTTCCCAGAACACGACTCAAGCCAGCCAGTGTTTCTGCTTTCTTGGCACACTGTCTGCCAACTCTGGTCCATCCAGGCTGAGTGATGAGGGACAGAAGATAATTCCTCTGTAATATCCATGGCCTGCTGGCTTCAGCAAAATGGTTGGGATTAAAATGGATAACCGCGCACATTTACAAAACATGGAAAATGCACCACCTCCTATTGACATTTAGTCAATAAGCTGTCTGTTTTAGCTTTTTATCCATGCCTATTCCTATCTCTCTATATTTTTTATTCTCTAGTGTAGAATTCAGTTTGACAGCTAGTTGGTAGCTTTTTATCTTTCAAGTGTTTATTCTACCCTTTGATTTAAATTCCCTGTGTGAATTGTGTTAAGATGACTATTTTGTCCTTAGACTAGGCCTGGCAGCTGGGCAGTTGCCCCATTTCATTGGAAGTTTCCAGGCCTCTTTCTCTTTGGATGCACATGTGAACTTCCACCAGCTCAACTCTGGTACTTGAACAAGGTTAAATCATAGAAGAACATACCAAATGACTGGGCTGAAAAGGACCTGCTAGCTCATCCCATCATCTTTGTTTGATTACTGACTAAGGCAGGGCTCTCACTAGGTCACAAATCAGCCTATTTGGTTGCTGGACACCTCCAATATTTAGCAAATTTATGTTTTTCAAAAGAAATATATACAAGTAATGAAAATTATAACAATATATCATTATATAAAGTTTAGAAAGTGGCATTTACCCCCTAATTCCATACCCTATAGATATTTACTATTATATATTTATGTTCTTCTAGTCTTTTCTTCTCTCTCTGCATATGTATATTCACACACATGAGATTATACTGAACATACAAGTCTATAATATGAATCAATCTGTATTAGGTTGAGCCTAAATCTACCTTCCTATTAATTTTTACCCATTGGTCCTAGCTCTTCCATAAAAACCAACATGAGATTAAGATGACACCACTTTTCGCACAGCTGTCCTTCAATAATAATTTTCAACCACTGACTCTTGCCTCTTCTGAGTTTTGGGGGTTTTTTTCTGAACAGCTCCTTCATCCCAGCTCTATGCTCCAGTGGATCAGTGGTCCTCTTAGGCTGTCACGCCTGTAGCTGAACCTATGGTGTAGCTGGAGCCTGAGCAGAATGGAGCATGGGTTGTTCTGTTCCCATAGAGGCTGAAGACTTCCACCAGAGCAGTCCTAGAATGCAGACACTTGCTTAGAAGCCAGTCACACTCTTCATGAATGATGAGCTTGTGGCCAACTGAAACCCCCAGATGTTTTTGCAAGAAGGGCTGCCAAGCCAGGTCTCTTCCATCCCATACTTGTGTAATTGATTTTTTAAAACTAAATTCCAAGGGCTTTTGATTTTATTTGTCTGTATATTGGGCCAGACACTACACCGTGTGTGCGTGTGTGTGTGTGACACAGAGAGAGAGTGTGTGTACTGGGGTGGAGAAATTTTTTTTCCTGCCAAGGCCACAACATTTTTGGAACTCTTCTTTTAGAATTGCTGTTAAGCTAGTTTATGTACCATACAAGAAAATCAGCCTCATTTATTTATAGTCACACCTTGTTTGGAACCAAAAATAATGTTCTTCAGCTTGATCACCCACCTCATTCACTAGATTTGCTTCCAAGTTGCTTTTAGCTGTTTCCAAAAATCAAATCTGCCTTCAGGAAACAAAGGCCTCCCTGAGAAGATTCCAAAGAATGTGCTATGGGCTATGGAGGATTTTTTCCCCAAAGAAAAGTTCTAGAAAATGCAATATAAACACTACAAAAGGAGTGTACATGGGATGCATGGGAGAGCAGAATGGGGTACATATTATGGTCCATGGGTCTAGATATAACCCTTGAAGGAGGGTAGAAGAAAGGATAGAAATTGTTCAATTTTTGCAGAAGATGTAGAAGAAGACTTGAAATAATAGACATTGTCCAGGTTACAAAGGAGGAGGATGGTCTTAGGCAGAACAATACAACACGGTTTCATAGTGGACCATGCACAAGGCTGTGTATTGTTGCATTGTAGGACACCAGGGTGCCTATCCATGCGAGAGGGCAGACGTATAAGATGGAGGGTGCACAGAGCATTACATGATGGTTAGAAGCAATGAACAATACATACACCCAGCAGCATGGCTGTATCTTAAAACCATAGCGTGGGTAAAAAAAGACAAGAAACCGAATGGGCTATATAGCATCTCACCATTGAAATGAATTAAGATATAGTCACAGAAGACAATATAGATTTTACAAAAATGCATACACACTAAAAGACATACATTGACCACGTTAGAATGGTTGCTTTTGCATGGAAGGGAATGGGAGTGGGCTTTGGGGATAAAAAGAAACAAATGAATGAGCCAAACAAAGCAAGAGAGGGGCCTTGTCTGGACCAACTCTGATGCTATACCATGAACCAAGCAGTATCTTTAACTCAACCTTTGTACCTGAAATCACAAACTCAGACTCAAAAAAGGAAGTGAGGGGGGCCAGCCCAATGGCTGAGTGGTTAAGTTCACGCACTGGCCCAACGTTTTGCCAGTTCAGATCCTGGGAACAGATCTAGCACCGCTCATCAGGCCATGCTGAAGTGGCGTCCCACATAGCACAACCAGAGGCACTCACAGCTAGAGTATACAACTATGTACTGGGGGTCTTCAGGGAGAAGAAGAAGAATAAAGAAGATTAGCAAGAGATGTTAGCTCAGGTGTCAATCTTTAAAAAAAAAAAAATGAAGGGAAAGAGTGAGAAAGGGGAGGAAAGAGGAAGGCATAGGATTCCAGGAGAAATATCTTATCTCCAAGGCCTGGCATATAGTAGGTGCTAGATAAAAACCTGTTGAGGGGCCGGCCCCATGGCCGAGTGGTTAAGTTCGCGTGCTCCGCTGCATTGGCCCAGGGTTTCACCGGTTCGGATCCTGGGCGCAGACATGGCACCGCTCCTCCGGCCATGTTGACGCAGCGTCCCACATGCCACAACTAGAAGGACCTGCAACTAAAAATATACAACTATGTGCCAGTGGGATTTGGGGAGAAAAAAACAAAAGCAGAAAAGAAAAACCTGTTAAGCGAATGAACAAATGAGCCATCAAAGTTCTACCTCAGGCCGCTTGAAACTATTGGCTAAATAAATGTGCTTTCAATTATGGGACATATTTGCCACCCAATTATACATCGACTTAGAGTTTTGGAGGTGATTCTGAAGTGACCCATCACTTAACTGCGCCTTCAGTTTGAGACAACATATTCAAGAGCTCTTTTGGACAGATGATAATTACAGCTTTCGTTTGGGATGAGAATCCACAGTTTCCAGTACCATTGGTCAACGGAATTGTTATATTTGTTTTGCTTTGTTAGAGTCTTGAACTCATAGAGATAGATTATCCACTCAAACCCTCTCATTTCACAGATATGGAAACTGAGGCCCAGAGAAGCTAAGAGACTTGCCTAAGGTCACAGAGCAAGGTAAGTGCAAAGTCAGGACTGACTCAGTCAGAGCCTTTTCCATCACATTATATATACTTTGTCACCTTGAAAGGGAAGAATTAACAAATGGTTACACTGGTGAGCTAGAATCAAGGCTGTTTTCTGAAATCTGTGTGCATGCAGATGGAGTTAGTATACTGATCTTCATTTTGATCCTAGTGGCAGTTTAAAAAAAAAAATCCCTTATCTAACAAAACACATTGCCTTCCAAATTAATGCGTTCAAGCCAGGGCCTGCTTTGAGACGTTTAATGTTGCCCTTACAAATTGGAACCCGGGGTGCGGGAATTCCATCACCCTCATGAAGACTCCCTGTCACAACAGAGGCATTGTTCTCCTCGCTCATACTGTTTGGTTTCGTGCCTTTTCTGTAAGATGTTAGGTATTTATTTTGTTTTGTTGGTGCTTTGGTAATCAGTCTAGACATGGGCCTACACTGAACCATCCAGGAGGCAGATAAAACTCGCACAGTGGAATTAGGTAATCCCCTCTGTGCTGTTCTCTCAGGGAAGGCGGGAAGGCCGTTGCCCGCCCCCAGCCCCCACGCCACAGCGTTCATGAAAATGACCACAGAATGGACTGATCCCCTAACGGAGGAGGTAGGAAGTGTTCTGTCTCTGAAAAGACTCCCAGTCCCACAGTAATCTTCATTTTGTACTTGGGATGAATTTGCTGCCCACAGTTTTGTCTTAGCCAAGGCACTAAATGCTGTCTCGTTGGAAATAAAAAGTCTCTTTTTGCATGGATCATAGAGACGGCTAACTTCTGTGTTTCCGCAGTCGAGGATGCATAGATTTTACTTTGCCCTGAACAAGCAGGGGTATATATAACAAGACAAACATGTGCGGGGAGGCCAGGGCACAGATTATTCGGACTTAACAGAGGTGGATTTTATTTGCTCTCTCCATCCACATTGTTTTGAACTTTTATAGTATCACAGAACAAATAGAAGCATGGCCTTTTTTTTTTTTTTTTTGAGGAAGATTAGCCCTGAACTAACTGCTGCCAATCCTCCTCTTTCTGCTGAGGAAGACTGGCCCTGAGCTAACATCTGTGCCCATCTTCCTCTACTTTATATGTGGGACGCCTACCACAGCATAGCTTTTTGCCAGGTGGTGCCATGTCTGCACCCAGGATCCGAACCGGTGAACCCTGGGCCACCAAGAAGTGGAACATGCGAACTTAACCGCTGTGCCACTGGGCCGGCCCCTAGAAGCATGAACTTAACGGTTCCCAATTTACATGGCCGATTACATTTGCTTTCGCTATTATGCTACGTTCCCAATAGACAGTAACAAAGTTTTACCCTTCTGGAGAATCTAAAAAGGTGCATCCTCCCGCCATGCCCTCCCAAACACCGTATCTGTGATAGGAGAAGCTTCTGGAAGATAGGGAATTCCAAATAAGAATGTGCGTCTTAGGCTTGCAGTCAATGAGACTATTCAGCTTGGATCTCCCACAGCACTAAGCTCCACCTCTTACCCATGGCAGCACAACAGAAGATGTTTGTGGAGTGAACGTCGAGAGGCCACAGCTCTAGCAGATGGGGAGGAAACTACTCACTTTCCCTCAGACAAGCAGTACCATAGATTCCCCACATCTATACAGCAAGGCCGCCAAGCACCAGCCAGGTGTGAAATTGGACCATAATCCTCAAGTCTGACCTACTGCCAACGGGGCATTCATTAGTAACCTAGGGCTCACTTAACTTAGAATAATATCATATTTTTTCTGCCATTTTACCAATAAGAAAGTTGTATTCTCTCACAATTTTCTAGAATTTGTTTATGGCTACAGTTGCAAAAACACAGCAGGGCAAAAATATCGTCTAGGAATAACAGCAAAAATAAGACTGTTTCCAAAAGGCCACAAAACAGTCTAAACTTCAGAATGAATGTCCTCCTTAACTCCTTACTTGGAACAATCAGAGTCCTAAACCATCAAAGAAAGGTTCGATGCTTTCCCAACACGTTTCTGTTCTGTGTATTTCACTGTATTTTAATTCTGGGAATATCAGTAAGCTGTGTATGTACATATACAAAAAAAACTTGACATATTTATTTTTGCCAAATCTGTTGGGTTATAAAGAGTTTACCACATTACAACTTTTTCAGTTCAGAAGCTCCTAGTTAAAGGCTGTCTTTCTATTTTCAGGAATATTTAAAACACAGTTTTGGGCTCCCAGCGAATTAGAATCTGCCCCAAATTGATTGCCACAAACTCTCCTTTCCAGAGATAGGTTTCCATTTCCTGAGTTCTTTAAGTTGTTGATAAACTTTGGTATTTTCTCTGCCATCAAAATGGTTATTTCCAGTGTTGATGGTCTTTTTTCCCGTGATTTCAAACACGTATTTAGTCCTATGGAACCTGATCATATGAAATCTGTGGTTACCCAGTATGGATCCTTCACATGAGTTTTCAGAAGGCTGGAGAAATTTCCATCAGCATCCTCCCACTGCCTACCATCAGGTCAGCCAAAGTATCAATAAGAACATTATAACAGATTTTAAAAGTTCTCATCACAAGGAGAAAGAAAAGTGTAACTATGTGGGTGATAGATGTTAACTAAACTTATTGTGGTAATCATTTGACAATATACACATATAACAAATCATAATGTTGTACACCTTAAACTTATACAATATTATATGTCAGTTAGAGCTCAATAAAACTGGGGGGAAAAAGAACATTATATATTAGGTTAAACCCTTTACTGCCTTCTCTCAGGCCTGTCCTGAGGCTCACATGAGGAAATGGACGGGAAAGTGTTTTGAATGGCTTGATACATCCACTAGAGGTTTTTGAAAAACAGTACCAGATTTTCGATGTGAGGAAATCAAGGTGTGGAGAGCACTACAGCTCACCCCACAAGAGTAGGAAGCCCTCGGCTCCCTGGGGCCTTTGTAATCGCCTAGCACCACCTGACTTCAGCAGAACCCTATCTGTCAGGAGGAGGATTCTCCTCAGCCTCAAATGGGCAGTGGTCCTCATAGCAAAAGAATCTCTCAGAGGCATCCCAAGAAAAGGTTTACAGCTTCCAAACCTCCCCCCTCCTCACCCTCTTCCAGGCATTTCTCACTTGAAGCTGGGAGATCAACTTCAGAAGGAAGAGACAAAGATGGATACTAAGAATTGAACGCTCTGGTCTCATTTGATGCCAAGAATCAATGTTCCTTTTGAAGGGAACATTACTGAAAACTCATAAAATGGTCAAAGCCAAGAGCCCACACGACTGCTGTGAAAATTGTTGTTAATCTGTCTCGCCTCATCTCTTGTTTTATTTCTCCTGAAATAGCCTTTTTAAGGCCTTGCCAGTGGTCTGATTCTACCTGACAGAGCAGTAGGAGTCCCAGTCCCGCCATCTTTTGCATTTAGGGACTCAAGATTCCTTTGTAGGTACCTTCCAACGCCTCTCTTATTGGTCACTTTGGCTTCATCCCTTAGCTAGGGCAAGAGGTAAAGCCCAATGGGATCCCCATCCATTACAGTCACCCCCAGGAGATATTCTAATCCAACTGATGTCCCCCATCAACTCCTAGTCATAATCTAGGTTTGCGAGTGTGCTTGCGCTCATTATAAAGCCATCAATGATTTGGGAATGCACATCTTACCCAGCCCATCAGGATTTTGGGAGCAGAATGAGTAGTGTCTAAAGATCAGGTTATATATAGCCAAACTGTCAGGAAAGCTTAGGCTTCCCAAGAGTTGACCAGAACAGTTAAAGCCTGTGCTCTGAGCTGGCCACAGAGCTAAGGAAAAAGGTAATGATGTTCCCCAAGGGCCTGCCAGGCCTGTCCACCCAATTAACCCTAACTAGAGCTTCAGTTACAGAGTGACTTTTCACAGCAGTGAGGGAGGAAATCCACTCGCTCACATCCCCACATCCGACACCGCTCTCCCAGTAGGGGCTGGCTGCTTCCATAGAGAAGCTTTGCAGTGGTTCCTTTCTCCTTGAGTTCGGCCTTGCCTGTGTTGATCCACGGCTCCCCTTCTCAGTCTATAAGCCACAGGCCTTGCTCCTGTTGCTTCAGTAAACAGCTTTCAGCCTGGTCTGTGCTCTGAAACACAGTGAGTCATGGGTTTTCTCACATGATCTGGCCCAGGCCCTTGCAGAAGTCTGTATTCCCAGGTGGGATGGAGCCTGTAAGCAGATGTGGCTCAGTCCAAAGGTCTTCTGAGGGTCCCATTTTACTTTGGGCCTTAAGCTCTAAGAGGCATGTTGGAGCAGCTGAACCCAACTTCCTCAGATTCTGAGCTCCTCAGAGGTGCCATCCATAACATTCCTGTGAGTCCAGATGAAACCGTAGGCTTCAGAGCAGGCAGCCAGCCAGGACTGGTTTCAAGTGCCTTCTACATTCTTCCTCTCTCAGAGTTCTCCGGAAGCTGCAGAGCTTAGTGTTTCTTATCCAAAAATCTTCTGGCATTTTTTATTTGTAATAATTCCAAACCCACTGAACATTCTTATAACAACTGAGATTTGGGAGAGAGAGTGGAAAAAAAGGATCACTCCGAGGCGCTGATTTTCAGGGGAAATTAATTTGATGGCCCCGTTTGAGCTCTCAGGGAGTGTTGATTTCCTGCCTGAGCCCCCACACGGTTTTTCTGTTGTGAATCAGGGTGGCTGCTTTGGATGGCGGAGGTATAGGATCTGGGGTTGCCAGGGGCTGTGATCCAGTGAGAGACTGGCCAGGGTCTGGGAATAGCTACGCTCATGCCTCTCAGACAAGGGCACTGGCAGAGTTCCCTGCTGCAACCAGCCCAAGGCCCAGAGGGTGGGTTTCCTCATTCTCAGCATGTCCTCCTCTGCATGCTACATCCAGGAAGAGATGGAAATCATCCGGGGCCAGAGCAGGCAGGCCCTTGAGGTCAGCTAGTCTTCAGCCCTCAGCCAATAGATAGGGAAAGTAAGGCTCCAGGGTGAATGAGGGACATTGCGATGGTTCTGGAGTCTAGGGCCTCCTGACTTCCAGTCCAGGGCTCTCTTGGTCCTAGCCCATGAGCAGGATCAGAAACAAGACAGCATCTGCAAACCAGAATCTAGAGCTTTTGCCATCTCAGATTCCTTGATTTTTTTATCTCTAACTTCTGTCAGCAATGCTTGTGACAAGAATCAGACCGATAAATATCTTGCAGAATCTTCAAATTGTGTAAAGACTGAAAGACAGGTGCTAGAGCAGTCGATAGAGAGCCTAGTAGAATAGGCATTCCCTATAAGTCTTAAAAGACATGAATTTTCCTTAAAGAAACAGATGGAGATTCATTTCAAGGGCCATGGAGAAGAAAAAACACATTTACTCAAATGGCATGGTCTTTTTCTTCTGCAATGACTCAAGTACAGCCTCCCGCCTTCCTCCCTGGGAGCTTAGTAAATGCACATATCTGGAGACCCACCTCTCATGCATCTGCTCAGCCCTTCATTATAGGGAGGGAGAGCTCAACCACTGATTCCAGAAACCATTTTCCAAGAATAACAGCATATCTGGCCCAATATAATGCTTTCACTTCCACTTGCTGGCAGAATAAGGAGGCTGGGCATTCCCTTTTATCCACCCCCATCACAGAGTTTTGGCCAAGCCCCTTCTCTGGAAATCTCAGCTCTAGGAGAGGTTCACACACTTGGTTCTTAGAACCAAGAGAGGTTGACAAAGGCAGGGAAGTGTAAGTAAGGAGGAACTAATAGCCTCCCTACCATAGGAGCTAATTAGATTGGCACCATCCCTCCAGCAATGTTGAGTGATGGGGCAATAAGAACTTGGCTCAACCGGAGTCTCGGTGCACCTTCTCCAGAGGCCCTGGTGTCTCCCGGAGTATAGGGCACCCTGCTTGAGAGATTACGGGGAGAAACTGAGCTCCTCCAGAGGAGGCTCCAGACACTGTAAAACTACCTGGACTAGAGCGATCTATATTTGCATCTCAAATCCATTGTCACAGAAAACCATGAGGCTACTTAGCAGGCCTTTCTGAGAGGTGAATATCCATGGTGGGAACACAGAACGTCAGTAACTCGGAAAATCAAACGGACCAGGGGGAAAGTTATATAAATTGTGAGAAAACAGGCCTTATAATCATTCCACTTAAGTATACACTGAGTTTTTATGTTACACAGGTCCCTTTCCTTACATTTTTTAAAACACGGCAAAGTGGTTAGATCCTGTATTTAGCATTGAAATTTTGGAAGAAAATCTCTTTAGTAAAAATCTCCATTTTAGTTCCTTCCAAAAAAGTTCTTAAACTCTTTTTTGTGAGGAGGAGAGCGTTGAGGAGTGGTCTGAGACTTCTCTGAGAATCATATAAAAGCTTAGTTCTCTCAAGAAAAAAAAAGCACAGATACACTCTGATAGGCAACCTCTGTGATGATTCCCAATGTTGCTTGCTATGCACACTCTTGAGTAATCCTTTCCCCTTAAGTGTAGGCTGGATTTAATGACTTGTTTCTAATGAATAGGATGTGGCAAAAGTGATGGGATTAGGTTGCAAATCCCATCTGTGGCTTCCATCTTGCTCTCTCTTGCTCTCTCGCTCACTCTCTATGAGGAAGCCAGCTGCCATGTTGTAAGCTGCAATGTGGAGAGATTCACATGACAAAAAAACTAATGTCTCTGGCCAATAGCTAGCAAGGAACTGAGATTTGCCAACAGCAACTTGAGTAAGTGTGGAAGCAGATCCACCTTCAGACAAGCCCTGAGATGAATGCAGCACTGGCTTGATACTTGATTGCAGTCTATGAAAGACTTTAAGCCTGAGGCACTAGCTAAAGTCACACCTGGATTCCTGACACACAGAGCCATGTGATAATATATGTTTTTTAAAGATGCTATGTTTAGGAGTAATTTGTTATACAGCAATAAGTAATTAACATGCACCCATGCACATAAGATCTTGCACAAATGTTCAAGGAATTCAAGGGCAACCTAAGTCTCACACCACGGTCCTTCTAAATTAATTCCATGTTAAGAATCCCTAGAGCAGTGGTGACCAATAGAAATAGAATACACGCCACACAGAAATTTTTAATTTTCTAGTAGCTACATTAAAAAATAAACAGGTGAAAATAATGTCAATAGCATATTTTATTTAAACTAACATGTCTAAAATATTAGCATTTCAACATTAATCGATATTAATATTATTTATGAAATATTTTCCATTTTTGTTATAAATCTTTGAAATCAGAAGTGTCTTTCAATGTCCAGCACATCTCAGTTTGAACTAGCAACATTTCTAGTGCTCAATAGCCACAGGTGGCCAGTGGCCTCTGGAGTGAACAGTACAGCCCAGGACTAATATGAAATTCAAGTAATGAACAAACATTGGCTTCTGTAGCTATTATAGCACCTGCCACCCTAAATGCCTGGCACTCATAGGGAAGCTAGCAGGGCCTGTTGCTATTGAAAAAGCCCAGAGGGGTAAAGATTGCAATACTCTCCAAATTGATCTACAGATCCAACACAACGTACCGAAATTCTAGTTAGTTTTTTTTTTTCTTTTGGCAAAAACTGACAAGCTGATCTAAAGTTCAAATGAAAATGCAAAGGACACACCATAGATAAAACAATATTGAAAAACAAGAACAAAGTTGAATGAATCACACTTCCCTATTTCAAAACATACTGCAAAACAACAGTAATCAAGACAGTGTGGTACCAGAATTGGATTGACATGTAGATTAATGGAACAGACTTGAGAGTCCAGAAATGAACCTATACATTGATTTTTGACAAGAGTGCCAAGATCATTCAATGGGGAAAAGATAGTCTCTCTAACAAATGGTGCTGGGACAACTGGATATTCATATGCAAAAAATGAATACCCTACCTCACACCATATACAAAAATTAACTCACTCAAAATGGATCAAAGACTTAAACATAAGAGCTAAAACTATAAAATTCTTAGAAGAAAACATAAGGGTAAATCTTTATGACATTGACTTTGGCAATGTTTACTTAGATGTAACACCAAAAGCAGAAGTAACAAAAGAAAAAAATAGGTAAATGGGACATTATCAAATTTTAAAAGTTTGTGTTTCAAAGGATACTATCAAGAAAATGAAAAGACGACACACAGAATGGGAAAATATATTTTCAAGTCATATATCTGGTAAGGGACATGAGTCTGAAATACATAAAGAATTCTTACAATTCAATTAAAAAAAAACCAATTTAAAAAATGGTCAAAGGACCTGAATAGACATTTCTCAAAATAAATACAAATGGCCAATAAATGCTTGAAAAGATGCTCAACACCACCCTTAGCCATTAGGGAAATGCAAATCAAAACCACAATGAGATACTACTTCACAACAACTAGGAGGACTATAATTTTTTTAAAAAGGGAAATAACAAGTGATGATGAGGGTGTGGAGAAATTGGAACTCCCCTACATTGCTGATGGGAATATAAGGTTGTGCAACTGTTTTGGAAAACATTCTGGCAGTTCCTCAAAATGTTAAAAATAGAGGTATCACATGACCCAACAATTTGACTCCTAGGTATATAACTAAGAGAATTGAAAACATATGTCCATATAAAAACTTGTACATGGTTTGGCAGTTTGTCAAAAAACTAAACATAGATTTACCAAATAACTGAACAATTCCACTCTTGGGTATATATTCAAAAGAATAAAAGTAGGGGCTCAAACAGATATTTGTACACCAATGTTCATTGCAGCATTCACAATAGCCAAAAGGTGTAAAAAACCCAAATGCCCATCAACACATGAATGGATAAATAAATGTGGAATAATCATATAATGGAATACTATTTAGCCACAAAAAGGAATGAAGTACTGATACAAGCTGTAACTTTGATGAACTGTGAAAACATTATGTTAAGTCAAAGAAGCCAGTCACAAAAGGCCATGTAGTATATGATTCCATTTTAATGAAATGCACAGAACAAGGGAAAGCAATAGAGACTGAAAGTAAATCAGTGTTTACCTAGGACTCAGAGGGGTTGGGGGAGAATGGAGAGTGATATCTAGTGGGTATAATTTTATTTTGGGGCATGTTGAAAATTTTATAAAATTAGATAGTGATGATGCTTATATAACTCTGAACACAGTAAAAGTTACTGAACTATGCACCTTAAATGAGTAAAATTTATGGCACGAGAAATATATGTCAATAAAGCTGTAAAAAAATAAGCTCTAGCAAATGGCAAGCAAAAGAAAGCAGATGTTGCCATACTTATATCAGACAAAGCAGAATTCAAGATAAAAAAGATAATGAGAGACAAAGAGAGGCAGTATATAATGATAAAAGGGACATTCCACCAAGAGAAAACAACACTCATGAATATATATACACCTAATACAGGAGCACCAAAGTATATAAAATAACTACTAACAGACCTAAAGGGAGAAATTGATAGCAACACAGTAATAGTGGGCGGCCTCAACACCCCAGTTACATCAATGGACAAATTATCCAGACAGAAAGTCAACAAGGAAGCAGTGACCCTAAATGAAACAGTAGACTAGATGGACTTAATAGATATATATATAGAACATTCCATCCAAAAACAGCAGAATACACATTATTCTCAAGTGCACATGGAACAGTCTCAAAGATAGACCATATGCTGGGAAACAAGGCAAACCTCTATAAATTTAAGATTGAAATCAGATCAAGCATCCTTTCTGATCACAATGCTATGAAACTAGAAATCAACTATAAGGATAAAGCTGGGAAAGTCATAAGCATGTGGAGACTAAACAACATGCTACTGAACAACCATTGGATCAATGAAGAAATGAAAGAAAAATTCAAAAAATATCTGGAGACAAATGAAAATAAAAATACAACACATCAACTTTTATAGGATACAGCAGAAGTGATTCTAAGAGGGAAATTTATAGCAATACAGTCTCACCTCAACAAACAAGACAAATCTCAAATAAGTAATCTTAAACTACACCTAACCGAACCAGAAAAAGAAGAACACATCAAGCCCAAAGTTAGCAGATGGAGGGAAACAATAAAAACTAGACCAGAAATAAATGAAACAGAGATTAAAAAAAACTCTAGAAAGGATCAATGAAACTAAGAGCTGTTTCTTTGAGAAGATAAAATTGACAAACCCTTAGCCAGACTCACTAAGAAAAAAAGAGAGAAGACTCAACTAAATAAAATTAGAAATGAAAGAGGAGAAATTACAATGGATACCACAGAAATAGAAAGGATTACAAGAGAATACAATGAAAAACTATAAGCCAACAAATTGGATAATCTAGAAGAAATAGATAAGTTCTTAGACTTACACAACCTTCCAAAACTGAATCAAGAAGAAAGAGAATCTGAATAGACCAATCACAAGTAAAAAAATTGAAACAGTAATCAAAAGCCTCCCAAAAAACAAAAGTCCAGGACCAGATGACTTCTCTGGAAAATTCTACCAAACATTCAAAGAAAATTTAACACCTATCCTTCTCAAACTATTCCAAAAAATTGAAGAAGATGGAACACTTCCTAATTAATTCTGAGGCCAACATCACTCTGATACCAAAACCAGACAAAGACAACACAAAGAAGGAAAATTACAGGCCAATATCACTGATGAACATAGATGCAAGAATCCTCAGCAAAATACTAGCAAAGTGAATACAGCAACACATTACAAGGATCATACACTATGTTCAAGTGGGATTTATACCAAGGACACAGGGATGGTTCAACATCCGCAAATCAATCAATGTGATACACCACATCAACAAAACGAGGAATAAAAATCACATGAGCCTCTCAATAGATGCAGAAAAAGCATTTGACAAGATCCAGCATCCATTTATGATAAAAACTCAATAAAATGGGCATAGAAGGAAAGTACTTCAACATAGTAAAGGCCATATATGACAAACCCACAGCCAACATCATATGCTTAACAGTGGAAAACTGAAAGCCATCACTCTAAGAACAGGAACAAGACAAGTGTGCCCACTCTCACCCCTCCTGTTCAACATAGTGCTGGAGGTTTTGGCCAGGGCAATGAGGCAAGATAAATAAAAGGTATCCAAATTGGACAGGAAGAAGTGAAACTCTTGCTGTTTGTGGACGACATGATTCTATATATAGAAAACTCTAAAGAGTCCACCAGAAAACTATTAGAAATAATCAACAACTGCAGCAAAGTTGCAGGGTACAAAATCAACTTACAAAAATCAGTTGTATTTCTATACTCTAACAATGAACTAGCAGAAAGAGAAGTCAAGTATATAATCTCATTTACAACTACAACAAAAAGAATAAAATGTCTAGGAATAAATTTAACCAAGGAGGTGAAAGACCTATACACTGAAAACTATAAAACAGCATTGAAAGAAATTGAAGAAGACATAAAGAAATGGAAAGACATTCCATGCTCGTGGGTTGGAAGAATAAACATAGTTAAAACGTTCATACTACCCAAAGCAATCTACAGATTCAATGCAATCCCAATCAGAATCCCTATAACAGTCTTCATGGAAATAGAACAAAGAATCCTAAAATTTAGGGGCCGGCCCCGTGGCCGAGTGGTTAAGTTCGCACGCTCCGCTGCAGGCAGCCCAGTGTTTCTTTGGTTCGAATCCTGGGCGCAGACATGATACCGCTCATCAAGCCACGCTGAGGCGGCATCCCACATGCCTCAACTAGAAGGACCCACAACTAAGAATATACAACTGTGTACCGGGGGGCTTTGGGGAGAAAAAGGAAAAAAAATAAAATCTTTAGAATCCTAAAATTTATATGGAACAACAAAAGACTCCGAATAACCAAAGCAAAGAAAAAAGAAAAAGGCTGGAGGCATCACAATCCCTGACTTCAAAATATACTACAAAGCTATAGTAGTCAAAATAGCATGTTGCTGGCACAAAAACAGGCACAAGATCAATGGAACCAACTGAAAGCCCGGAAGTAAAACCGCACATCTACAGACAGCTAATCATCGACAAAGGTGCCAAGAACATACAATGGAAAAAAGATAGCTTCTTCAATAAATGGTGTTGGGAAATCTGGACAACCACTTGCAGAAGAATGAAAGTAGACCATTATCTCATGCTGTACACAAAAATAAACTCAAAATGGATCAAAAACTTGAAGATACGTCCTGAAACTATAAAACTCCTGGGAGATAATATAGGTAGCATACTCTTTGACATCAAACTTAAAAGGATCTTTTTGAATACCATGTCTTCTCAGACAAGGGAAACAAAGGAAAAAAATAAACAAGTGGGACTTCATCAAACTAAAGAGTTTCTGCAAGGCAAAGGAAACTATGATCAAAACAAAAAGACAACCCACCAACTGGGAGAAAATATTTGCAAATCATATACCCGACAAAGGGTTAATCTCCTTAATATATAAAGAACTCACACAACTGAACAACAAAAAAACAAATAGCCCGATCAAAAAATGGACAGAGGATATGAACAGACATTTTTCTAAAGAAGAAATACAGATGGCCAATAAACACATGAAAAGATGTTCAACATCACCAATCATCAGGGAAATGCAAATCGAAACTCTGCTAAGATACCACCTTACACCTGTTAAAATGGTTATAATCACTAAGACTAAAATAACAAATGTTGGAGAGGGTGTGGAGAAAAGGGAACCCTCATACACTGCTGGTGGGAATGCAAACTGGTGCAGCCACTATGGAAAACAGTATGGAGATTTCTCAAAAAACTAAAAATACAAATACCATATGACCCAGCTAAATCACTACAGGGTATTTATCCAAAGAAAATGAAATCAACAATTCAAAGAGATTTATGCACTCCTATGTTCATTGCAGTATTATTCACAATAGCCAAGATGTGGAGGCAACCCAAGTGCCCATCGACTGACAAATGGATAAAGAAGATGTGGTATATATATACAATGGAATTCTACTCAGCTATGAAAAAAGACAATATCATCCCATTTGCAACAACATGGATGGACCTTGAAGGTGTGATGGTAAGCGAAATAAGCCAGGCAGAAAAAGACAAACACAGTATGATTTCACTCATATGTGGAAGATAAACACATGGATAAAGAGAACAGATTAGTGGTTACCAGAGGGGAAGGGGGTGAGGGGATGGGTGAAAGGAGTAAAGGGGCACAGATGTATGCTGACAGATAAAAATTAGACTATTGGTGGTGAGCACGATGCAGCCTACACAGAAACTGATATATAACAATATACACCTGAAATTACACAATGTTATAAACCAATATGACCTCAATAAAATAACTGAAAAAATAAATAAGCTCTAGTGGCTGTTTAGGGCAACCTCAGTGATGACTACATGCCATCCCTGAGAAAGGGACATCTGGCAAGGCCGAATGGTGCAGTAGAGAGAGGGAGGGATGAAGGCAATTAGGGTTATTGAGCAGCCGCTACGTGCCTGTGCCAAGTGCTGTCACATACCTCATGTCATTTAATCTGTGGGTTATGCCCATTTTACACATGAGGGAATTCGTTTGGTCAAAGCCACACAACTAGGCAAGTGGTGGAGCCAAGGTTTAAACAGAAAGCTTCCATCTCCAAGTTTACACTTTCTCCACTCGACTGTGCTACTCTAGGAAACCAGCATGGCCACTAATGCCTTGTGTCAGGTGGGTGGTTTGAACTATGGCAGTGGTTGCAAACTCAAATGCCTGCTGGGGCCCAGCAGGCAACTTAAATGTGTGAAGGAGGCCAGGCCAGGGTATGGCTGTGGTGAATTGGAGAATACATGGCCCATCTAACGGGACAGGTGGGTACTGGCTCCAGCTCACTGTTGTCACGGGGTAACAAGGGCCTGTGGTGATCAGATTGTGATTTTTCACAAGAAGCCAAAAATATAGATTTTAAATATTGGCAATCAGTTCAAAGTTTAAAAGAAAACCTGTTTGGGGAAACAAAACATTTGCATGTTGATTCCACCTGGGGGGCCACCAGTTTGCAAATCTGAACTAGATAATCTCTGATGATCCTTCTGGCTTTCACATTCTCTGAATCTCTCTGCTGCAGACCTGGCCCGGCTTGCCTCAGTGAGTACAGTGTTCAAACACTGGCTTTCCAGATGCCCTCAGCCTTATCCCTGTGGAGAAATCAGACTGCAGAGAGCAGCCGCTGGAGGCCCTGGCTCCTAGGCTGCAAAGGCAACTTCCAAATGCGGAATGCACTTCTCCTTCCCAAAGTGGGTGTTACTTTCCCTCCTGCTCTGCCCGGGCAAATTGGGCGGTTTGGTAAATATGTGAGTGAGCTGCCAGCTGTATGTACGGCAAGTGGTGTCTGTGACTCCAAGTTTTCAAAATAAGAGGCCTTGGTTGAATGTCTCTTACAAAGCCCCACCCAGCGCTGTAAGATGGTGGCATTCACCCGCTCTTCGTTTTCTCCAGAGAGTAGGCCAGAGCCGGGAATGTGTAAAAGTAGCTCTCTGAGTTGTTAGGTTTTTGCCTTGGATGGTACCATGAGTTCTGTGATTTAGCCAAGAAATAGGTGCTATCTTCTTCTTCTGGTGGTTTTGAAATGATAATAGATTAAACGTGATATTAATGTTTGGCTTTTAAAAACACACATTCATGGTTACAAGAGCACCAAAATTAAAGAAAAACTCATTTTGGCCAACAATTCCCCCCAACAATAACAGTCACTGAAAGCATTCATTATAAAGTCAAAAAATGTAAAAGGTTTCCACAAAATGCTTGATGCTGATTCCACCTTCTTTGTTTTCTTTGCTTCTTACCTTTTGCAGTAAAAACTAAAGGGTTAGAGTCCAAGAGAATTCTGAATTTTCATCCCTAAAGTCTTTCCTACCTCACTGCAATCGATTGACCTTGGAGAGGCTGAGTTAGAGACCTGGGCATGCTTGGGGACGGGGTCATGGGAGCATTAGAAGGAATGGGCAGTGGAGACACTCATGCAGCAGAAAGGAACGCTTAAGCAGGTCTTTTGGTGGCATGAATGGTCAACCTCTCTTAAGGCCAAAGGCAAGATGGAGATATGGGGTGCATTCTTCCGTCTACCCATGGTGGAAGTGGATTCTTCACTGCTGTCTCTGTACATTCACACAGACGTACCAAGCCCGCTCCTGAGAGGCTGATTCTTCTTGGGGCCCTTCTCTGAGGCCCAAGAAAGCATGTACCAGAAACAGGCACCATCCCAGCCATGGGCCTTGCCTCCCCATCATATATCCCCATCCCCAACTGTTCGAAGAATTATCCAGACCACACTTGTTGGTCTTCACTCCTGACTCTCTGGCCCTCAGACCTCCATCTAGCTCTGTACCCTAACTCTTCACCCAGGCTTTAACAACCTCTTTGGGATATGTGTCTCTGACAGCACCAGCTCACCCTCTCAATGAAACCCATTTTTACCATTAGGAAGTATGGTAGGCTGAAATATGGCTCCCTGAAAGATATCTATGTCCTAACTCCCAGAACCCAGGAATATCACCTTATATGGAAACAGGGTCTTTGCAGGTGTGATTAAATTAAGGGTTTTGAAATAGGGAGATTATCCTGGATCATCTGGGTGGATTCTGGATGCAATTACAAGTTTCCTCAAAAGAGGGAGATAAATGAGATTTGACAGACAGAAGAAGAGGAGGCGATGTGACCTAACATAGAGGAAGAGATTAGAGTGATGCAGCCAGAAGCCAAGGAAGGCTGGCAGCCACCAAAAGCTGGAAGAGGCTGGGAAGGGAGTGTTCCCCAGAGCCTCTAGAGGGAGTGCAGCCTGCTGACACCCTGATTTTGGCCTTCTGGCCTCTGGAACTGTGAGAAGAGAAATGTCTGTGGTTTTCAAGCCAGCAAGTTGATAGTAAATTGTTGTAGCAGAGGCAGGAAAGTAATGCAGGAGGAATGCTCCTCAATTTCAGGCAAGACTCCTTCCTGGCTGGGGACTCCACCTGGCCCCTAAGGCAAAGTTTATTCCCTTTGTGACATACCAAAGAGGGGAGACCAACAGAGCCAACACAGACCTCGGTTCCTTAGGGTGGGACGTTGGGGCCCAGGATCCTGGGGAACCCCAGGGAAGGAAGTTGATTACCATATCTCAGGTCACAGAAATTTAGGACTTACAGAGAACACAAGAGTGGTGAAATGCTTTGTGACAAGCCTGAGACCTTGAAGCAGATTCACTGTCAAGTGTGAACTGTAGGGGACTCGGTTCTGATGCCTCCAAAATCTGCCTGGTGGGTGGCCCAGAGAGTGCTAACCTGAGAGTATTTTGCATAAACTTAATTACTAAATACAAACTCTTTCTCTTGGCCTTGGTTGCATCCTGGTGTCACCAGGGAAGGTTTTAAAAACCCCAACTGGCAAACCACAACCTAGATCAATGAGATTAGAATCTCTGAGGATGGGACCCAGGTATCAGTATTTTTTAAAGCTCCCCAGATGATGTGAATGTGCAGGCAAGTTTGAGGACTGCTGCTTAAATCATAACCGTCAGCCTACGCCACCTCCTTGTATAATGCAACCCTGGGAGGCCAGGATGGAGGAAGACAAAAGAAAAGAATCTTTCGAGATCTCACCTCCAACCTAGCTGGAAAGAGGGAAGGAAATGCAAAAACTAAATGGGACAAAAAGCTCTTCTGAGGTCCCTCTGAAGACCTGGAGATGAGAAGCCCAGGAAGACCTGCAGCCTGGACAACCTCACTGTCTGGTGAGCATTCCAGAAGCAACTATTGACAGGCTCCTGGTCCTCTTGGATGGGAAGTGACTGGGGCAGAGGGGGCGGTCCTGGGACTATTTGGTTTAAGATGGCACAAGCCCTAGACCAGACAGGGGCATCCCAGGATTCAGTTATCCTGATAGAAAGCTGGTGGAGGATGTTATCAGGGCAATGAGAGACCTCCTACAGCAGAAAAAGACTAAGGATGACAAACTCTCTTTCCTCCTCCCCTTCCAGAGTTTTCTTCCTAAAAAAAACTATGTCGACTATATATAAACCTGACTAGTCACTGCCATTTCTATGAACTATCATTTATGCTTGGTTATCGTGCCGTGTAGAACCAAGTATAAAAATTATCACGAGTCTGATGAACTGTGTTGCGAGGTTTAGTTTCAACACTAAACTTTGTTTAGCAGTCTTCAATTGTTGTTCACTGTCATAGGTCCACCATCTTCAGACATGAGAGGGAAAATTTCTTTCTGGTTCTTGGTTCTCTTGAATAATGGATGCTGTCCATTAAGTAACCGAAACTCAAAGCAGAGTTCTGTGTCTGAGAAATGTGTAACGTTGAAAAATACCAGTCAGACTTCAGAGGTGAGGAAAATGAGCATTCAAGCAGACTTATTTGAATAAAACAGGACCAAATTTGCACCTTCCTTGTGTGTTTTTATAGCTACCTAATTCACAGTACCAGTGGTGCTGGCTTATTGTGAAAAGTATAAATGCAGCAGAGCAGCTGGGAGCCAATATAACGAAAAGGTGGATTTGCGTTTTCTGTATCCAGCCAAGAATAACGGAGCCGAAGCAGTCCTTAGAGAGAACAGGGGCTCGGCCAGGAATGTGTGGGAAAACAAAACTACTCTCTGCCTCCCCAGCCCAACTTGGGAAAAGAGAGAGTGTTAAGAAAGATGAATTTCAGGACTCTCCCATGGAGCTCTTCACAGGCCGGCAGATCTGCTCTAAAGTCATTGTCCAAGCGTGAACGTCAGCGCTTGGAAGATGGAGAGAAGTAAAAGGACCCGGCCTGGCTCCACCTAGCTCCTGACTAGACATGGCAAGTGGAGCCACCTTGGGCCACCACTGTGTCCTGGAAGAGATAAAGGGGGAGAAGGGCTCATGCAGAGGATAAGGGGTGGGGAGAAGCTGGGAGTGAAGGCAGCAGGCAAGTAAGCAGAGCCTAAGAAGCTGTCAGATTTTTTGGTTACGACTTAATGGCATTCCCCTCAGCTGAGGTAAGGGGGCTCCTGTAAGAAGCAGATGAACAGCTCCTGGCATGTTTATACAGCTAGTGATTTTGTTGTCCAAGAAAGTTTCTGTTAATCAAATAGAGTATATTTTGTTCAGAGTTGGATCCTTTTGAAGATAAACATCTGATCTTATTTCACTAGAAATCCACTGTTGCCATCTATGGGAAATCTATTGGAGTTTTTCTCTCTTTAAATACCACATCAAATATATTTTATTTGGTGATTTTTACCCCCAACCCCCAAAAAAGCACTTCATTAAAAAAATCCAAACCAGAGCCCCAAACCCATGGTGCTGAAAATGGCCGCCCTTCGTGCTTTTGGCAGTGGCTGGTGGAGCTCATTGGAGCCTCAGAGGCACAGCGTGTTTGATTACCATTGTTTCTCCTCCTGAAACTTGAGGTTTGGGGAGCTGGTATTACCACATGTTTCCTTTGAAATTCAAGGGTGTACACATTAACAATAAATCTTTCCTCATGGACATCACCAATTTTAACTGATTTTTCTGTACTCAAGAAAGAAAAATCAGCCAAAAGTTCCCAGAGCCTAAATAGAGAAACATTGAGTTGATACATGCATTTTAAAAATGTCTCAAGCATTTCAATGACTGTGGAAATATCTACAACACATTTCAAAATAACACTGAAGGAGAAATGGATAATCTGAATATGTGTTTTAACTAACAGAGCCCTAACTCTACCGAGAGAAACATTATAATGAAGTTAATTAAGAATTAATGAAGTTTACTAATTAATAATTAATAAAACTACAATTTGACACCTGACATTTAGTTCAATGATTTTTTTTTCTGGTTCCAGATGTTTTTTAATTATAAAAAGAGCACCAGGCCCCATAAATGATGCTCCAATGTCTTTTGAATAGTCGTTGTTGATCCATTGACTGGCATTTTTTTCCCACTCTGTGACTCATTGCAAAGTTCATTTTTCCTATTCCTTTGATGTTTTCAGATACATTTACATTTGAAAAAATCCACGAAATACCAGGAATGGCTACAAGAAGACACACTTCTTAGGAAATATATTTCAGATGGAGATGTTTTAGAAAACGCTAATATACAATCAGTCCAGACAAAGATGGAGTGTCGTTCAGCCTCATCTCCAGTCTTAGACATAAACACTGGGGCAACAAAATGCCTGCCCCAACTGAAACGATCAGCATTCCAATACACAACAAATTAGTTTCACACCAAGGGAAAGGTCATTTCTTTAATCCATGTCTTTGGGGAATGTACACAAATGTCATTCCTCCCAACCTACGTAATTAAACAGTTTAACTGGTGTAGCCATTCACTGTTTATTTTCCCATTGGGTAATGGAAGGATGTTAGCATCAGATGACAAGGAGAGAATACAGGCAGTTGCAAATGTGTTGATGATCTCTCTCTCTTTTCCTCTTTCCCTCGACTTGCTTTCCCTCTCTCTAAGGGATCCAGAAAAGGCTTGGCCCAGATCCCAGGGCAAGAAGCAACATCCTAGAGCCTTTTTGCCAGTGAGGATTGGCTGTTCCAGCTTTACTACTGGTGTGGCCACTGGATTTAGTTCTGTGACAACAGCTAACCTCACAAAGTCAGGCAGCCTCCTGCATAGGGCAGTATTCCGAGCTCAGCCTGGAGGTGAAGCATACGGTACAGTGGAGGAAGAAAGCACAGGATAGGAAGTTAGATACACCAAGGTTTCAGTCCTGGCTCTGGTACCATGTGACTTTGGACACATTTCCACATCTTTGTGAAGTTCAATTTCTGCATCTTTAAAATGGCAATAGTAGTCCTATAGGCTTGTTGTGAGGATTAAATGAGATAACATGCATGAAGCATACGTAGTACAGTCCTGACAGGAAGTAAGTGCTCAATAAATGAGAACTCTCTTTGAACAAGGGGTGCTTGCATTTAGGGGAAGGGAGGGAGGCTGTGATTGGGATGGGGCATGCGGAAGGACTTCTGGGGTGGCTGGCAAGGTTCTATTTTGTGTCCTGGATGGTGGTTACAAGGTATTCATATTGTAGTAACTCACTGAGCCATACATTTGTTTCATATGGTTTTCTGTATCTGAATTTTATTTTGTAATAAAAAGAATACAATAAATAAAGAAAAATAAATATTTGTTAAAGGATGAAAGGGAGAGAGAGAGAGAAAGAAAAGGAAGGAAGGAAGGAAGAGAGCAAGGAAGGAAAAGCGGAAGACAGAAAGAGAAAGAAGGAAACCAGCATAGGGCAGACCTGGGCAGGGGGAGATGAGGGGGAAAAATACAGTAATGGAAAAGAGTCTCACCATGCCCAGTGTCCTGAAGTCAAAGGAATGTGCAGACCCAGGCAAGCAGCTGGTATCAGAGTGGGCCAGCAGGCTGTGAGCAAACATGGCACAAGGCTGTTTGGGAGCCAACATTATGCAGAGACCCCCAGCAAAGCAGTGGGCTAAAGGCCAGGATTGCAGGGAAGCAGCAACTCGAGCTGGTGTGAAGAGATTGGGTCACAAGAATGATGCACCAGGGCACCAGGTGAGGAAAGCCCTAGCAAGGAGGTGCCCTGAGTTACTTGAGCTAGAGCGTCTTCAACTCCCCTTGAACAAGGAGAGGAAGCAGGTTCCCTCTGCTGACTCCTGCCTGCCCCCTGACTCAAGAACACAGATGACTTCCTATTTCACCCATGGAAAGGCCTCCTTTCACTCATCCTGTTCAACTTTGTCACTGCTGACTACGCCCTTCTCACTCCTCCTGCCTCTCAGGCCACTCCTTCTCAGTCTTCTTTTCATGTTCCCTTTTCTCTGCCAGCCCCTCAAATATCAGGGCTTCCCAAGGTTCAGACCTAGGCCTCTTATCTTCTCTGTTCCCTCTCCCTGGTGAGCTCATCCACGCCCACAGCTTCCATTACCATCTCCATGCCAGGGCTTGCCAACTCTCTACCTCCTGTTCTGGGCTTTTCCTTAGGCCTCAGACTCTATCTCTAACCACTTAATTTGGCCATCCCCAACTGGGTCCAGAGGCACACAGGCTTAACACGTCCTCGTGCTTTTTAGTCCCCATCTAAGGCACTCCCTGCCTTACCTGGCTGTGAACTTTTCAGCATGCTAACCACATCTTGCTCCACACTGCCGGTACCAGTGCGGGTGAGCCCTGGAGCCTCTGCCACTGCACTCCCCGCACACCTAGAGCTCTACCTCTTCATTCCGTTACCACCCCAATTCCCAAATGGTCCGCACCTTCCTCAACTCCTGTCTCTTGTCCTGATGCAGACGTCACACTCACCCTGTAGAGTTTAGGGCAGATGTTACTGTTCTGGTGCTGGTTCCTGAATTCCCTTGAGTGAGCCCCGTCTCCCGTTACATCAGGTACCTCATCAGTCCCATCCAGTTGAGGTTCTAACACCAACTAATCTGCTTGGTGTTCCTTTTCTATTTACCACAGCCCTGTGACTAGGAGCTAGACATCCATCCCATAGAGAGGTGCTCTTCTTGAGGTCAGAGGCCCTGCTGAGATGGGCCACCACTACTGTCCTCCCAGAAAAGGTTACGAGGGACATTATTCAATGCCTTGACTATCTCTTAGAGCTATACATCTGGTCGTCATAGACATAGACTCTAGTCCAGGTCATCTAAAAGGAAGAGAGACAGTTGCTGCAATCGGGACATACTCTCTATAGAAATCAGCTGAAAGGATGAGCATTCAGGAAGAGTAATAGCGCTTGTATTAAGGAAGACTCTGCATCCATTACTGAGCAATGCCATGGCTTACCTGTGATGGGCAATGAGAAAACTAACAAATCCTGATCCCAGTACCTCCCCATCTGACCTATCCGGAGCTCTACGAAGAGACAGAGACTGTTTTGAATGCCCGTGAAATGCCCAGAGGACCAAATCTGTATGTAGACCCATGTGACAATAGACTCTGGTCCAAGAGGCCCAGTACAGGACACATCCCAAGGCCCCTTACTTCATAACTGTGCTGCACCTACTTTATAACCTCATGCCCTGCTAACTACTTCTGACTCCAGCTGCCCCAAATAAACACCAGTCTAACCAGCTCTTCTCCCAGTCCTTTGCTAAGCAACCAGGGTCCCTACCCGGTTCTCTCTAGCATCTCAGAAAAAAGAACTCAGACTTACTTCTTTTTTTCCTTCATTGACGTTTCCATTTAGGGCTAACAGGTACCTCTAACTTGACCTGTTTAATGGATATATTTATTTCCACGTTCTCTACCATCGGTTCTGCCTCAGTAAATGGCACCCCATCCGCTTACTCACACAAGCCAATCAAGGCATCATCCTTTTTTGGTAACAGCTTTATTGAGTTATAATTCATATGCCATACAATTAAACCTTTGAAAGTAAATAGTTCAGTGGTTTTTAGTATATTGACCAAGTTGTGCAATACTCACTATTATCTAGTTCCAGAACATTTTCATCAACCCAAAAACGAAATTATGTACTCGTTATTAGTCACTCCTCATTGGACCCTGTTTCCATCACTTGGCAAACATTAACCTGCTTCTATCTCTGTGGACTTGCCTATTGTGGATATTTCAGGTAAATGGAATTATTACATGTGGCCTTTTAGGTCTGACTTCTTTAACTTAGCCATAATATTTTCAAAGTTCACGTGGTAGCATGTGTCAGCCTTTTTATGGCTAAATAATGTTTCATCGTACAGATGTAAATTTTGCTTATCCATTCATGTGTTGATGGGCATTTGTATTGTTTTCACCTTTTGGCAATTGTGAACACTGTTGCTATGAACGGTAGTTCACGCGTTTTTTTGGAACACCTGTTTTCAGTTCTCTTGGGTGTATAACTAGGAGAGGAACTGCTGGGTCATATGGTAATTCCCTGTGTAACTTATTGAGGAACAGCCAAGATCTTTCCCATAATGGCTGCCCCATGTCACATCCCGCCAGCAATGTGCGAGGGTTCCAATTTCTCCCCATGTTCACCAACACTTGTTATTTTCCTTTTTAAAAATTATAGCCATCCTAGTGGGTGTGAAGTGACATCTTGTTGCGTTTTTTGTGTTTTTGTTTTTCAGGGAGAGATTTGCCCTGAGCTGACATCTGTTGCCAATCTTCCTTTTTCTTTGCTCTCCCCAAAGCCCCAGTGCATAGTTATATATTCTAGTTGTAAGTCCTTCTAGTTCTTCTATGTGAACCACTGCCACAACATGGCTACTGACAGACAAGTGGTGTGGTTCTGTGACCAGGAAATGAACCCAAGCCGCCAAAGAGGTGAGAGCACCAACCTCTAACCACTAGGTCATCAGGGCAGCTCTCACTGTGGTTTGATTCGCGTTTTCCTAATAACTAATGGTGCTGAGCATCTTTTCATGTGCTTCCTGGCCATTTGTAGAACTTCTTTGAAGTAGACTTAACCTATTTCTTCATGAATCTTCTCCCTTGTTTTCTTTTTTTTTTAAGATTTTATTTATTTATTTATTTCCTTCTTCTACCCAAAACCCCCCAGTACATAGTTGTATATTCTAGTTGGGAGTGCCTCTGGTTGTGCTATGTGGGATGATGCCTCAGCATGGCTTGATGAGCAGTGCTAGGTCCACGCCCAGGATCCGAACTGGTTGAAACCCTGGGCTGCCAAAGCAGAGGGTGCGAACTTAACCACTCAGCCATGGGGCCGGCTCCTCTTCTCCCTTGTTTTCTGTTCTTTCTCCTACCACTCTCTTCCACTCCCTCCCCCCTGCTTCTTACTCCCCTTTTTCTTAGTCTCCGTCATGGGCTTCTTCTGTTCTGTCTGTCTACCCCTCAAATTTGATCTTCCCTAGGGTTCTTTCCTACGTGTTTTTTTGTTCTCACTCCACATGCTGTCTTTGGGTGATCTCATCTGCCCCATGGCTTCACCTCTGTCTCCAAGTTGGCAACTCCTAGATCTTCATCTTTAGCCGAGATCTCTTTCCTGGGCTTCAGGCCCATATATCCAGCTGCCTCCCTGATGGCTCCATTTGGGTGTCTCACAGCACCTCACACACTCAACGTGCCCAGACAGCACACACCCCACTCCCGCTATTCCAGACCTACTCCTCCACTCAGTCGCACAGGCCCCTGGAGTATTGTTTGGCTCCTAATGCCAAATTTCTAATCAGTCCCAATAGCCTACATATTCTACTTGGTGAATGTTTCCAAATAGACCATAAGACCAACAAAGACTTAAAACATTGAATTATTTTCTGGCTTAGAACTCTAGGTAATAAAGGACTCAAATAGAACATTCTCATAAAATATTTTCAATTCTACTGAGTACTTGACCTGCCTGAAATCTACCTCCTAGGTCAGGTATGAGAGGTGGGAACCCTATTTCTGCATTCATTTTCACTTCTCTCCATGCCTGCTATCCCTTCCCTGGTTCATGCCCTCATTATCTCTCACCTAGACTACTACGAGGATCTCCTAATTGGTCTCCTTGCCTCTAGTCTACCCTAGTCCTGAAATCCATTATTTGCACTGACAACAGGGTAAACGTCCAGAAGCACAGCTCTGATCATGTTGTACCCATTTCAAAAGCTCTTCAGTGGTTCCCCTTTGACTACACACAAAAGCTAAAATCTAAACTTGTAGGTGAGTATTGAAGATCTTTTGTGATTTGGCCCATACTGACTCTTCCAGACTCATTTCTTGTCCCTCCAGCTGTGCTAAACTACCTGCCATGCCAAGAACACACTATATTACCCTCTGACCCTTTACTCATGTTGTTATTCTGTCTGTCTAGGATAAGCTAGCTTTCCCTTCTACCCTTCCTGCCCCACTCACCCAACAGCTGACGAACTTTTATTTTCTAAGACCCAGTGTAAATATCATCTCTTCTGTGAAGCTTTATTGAATTTTCCCAGAGTCAGCTAGCACACACTCAGCTGCTGTTACATGTCATGTGATCTTAGGCGCAAGAATACAGTAATGATAAAATATATAGGTCCTGCCCTGAAGGAACTTATACTACAGTGGGGGAGGCTATAGAAAAGAATTACAAGAGAGTGTGATAAATGCTGTGGATAGGAGTTTGTACAAAGGGCTGTGAAAACACCTAGGAGGCAGTCATTAAACCTGCCTGGCGGGGTCAGGGAAAGGTACTTTGAAGCTATGGAATGTGAGCTGCATCTCAAAAGAGATCGTGATGTAAGATAGAAGATGCAGAAGAAGGAGTGAGCTTTAGAAAGAGAATTCTGAGTTTGGCTTAGGACATGTTAAGTTTGAGGAACCTGTGGAGATCCAGAAAGAGATATTGAGCAGGCAGTTGGAAATGCTAAGCATCTGGGGCTCAGAAGAGTTGCCAGACGGTGATGTGGATTCAGGAGAGGTCAGCACTTAGTGGTAGTGGAAGCCATGGGACTGGGTGAGAGGTAAGCCTGGGAAGGAGGCTGATTGCAGAGACTGCCCCTTTACCATGAGCTGTTGCAATCTTACCTCTCACTCTCCCTTCGTGTAGCTCAATTACTAGGTTGAGCGCAACTCAAGGGCAGAGGTTGACGCTTGCTCATGTCAGCACTTCCCCATCTCCTCTAGCACCTTACTTACTGCTTGGCATAGAGTAGGTGCCCAGTACCTGTTGGTTGAATACATGAACAATAGTCACTGAGATAAGGCGTGAGTGTCAAGTCACTACAGTGGTGAGAGAGGAGGGCACGGCACTAACAAGACCAGTGGTTGTTTTCAGGGATATTATTAAGGATCTCAGAGCCTTTGGGATGGGACACAGAATAAGTTTGAGGGAAGGGGCTCAGCAGAGAGAAGAGGGCATCAAGAAACAGAAGAAGTTCCCCTCAGGCAGCCTGCCTGGTGGCGCAGTGGTCAAGTTCACACGTTCTGCTTCAGCGGCCCGGGGATCGCCGGTTCAGATCCCAGGTGTGGACACGGCACCGCTTGGCAAGCCATGCTGTGGCAGGCGTCCCACATATAAAGTAGAGGAAGATGGGCATGGATGCTAGCTCAGGGCCAGACTTCCTCAGCAAAAAAGAGGAGGATTGGCAGCAGATGTTAGCTTGGGGCTAATCTTCCTCAAAAAAAAAGAAGAAGTTCCCCTCAAAAAGCTTTGTGAAAAATTAAGGTCAACACTGTTGCTTTGTCACCAGCCTCATGTTGGAATTAGTTCTGGCACAATCAGATCAAGGCTAGAGCATGAGTATAGCATGCTCTCAAGAGTAGAGCATGTTTCTGGAAAAGCATGACAAAGTAGGATTTGGGAAATAGCATGTTCATCTCACTCCTTGCATTAGTGTGCTGCGGTCAGGTAGGTGACAGATAGTGAGACTCAGAGGAACCAGGCCTCCAGTGCTTCCATGGCAGACATTTGGCAGCTGGGTCAGGAAAAGACTAAGGAGAAAAAGTACCTTGCCCAAGATTCTCTCAACTTATGTCCAATGCACTGGAACCCTGGCTTTGACAAATGCAGGCTCTGGGAAGCAAAGAGGTGCTCTGCCAGCTGTGTGAGGGTTAATGAGGACCAAATGACTCCTCACTTGGTTTGGGGAACTCATTACTCAGTGCCTGCGTGGAACCGTAATGAGGAGAAGAAAAGACAGTGCCTTGGGTACGAGCCTATAACCCCAAGGTGACAGCTTTGTTTTCAGTTAACATTTTGCTATATTTGCTTGATATCAAATTTTATCCATTTACCCATCACTCAACCCAGCCATCAATCCATCTTATTTTTTGGATTCATTTGAAAATAAGCTGCAGACATGAGCATACTTTACTCCTAAACACCTAGCATTCATATCATTAACTAGAGTATAAAATGTGTTTATTGTTCTTTCTTTGAAGTAAAATTTACACACAGGAAATGCACAAATCTTAAGTGAAGCCTTTGATGAGTTTTATTTTGATGGGTATACACCTGTGCATCACAAGCTCCTATCATGATGGGAAACTTGAGTTATTTCTGCTCCCCTTTGCAGACTCCTCTGCTGACTGTATTCTTAGATCATCTGATTTAGGAGCTAATATATTTTTGGTGGATGCTAAGGTGACATTTGTAAATATAGTGGCTACTAGAGTGGAAAGAGCTAGTGATCTTTATTGAGTACAATAGAATTCTAGGGGCTGGCCCAGTGGTGTAGTAGTTATATTCACGTACTCCACTTCAGCAGCCAAGGGTTTATGGGTTCGGATTCCAGGCATGGACCTGCACACCACTCATCAAGCCATGCTGTGGAGGCGTCCCACAAATAAAATAGAGGAAGATTGGCACAGATGTTAGCTCAGGGACAATCTTCCTCACCAAAAAAAAAAAAAGACAACGACAAAAAATCACAATAGAATTCTAAATGCTAAAGAGTGCACAATTTCCTTTAGGGTAGAAGGAATGCCCAGCTGCAGGAAACCTCAGAGGCTGGGGAATGGGAGTAGAGAAAAGGGTCTGGGAGCAATCGGGCTGAAATTCAAGTATACAGAATCAAGCTTCATTCCCACTCCACTAAGTCTAGAATTGCAATAGTTTCAACTGGCTAGATGAAGGTTAACCTCTGGACTCTCTATGGAAAAAGCAGGGATGGACGAGGAAGAGAATGGCTAGACATGTGGTGAGTCCCCAGAAGGCAGGTCTCCAGCCTAGGGGCACTCAGGACTTTGTGATGTCCTTGGTACCCACTCTGCCACTAAAAATCTGGATTTTTCACAAAGTCCAAGTACTCTTCCCTCCCAGTTTCAGTGATTCAGAGGGGTCTGATGCCTTGGGCATTACAGGAGGAGTTCTGTCTTAGAGAAAACTGAAGACTGAAATCTGTTTAAGGTCAGTGCTTTATATAGCAAGCAAGGCACTCCCTTCTCTCCTCACAGGCTCATCAAGCCCCAAGCTACACATAAGATGCCTACCCCCCCGGGCCAACTATCTTTAGCAATGCCCTGCTGACAGCCGGAGCTAACCAAGTGGGTCAGATGCCACAGCCAAGGGCAGGGAAACCTCTCCTCCATCGTGGCTCCTGACCCACAAAACAAATGTCAATTGTAGGTCACACACAACTATCAAAAGTGACTTCTGTTTGCAGTGACTGCTTCTTAAGGAAGGGTAAGGTGTTGGGCTCTGTTTTCAGCTTCAAGCAACCCACACCAGATAATTAAGAAAGTGGATCATAACACTTGATTCAACAATGTGTCCTTTTTTATAAAAATGCTTCATTCCTTCCGGTGGCTATTTAAGAAAGAGCGAGGGCACATGAGAGAGTGGGAATAGGGGTACAGAAAGGAAGACAGTTGGGAGGGAAACGGAAGATAGAAGGCGATTGAAAAAGATAAAGAGGGAAGACAGAGGTTGGCAGCAGGCGGGAACTAAGAAAAAGAAAATGAAATGGCAGATAGAAAGGCAAATGGGTATAGGACAGAAAAGGGAGAAAGATACAAAAAGGGAGAGAAAATCAAGCAGAGAAAATCGGAGTATCAGCCAGGCTAACTCCTCAACTTTATTGAGGAGAAAACTGAGGCCCAGAGAGGGAAAGTGATTTGGCCAAAGTTTTGCTGCTGGTTAATGCTTGAGCTGAGGCTAGAACTCAGGTGTCCAGACTCCCAGGTCAGGAGCATGTCCATCATAGCACAGGAGGCCTACATACCGGACTTTCTGGGAGAGGCCTGACATCGTTTGTTCAGGCAAGAAGTTACAAGGTGAATCTGACTCGAGAGAGGAAAGTAGAGAGCCCCAGATCCCACCAGACCAAGTGCAGGTAACTGAGAGACACAGCGTCATCAGCACCGGAAGTCTCAGGTCCACGAGGTACTGAAAAGCAATGGGGTGCCTAGAATGGGCTTGCTGGAGTCACTGGGTTGACTGGGGCAAATGGACACAGCCCTCTGAAGTTGCCCGTGGATGGATTCCCTTAGAAGAGGGAACCAATCCACAGGCTGGATATCTCTTCCCCCTCAGAGCACATTCACATGTCTACTACTAGTTCCAAGTACAGTGGTAGAAATGAGAAAACGTCAGAGGTTCCTGGGAAATCGGGGGCAAGTTGGGGTAAGTCTCCCCTACCACAAGTCGACCCTTGGCTCACTCCACTCTGCCAACTCCAGACTAAAAGAGAGATTCAGGCCAACTTCAAGGTTGTCTTTGGATTAGGGCCCCTCAAGCCTGATTGTTCCAGAAAGTACTTCGTAGTAGGCAATTCACTAGGAAGCCCAGTCTAACCTGTCCCCGTCTTGCGGATTCACAAACTTTTGACTGAACTTTGCCAGGGCTGGATATAATTAGGTATGAACCAGAGGTTCCTGAAGTCTGCCATATGCCTACATATATACCCATATGCATGTGTAGAAAATTCTTTTGATCCACAAATCTTATATAGAAAAGCTGCTTATAGTGAAGTTTCTTAAAAAGCCCTGTTCTAAGGAGCATTTATCTTCTTCAGGGGTAAATCTGGATTTAATTCCCACTCAGCCTCATCAAACCATAGAGGCCAGTTTCCTCAGTCTCCTATTGTTCTGGACTGAAAACCAGTCTTCCCTTAGTTGAATCCCAGAACCTTGGTTTAGAGTGGGATGATCTGGGGAGGCCGTGAGGAATGTGACAAAGAAGAAGTGCTGTGAATAAGTACTGAGACGTCCTAAGCAGCAGAAATATCAGAATATTGTGACTAGTACATAATAGATGCTCAATAAATATTTGCTGAGCGGGCTGTCAGAGTTCTTTGATATCAGTTAGCCTAATATCATTTTGCTAAAACCCAGAGAGAGGCAGTGACTTGTCCAGGATCACATGGCTGGTCAGTGACACAACCTCCACTAGGTCGTAGGTTGTTCAAAAGAGGAGTTTAAAACAAATAGAATCCTTCTAGAATCATAGTCTCTTAGAATTGTCAAAGTGATCTCCTCGGACCTGGCACCCAATGATAGGCTGAAAGTACTCATAACTACCACCCATTGGTTTTAGTCCTGCCCTCTGGTACGACATGGAAGAAGCCAAATCCTTCTACTTGGTAAGGATTTGATGACAGTCAACATAGCCTCTCCAAATCCCTGGTTCCTTCAACCATTGTCCACGTGACACCCTTCCCACTCTCCATCTTCATTACCCTCTTCTGGATTCATCAAAATCCCTCCGACAGTGATGCCCAGAAGCGAGTGCCACCCTCTGAAGGGGCCTGCCCGGGCCAAGGCAGGGGCATAATGGGCTACTCCGCTCCTTCCTCTGGATGTTATTAGATTGGGTTGGCTATTTTACCAGTAACATGGCATTGTCCACCCTTCCTGTGGTCAGTTCAAACCCCCAAGGTCTTTTTCACATGAACTGTTATCAAACCATGTCTCCCTCATCTAGTTTTTGTGCAACTGAATATTTGTAAACAGCGCACAGTACGTGTGTCTGTCCCACTTTCCCAGTTCTGATCACTGAAGGAAGACGCCATCAAATTCTTCTAGGCCAGAAAGCCTAGGTCTAAATGTTGAACCTTGAGCTAAACGTTCATCCACAACATTAGCTGTTTTTCTACCTAACCTATTTTGATCTATATGCAAATTAAATGAGGATAACTTCTACAAACTGCTGAAGCTTAATGGTTTAAAAGATAGCATGTGTGTTGAGGAGAGTGGCATTCATTAAGTGACTGTTGTGTGCCAGGCATTGGTAAGTGCTTTTTTCCCTCTGATAAAGGTAGGATTGTTATCCCTAGTTTATAGACAAGGAAACTGATGCTCAAGAGATCCCACTGTTATTAAGGGGAAAAGCCAAGATTTGAACCTAGTTCTGAGTAACTCCAAAGGTCATGTTCTTTCATTGCACTAATGGTTCTTAACCTTGGCTGCACATTAGAATCATTTGGGGAGCTCTAAAGCCTCCCAACGCCCAGGTCCCACCCCAGACCAATTAAATCAGAGTCCCTGGAGGTGGGGTCCCGGCATGAGTAGGTTTTTAAAAGCTCCCCAGGTGATTCTAATATATAGCAGTAAAACCACTGCTTTATACCATGCTATTTCCTAGGTACATTAGTCTGGTGTAGTTCTAAATGCAACTGTTAGGCTCTCTATATTTTTAGCACTGGTTGCTTCAAAAAGCAAGACTGAAGTTATTTAAGGCACTAACATCAAACAAACAGTGATAGAGAGACCTAACCCTGTGGCTCCCTGTTCTGATGGAGGAGGTGAGGGCAGCCACCAAAAGTCTCCTTCTAACTTCGACCCCTTGAAACTTCCGCAGTTCATTTCTCTGAACCGTGTGCTTTCCCCCTGACTATCTTTAGTTCCAAAAGACAGGCCTGGCCTAACTACTGGGAGAACAGATTATGTACAGGTGGGTCCTAAACCTTCTTAGCTGCGGTGTGGCCTTTCTGTGTTCCTTTGTCTTATCAGGATGGAAGTCTTAGGACTTTCTTTTCTGAGCAGGCTGCACAAGATGGTGTCTGAGAAGTTTGCCTGGGGAACTGGGACTCTGTGTAGGTTTCTTCCTGTAACCCTCTGGCTGGTCCTTATATGGAGAAGCTCTTTATGAAATGTTTTCAAAATTAGGAACGGATATGACGCAACTAAGAAAATAATTTGTATATTAGCAGGAGGTGCAAATCCCCAAAGAGCCCATTGGAAAAATAAGAAACTCCGAGTCAATGGGAAGTTGTAAAACCCAGCACTGTGAGAACAAAGGGCCCACCATATGGAACAGCTTATCAGAGGCAGGGCAGTGGAGCCCATGTGAGAATAGCTCAGGCTCCAGAGAGAGACACCTAGATCTGTTGAAGGAGAAGTCAGGAAGTATTGGGGATGGTGAAAGAGCTGAAAGATGTGATTAAAGTAAATCCTCCAAAGATGGGAAAGTTAGGCTAAATGGCTTCTTCCTGTTCTTAATATGCTTTCTATTTTTCCTGGAGGTAGGCGTGGGCACTCTGGGTAATTTGCTTATTGCCCATGGCTCCCTGTCCTTCCGCCAGTGCTGGAACGGATTCTTTTGTCTGCAAATCCCGGATGTGTGTTTCTTCTTTTACAAGCAGTCAGGCTGTGTGAATAAAACGTCTATCTCTTAGAAACCATAATATGATCCTAGAGTCAGAAAGAGCCTCTTCTCATAGCTTTCCCAGATCCTCAACTGTAACAACCAGTAAGAAGAAAGGGCTTCACTGGGACTGTTTCCACCCACAGATCAAGTGCTGAGGAGAATGAAAGCAGTTAGATACCTAATTTAGGTGAAATACACATGTTCCCTTGGTCTGTGAAGAAAAATGGGACCAAGTAGTTTTCTTTTGTCTCTTTATTCTTTCTTTTTCTTTTCTTCTTTCTTTCTTTCTTTCTTTTGGCCTCAAAGGAGTCAGGTAATCTAATCTCCACAGACCTCCATTTCTCCTCAGTTTGCATGCACAGACACCACCTAAGAGATAAACATAACGTGTCAACACATTCAAAATGTTTCCCTCACATGGCTCTCATCTCACACTTCTTTCTAGCATTGGAGCCATGCAACATTTCCACAGGAGGAAGGTCTTAAAATAGCAAGTAGGAAACAGAGCCAGGGAGCCTGGTGCAGCTTTGCCCTGTGCCAGCCCTCAGTCCCGCTCCCCTCTAGAGGCAAGCCAACTCTTTCCATCCTCATACAGCTAAGGCAGGCGACAGGGTCAGATAATCAATGGCAGGTGTCATGCCCCATAATAAACCTATAGGAAACAAAGAGGAGCATACAGAAAACTCAAGGTTTGATTGCCCAGGGAGCAGTGTTGGTTGGCACGTTACAAAGAAGCCCTGCACGTGGGCCTGGATCCTTAGATCCCAGGTGCCCTTGGATCGGCAAGGAAGGTGAGAAGCAGAACGGAAGGGGCCCCAGGAACTGCTAGATCAGGGAGGCTGTGGCCAGGAGGGACTGGGCCGAGACAAATGCAATGTTTATTCAGCTTACAGCTTTCATTTTTCCTAAGTAATTTAAATAAGCTAAAGAAGAAAAAAATCATTCTACTGGATTGAGTCCATCACTAAATATTTGGGACACACGCTGAAAGGTTAGAAGCAAACTCCTGCAAAGAAATGATTGCTGGAATGAGGGAGTTGGCTACCAGAGGAGGCCTGGGACGAAGGCCAACAGTGACCCGAGAGAGAATCGAGAGCAGAGAAATGATCCATGAAGTTTCTTGGCATTTTCAAGCACTCCTGGAAAGAGAGCGGCTCATCAACTTCACTGAAGAATCTCCAAACAAATAGCTCGACTGTCTCCGTGTGTCACAGCCACAGAAATGGGCTGGAAAACACGACTGAAAGTTGTGAAATGAATATTTCAAGCCTGGTGACCGGGGCTTTCCACCACAGTTCAGGGTGCTTCTCCCAGCTTGCCCTAATCTTCAAGCTTACATGAGCGCCAGGCAGCGTACCAGGAGGAGCTTTCCTCTGTTCAACCTGGACCTACATTCTCTCTGCCTACATTGTTGTGCAGGAATGGATTTGAGCAATGATCTCCTTTGCCTCACAAACAAAACGAAACCCACTACTAAAATACTCCGACTAGACACTGACTGAGTTTTCAACAGATACTTCACAAGGAAAAGAGGGGAGGAGAAAGGAAAGGGACCGTGCAAGTCAGCGTCCCATTCGATTGAATTTACCCCAAAGCTAGAAAAAGCGTCAAGAGCAAATTTCCTACTTTGGAGAGCTGGGGCCACTCCTTTGCTTCATTATAGGAAACCGAGTGCTCAACTGGAGCCTAGTGGGAGAAAGAGGTGACAATGGCTGTGGGAGTTCTCATCCAGTAATCAGAGACCCAGGTGCTGACCCAGGATCCCATCCGAGGAGCCAAGGCTGAGTGGAGCACACAGAATGGACTGGGGCTGGTACAAAGAAGGGAACAAAAAGCGGGTCCAGGAATGAGGGGAGATCTGGACCCCCGCTACAAGCCAGAGTAGAGGCCAGAAGGTGCACGAGAAACAATGCTGGAGAGACTCCAGAGGCACTGGTGCCTCCAGGCAAGGCTCCGCTTCTGGGGCCCCTACCCGCTCTGTGGATAAAAGGGTGCTATGAAGGATGCACTCCTGGTGAGGACAATAACATCACCAACACGTTATTACGTGTTGTATATACTGAAGTATATACTCCTGCTCCCCAGAAAGAGATGAGAGTTTAATTGGGGGGAGCGCAACCCCGAAAGCACCTAACACAAAACTAGAAATGGAGAGGCAGGCACAAAGGCCTCCTCACCAACGTCCCCTAGAGCAGAGCAAAGCATTACCGAGGGGCTATTTTCATGGCAAGAGGCTCATGCGCACCTTTAATCCTGAAGGAGCAAGATGAAACGCCCTTCAATCTCTGTTCCAAATCCATGCTTAAAATTTGCTTTAAATGTTTTATGATAAGGGATACAAAGCCTTGCTCTGCGTGCTTTCTAAGGATTTCTTCTACCGAAGCCATTTGTAACTGTTGCAGGGTGTTGGAAGTATAGGCTTTAGCGAAGAAAATCAATTGTGTTTTTAAACCCCAAGTAGCACAGAGCTAGCAGGCACCACCGGGAAGGGAAGTTTCTCAGTTCCTCGAGTCGAGGCAGGAGTCTGTTTCTTTGGATTGGGACGCCTCTAGCAACAGGGCTTTGGGGTTTCATCTCAAAATATTCTAGGGAGCAGACGGCTCACTCTGGGGTTCTGTTGTGTGTTAATGAGGGGTGGATAGAGAATGAGGGGTGGACTCATGAAGCTGAGTGAGCACGGCCAGGTCACCACACTCTGCCTCTCTGGGTCACAGCCTACTTAGATGTAAACTGGGAGATCTGAACTAGAGCAGGCATGGCAAACTGTTTCTGGGAAAGACCAGATAACAACTAATCCAGGAAATGTGGGCCACATATGGTCTCTGGCATATTCTTCTTTCTTTTCTTTTTTTTTTTTAAAGATTTTATTTTTCCTTTTTCTCCCCAAAGCCCCCCAGCACATAGTTGTGTATTTTTAGTTGTGGGTCCTTCCAGCTGTGGCATGTGGGACGCCACCTCAGCATGGCTTGATGAGCAGTGCCATGTCCATGCCCAGGATCCGAACCGGCAAAACCCTGGGCTGCTGAAGGGGAGGGCACGAACTTAACCACTCAGCCATGGGGCCAGCCCCCTTTCTTTTCATTTTTAAACAGCTTTATCAAGATATAATTTGCATATCATACAATTCACCCATTTAAAGTATATAATTTAGTGGCTTTTCTATACATTGTACTGTGTTGTGCAACTATCACCATAATCAATTTAAAAATTTTTTTATCACCACGAAATAAAACAAACCTATACCCATTAGCAGTCATTCTCATTGTCCCCCATCATCCCCTCCTCTAGGCAACCACTAATCCACTTTCCATCTCTATATGTTTACTTATTCTGTTCATTTCATACAAATGGAATCAGAAATTATGTGGTGTTTTGCAAATGACTTTTTCACTTAGCATAGTGTTTCAAGGTTCATCCGCAGGGTAGCATGTATCAGCACTTCATTCCTTTTTATGACTAAATAATACTTTATTGTATGGATATACCACAGTTTGGTATCCTTTCATCAACTGATCAGCATTTGGGTTGTTTCCACCTTTGGGCTATTATGAATAATGCTGCTATGAATATTTGTGTACAAGGTTTATGTGGACCTGTGTGCTCAATTCTTTTGAGTACATACCTAGGAGTGGAATTGGTGGGCCATTTGGTAACTTTATTTTTAATCTTTTGAGGAACTGCCAGACTGTTTTACAAATTGACAGCACCATTTTCCCAGCCCACTAGCAATGTATGAGTTCAAATTTCTCCACATTCTCACCAACACATATTATCAGTCTTTTTGATTATAGCCATCCTAGCGAGAGTGAAGTGGTATCTCACTGTGGTTTTGATTTGCATTCCCTAATGACTCATGATGTTGAGCATCCTTTCATGTGCTCATTGACCATTTGTATATCTTCTTTGGAGAAATGTCTATTCAAATCCTTTGCCCATTTTTAAATTGGGTTATTTGTCTTTTCATTGTTGAGTTGTAAGTCTTCTTTATGTATCCTGATACATATCCTTTCTGAAACATAGGGTTCACAAATATTTTATCCCATTCATTGGGTTTTTAAAAAAATCCTTTAAAAATGTAAAAAACACTCTTAGCTCCCAGGCCTTACAAAAACAGGTCACTGGCATAATTTGACCACCGACTGTAGTTTGCTGAGTCCTAGTCTAGATCATAGGTTTTCAAACTTTTTTACTGGTTCAAACATCCATTGTTTTACCTTCCTGGGAACCCCTTTCTCTGGTAAGAAAACCTAGGTTTTCTTTTGGGGAACTACCTCTCCCCCATTTCAATGCTGCCTTGGTGGGAATGTCAATGAAGATTTCTTACCTTCCTCTGGCCAAGGGGTGAACAGATGAATCAAGCTAAGCCAGCCTCTCTCCAGAGACTATAGATGTCAAGCAAAGTATCAAAGGGGAGAAGACCAGTGGGAGCTGATTGATCCCAGCAGAAGGAGCCTGATGAAGCTGTCCCTGAGTTCCCACAGCTGAGATCACCAGAGCTGCCCTATTCCTATACTTTCTGAGACCTGGTAGTTTAGCTTTTACCTCAACTGCTCCCATTTCCTTACAAAAGCCTTTATCCCCCATTCCCTTTGCTTGTGATCCAGAGTCAATCGCTATCACTTGTACCTAAATGATACAACAATCAACCCCTTCTCCAAGCAAGACCGTACACTTCGCCCCAATCTATACAACAGAAAAAAGTTAGGAAGCTTTGGTTGAACAGGGGTGGGAGCCCAAATACCTTCCTGCTAAGGCCCTCCCACGGCAGTCCCTGAGGCATCTCCACATCACTGTGGCACAGTTTGAAAACCTCTGGACTAGATGCCACTAAGGTACCTTCAACTCTGGTACATTACGATTTGATGATTCTAAGAAGCGGGTGAGAGACGATGAGTTGGAGGGCAACATAAGTCTTCTGATTAGTCGGGGGTAGCTGTGTCAATGAATCTCATGAAAGAGGATAAAATCAAGAATGCAGAAAGAGACAGGCAGCATTCAGAGGGCTTCCAAACCAAATGAAGTGGCTGAAGAAGAAAGCTATGAACAACTTAGAGAAGTTTAATTGGAAAGTAAGCAGGTGAGAGTATGAGCTAAGGATTTCTCTTTAGAGAGAAATAAAAGAAAGAATAAGCAATCCAAAAAAGTAAATCCTTGTTAATGGAAAAAAAAATACCTACCAAACTATACCTTGAGTTTAGCTTTCTCTCTACTGATTGTTCTATACACGTATCACCTTTGCCCAGGAATAATCCCTCCTTCAATGAGGATTCCAAGACCATTCAATGGAGAAAGAATAGTCTGTTCAACAAATGGTGCTGGAAAACTGGGTGTCCACATGCAAAAGAATAAAGTTGGACCCTTACCTTACATCTTATACAGAAAAATTAACTTACACAAATCAAAAACCTAAATTTGGGGGCCATACTGGTGGCACAGTGGTTAAGTGTGCATGCTCTGCTTCGGCGGCCTTGGGTTCACCAGTTTGAACCCGGGTGCGGACATGGCACCACTTGGCACGCCATGCTGTGGTAGGCGTCCCACATATAAAGTAAAGGAAGATGGGCACGGATGTTCGCTCAGGGCCAGGCTTCCTCAGCAAAAAAGAGGAGGATTGGCAGCAGATGTTAGCTCAGGGCTAATCTTCCTCAATAAATAAATAAATATATAAGTAAGTAAAATAAAATAGAAACCTAAATTTAAGAGCTAAAACTACAAAACTCTTAGAAGAAAACATAGAGGAAATCTTCCTGACTTTGGATTTGGCAATGGATTCTTAACAATGACAGCTAAATCACAGGAACCAAAGAAAAAATAAGGGCTGGACCCGTGGCCTAGTGGTTAAATTTGGCACACTCAGCTTTGGCAGCCTAATGGTAGTTCCCAGGCATGGACCTACACCATTCATCAGCAGCCATGCTGTGGCAGTGCCCACATGCAAAATTGAGGAAGACTACCACAGATGTTAGTTCAGGGTGAATCTTCCTCAAGCAAAAATAGGAAGAAGATTGGCAACGGATGCTAGCTTAGAGCAAATTTTCCTCAGCAAAAAAAAAAAAAAAAGAAAGAAAGGAAAGAAAAAAGATAAATTGAACTTCATCAAAATTTAAAACTTTTGTCCATCAACAGATACTATCAAGAGAGTGAAAAAACAACCCACAGATGGGAGAAAACATTTGTAAATTAAATGTTTGATAAGGGTTTAATACCCAGAAGGATATAAGGAACTCCTATAACTCAACAACAAAAAGACAAACATCCTAATTAAAATGGGTAAAGGACTTGAGTGGACATTTCTCCAAAGAAGATATACAAATGGCTTCCGAGGACATGAAAGGATGTTCAACATCATTAGTCATCAGGGAAACGAAATTCAAAATCACAGGAGATACCACATCATACCCAGTAGGATGGCTATAATCAAAAAAAAAAAAGAAAAAGTAGGCACCGGCCCCTTGGCTGAGTGGTTAAGTTCTCGCACTCTGCTTCAGCAGCCCAGGGTTTCGCCAATTCAAATCCTGGGCGCGGACATGGCACTGCTCATCAAGCCATGCTGAGGTGGCATCCCACATGCCACAACTAGAAAGACCCACAACTAAAAAAAAATACACAACTATGTACCGGGGGAGCTTTGGGAGAAAAAGGAAAAATAAAATCTTAAAAAAAAAAAAAATAATAACATGTGTTGACAAGGATGTGGAGAAAGTGGAATCCTCATGCATTGCTGGTGGGAAAGTAAAATGGTGTAGGCTCTGTGGAAAACAGTTCGCTGGTTCCTCCAGCGTTAAACATAGTACTACCATAGGATCCAACAATGCCACTGCCAGGTATATACCCCACAGAATCGAAAACAGGGACTCAAACAGGTGTTTGTAAACCTATATTCATAGCAGCATTATTCACAATAGCCCAAAGATGGAAACAGCCCAAGTGTCCATCAACAGGTGAATGAATAAACAAAATCCATACAATGGAACATTGTTCAGCCTTAAAAAGAAATGAACTTCTAATATATGCTACAACTTTGGATGAACTTTGAAAATATTATGCTAAATGACATAAAAGCCAGACATTAAAGGCATGTATGATTCTGGTTATGAAATATCTAAAATAGGCGAATTCATAAGGACAGAAAGTAGACTAGAGGTTACCAGGGGCTGGAGAGAGTGGGGATGGGGAGTTATTGCTTAATGGGTACAGGGTTTCTGTCTGGGGTGATGAAATACTTTGGAAATGATAATGGCGATAGCTGTACAACATTGCGAATATAATTAATGCTACTGATTCACACATTTAAAATGGCTAAAATGGCACCATTTATGCTATTTTTATCATAATAAAAATAGTAAAAAGAATGGGGCTGGCCCCGTGGCCGAGTGGTTAAGTTCGCGTGCTCCGCTGCAGGCGGCCCACTGTTTCGTTGGTTCAAATCCTGGGCGCGGACATGGCACTGCTCATCAAACCATGCTGAGGCAGCGACCCACATGCCACAACTAGAAGGACCCACAACAAAGAATATACAACTATGTACTGGGGGGCTTTGGCGAGAAAAAGGAAAAAAAAAAATAAAATCTTTAAAAAAAAATAGTAAAAAGAAGCATTATATTTAACTCACCTGCAGTGAATATAATGGTAAAGAGGATTTCGGGGGTTAATGAGCAAGTCTCTGGGTCAATTGGATTAAGAATTTCCAAACAAAGAAAAGATAGGAAGGTGACCTTTATTATGAGGAGTACACATCAGGAAAACAAGAATTCCGTCTGCAGAAGGAGAGAACAGAAAACTCATGGCTTGTCTGGGACCCCTGCTAACCATCAGTCTGGAGGAAGTACTTCAAGTACACCAAACACAGCACGGGGTCCCTCAAGTGCTCCCAGTCCCGTCTCCAGGGACCTTGCCCTCAGTTCTTTTGCCCTCAGCACTGCAAAGCTTAAAAGTTAAAGCTACTATTAAGCCGAAACCAGACTGGGAGAAACCAGTGAGGCGAAAGCAGTAAAAGGTGGCCGAGAGATATGGGGGACCCTCTCTTACCTGATTTCAGAAGCTGCACAAGAAAGTATTGGCAAGAGATACAGTGAGACAGCATAACTGCAGAGGACACCAAATTCCGTGGCCACCAAAGAGGAACCTGAACCACACAGGACCCACAAGCTAGTGAGAAGCCCGGGGGTTAGAGACCCGGATATGAGACTAGTGGGGCTCAGAGCGACATGCCATATGCCCCGAGTGTGAATTGAGTCTATGTGCACCATTGCCGGCGGGGGTTTTGCGGACATGTGTGGCACCTGCTCACCACTCAGGCCCTGGACTGTCCCATGGTCTAAGGTGGCCTGGACAAACTGTATTCATTTTCATCTGTGTCTCAGATAAAACACATACCTTTCCATTTGGCTCATGAGACCAAGTGAACCAGAGTCAGTATCTGCTCCTGTCCCAGCCCCCTCAGTTTCACTATTGGCCGGACTCCACCGCTTAGCGACTCGCATCTGCCAGTTTGAGGCTGTCCACATCCCAGGGCTGGTTCTTGCAATACCAAGAAATACAACAAACTTTTGGACAAAACTGACATTTGGTCTACATTCTCTAGGTCTTCTCATTTGAGTCTTGTGTTTGCTGAGCCGAATGCTCAGGGTTCCTGGGTTCCTGACCTTCTCCTTTGTCCCACCTTGTGGTCCCTGTGGAACTACTTCCCATTCCCTTCTCCTTTTCAGTTTTGGGAAGGGTTCCCGTATGCCCCCCTGCTCTCGGCCTCACTGCTTACCCTCACCACCAGGCGTGTGTGGACCCTGATCTGGGCTCTCTGGGCTTGGCCCTACTGCTTTATGTACACGTATTGTCCTGAGTGTCTTTATTGTAGTCCACCCTCCTGCTTCAGAACCCCAGCTCCAATTCAACCAAAAGTTTCATCTCTCCCACCACTCAATGATCAGCAGTGGCCTACGGTCCTAGCTCTGATAGAAGATACCTTCTTGCTCCTAGTGGCAATGAAACCAAGCTGTAAGCTCAGTCCTTTTAAATAGAAAATAGATATCTCTTAAAGGTTGTTTCAGGAAGCCTAAAATTATAAAATGATGACAAACATCCCAAGAACATATTTTACCCCCAGTTACTTTTGGAGCTAAACATGGTCACAAAATATCCACTGGCAACAGCAATGGTTTACCCAATAGACAAATTCAACTCATGCTTAGGACTCCTATAAAGCTAGGCACCCCCCAAAAATAGTTGAAGCATTTGAGATTTGGTATTTCAAAAATAGAATTTAAGTAGTCATTATGGAAAAATTAGAACTTTGTTGGGCTTCCTTACACTTATTTTCAATTTAATATTGTTTTTAACTGATTTACATATAATTTCAGGAGACATCATAATCTCCTCCATACCTAGGGTCTCTAAAGGTTTTTATTAAACCCTGGATGGCCGCTTTGTTACAGAGTTTTATGGATTCCCCATAGTCCTTTGGGAGCTACCTGGGCAACGAGGACAAGGGAGAAAAATGATTGCGTTCAGGAATGGGTTAGGTCTAGGTTGGGACATTTGCTTCAGGCCTTCTCTTGGGTACAGAGGCTGAATAAATGAAATTCAAAGCTAAAGCAAGGCTAAAACTAACAGACATCCAGGTTCAGGTTTCAGCGAGTCACAGAAAGGCAACTTAAGTTCAAAGAACAGGCATTTGGCTCTATGTTTTTTCTGTTTATAAAGAGCCCTTGTGAAAAGAAAGTTAATTTCTGTGACTCATAAACAGAAGATCTCCAAAGCTCCATAAGGTTTCTATGCAATTATGTCAGAATAACTTGATTAGAAAATAAATAACTCCATGCTTCCTACAAGTGGATCCATGTACACAATGTGCACTCCATAGGAGCAGGGTTCCTTAACCCAATAGTGTTGGTTGTCAAGGAAAGAAGGGGGTTCATTTTGGTTAATAACTAGAGCATCTCTGCCTGCACTAGGGCACCCAAACTTGACTTCATCTGTGATTAGCTGCTAGCCACATGGCAAGAGCATTTGTGACATTGCCACACACCTGGGAAACAGCAGCTCATTCTTCAACCCATAGGTTCCAATTTGGGCTGCTAAGAAATTATGCAGGTAAGCCATCTGGAAGTTTCTGGGTATGGAAAAACCAAGTGACCCTCTGCATCAGAAATAGCTGAGAAGGTAGTGCCCTCTGTGACCTCACAGCACCATGACAGAAAATGGAGAATCAGAAAGGAAGACTCAGGCAAATATCCAAGAGACTCCAGTATTTACACACTATTTTACTTGACTTCTACATGTTGCTACAGCATCACAGGAAAAAAATCCCTTCCGCAAACATGACAAATGTGACCTTCAAAGAAGATGTTAATTGTACATACAGGTTCAAAGAACACACTAATTGCAGTATCTCCAGCACTTCATTCCTACAAGTTGTTTCTGAAGGTGATGCCAATAGCCAGTGACCCAAGGGAGCTCGAGGTTGACTGCAACCACCCTGCTTTGGAGTCTAGCCTGCTCCTTCTCTCCTAGGGCTTCCTAAAGGAAAGTACATGTGAGAGGGGCCTAGAGTTGGGGAACTCTGAGCAGCCAAAGCAGTACAGGGAGACTAGGACCTGAGGAAGACAGATAAACCAACAGAGGCCAAGGGAGGAGAAAAACTCAGCTTCATCCATTAAGGATGGATCCTGTAACTCCGGCCCTGAGCACAGAAGTGGAGAAGCCCAAGCTGGCTAGGGCCCTGCCTCTACATAGCTGTCTGGGCCCCTACGCTTTGCCAGTCAAAGATCCACTCAGCACTATCCTATTAAGTTCAAGCTCATATATCCACTGTCTACTCAACTTTTCCACTTAGATGTCAGATAAATTCCTCAAACTTAATATGCCAAAACCCAAACTCTTGATCTTTGTCTACCTCCTTCCCCAGACCACCCACAATCTTCTCAATCTCTCTTAATGCAACTCTATTCTTCCAGTTGTGTATATCAAAGACCTGGCATTATTCTTGACTCCTTATTTTCACTCAAACCCTACATCCAATCCATCAGCAAATACTGTTGACTCCACCTTCAAACTATATCCAGAATCTGACCACTTCCCATCCTCTCCACCTCTACCACCCTGTCTTGAGCCACCATCATCTCTAGCCTGGATTATGGCAATAGCCCCCTCAATGCTTCTACCTATATTCTCCTATGTCTGCTCTAAACACAGCAGCCAGACCGATCCATCTAGATTGGAGGTCAGATCATGGCACTCCTGCTCAGCACCCTGCCGTGGCTCCCCATTTCATTCAGAGTCAAGGCCAAAGTCCTAACCATGGTCCACAAGGCCTCACACGATCTGGCCTCCCATCACGCCATCTTTACTGGCTCCCCCCTCATACATTCCACTCCAGCCACAATGACTGCCATATTGTGCCTCAAAAATGCCAGGCACACTCTTACTTTAGAGCCTTTGTTCAGACTGTTCCCTCTCTCTGGGAGTCTCTCCCCAACCCTAGATTTGTGTGGATTGCCCCCTCTTCTTCTTTAGTTCTCCACTCAAATGTTACCTTATCTAAATGACTCCCCTATTTAAATGCACAGTCCTTTCCCCAAGACTCCCTTTTCCTTTACCCTGCTTTATTTTTCTCCACCGTGATTATCGTTTATCGTTTAGTCTGTTCAGCTTTTTATTCCTCTAGTGTATTTGGATCTTGTGATGAGAAAAGTTAGGCTTCCTTCTCTGCTAAAGGCATTTCTGGCCATAGAAAACAGGAAGTTGGGGCAGGGAAACCTACCTTTTCTCCCAGAAATATTCCTCAGTGTCAGGTGTCTGCTTGCAAAGCCAGTCCTGTCAAGAAGTTTAGGGTGGGGTGGGGGGTTGCCCCACTATTCAGGACAAATCACACTGGGAAGGATGGAGATGAACAACTTCTGGGCTCCCATTCAGTGAGTTCTGCAGTTTGAGTAAGCCAGCTTTGGACTCCAACACTACTGGCTCACCCTCAAATCTCCTTTGTTGCCTATTGCTGTGAGTGAGTAAATTCTGTTGGAGAAGGGTCCTTCTCTATATTGTTCACTGCTGTATCCCTAGCACCTGGATCAGTACTTAGAACATAGTAGATGCTCAGTCAATATTTTTTGGCTGAATGAATGAACGAACCAGTGAAATGACCAAGTATACGAGGGTGAAATTGCTACCTGCTTGCCTCCTAATCACAGCTCTTTCTACACTTTTCTCCCCTATCCTATTGGTTCTCCCTGGCTTGGCTCTCTTAATTCTCTTCTGTCTGTGTTCTGCCTTATACCACACCTTTTCTTTGTCTACTCTTTATTCCAGTCCCCAACCCAAGCTCTGCCTAAACTTCCAGCACAGTTGGCAGGGGCCTTGACAACAGCCCTCATATCCTGCTTGCTTGAGTGCCTACTATGTGTCAGGTGTCATACTAAGTGCGTTGCACACATTTTATTTAATCCATGGAACAACATAGGGATACATGCCTCCAAACAAAGCCAGCTACCCTCCACACGCCCTCAGATTGGGCCTCCTCCCTCAGAGCAAGGGAGAGGGTGCTTTTTCTGCCCTGTGCACGCTGAATGTTGAGCTGGCCAACTGTGCCACCTTGGCCTTGCCTTCCACAGTCCCACTCAAGTTCCTTCACAAGAAACCTCCCAGAGTCTAACTCGCTCCACTCATTGTAAGGCCCAAGTTCTGACTTCCCAGGATGCCTTGCACTGAGTACACCTCAATGATGACCCATAGAAGAACTGAGGCCTGGATTTCAACTGCCAACTGTAGCTGATTTTCCCAGAACCCAAATTCTCATCTTGCCCTCTGACAATGCAGCCCAAGGGACCCACATCATTGTGCAGTGCACATTCTGTATATTTTGTCTCTAACCAAAGATTTAAAAATCCTTGCCTGGGAATGGAGTGAAAAGCATTTTTGGAAATATTCAAAACATGCCTCTCTGTTTCTCAATGAGAACCAAAGCTGAGGATGTGACGTTTATAGGACATGTCAGTGGAAAAGATTACTTTTCTTAAAATACATTTGTTAAATGATAGGTAAAACAGCAAACGGATGGGAACCTACAACTGGGAGACATCACAGGAAGAGGGAAATATGATTTTTATTATAAACATATGCATTTTATTATTTCTCCCAGTGAGGATCAGGATTGGGAATCTGCAGCTGTGAAAGGGCAAGGAGAGAGCAGTATTTTTAGACCTGTCACTTTAAAATATACCTTCTCCTGCTTTGCTGCAGTGTTTCTCTAAACGAGGCCCTCTTGGAGCCTGAGCACAGGCGAAGATGAATATACATATGAAACAGATGACTAGGAGGCAGTTCCTCTTGCCCTCACAAACACTGTCTAAAATAGAGCTTGGCTTGTCACCGCCCCTAGCCAGGACCGGCTCATTCCCCAGGCTCGGGCATTTGTGCCATTGTTCTTCCCATCTTGAACCATGGAAATCATCAGTGACTCCTCAGTCTCCCATAACTCTAGTCCTACCTGGTACCAATTCCTGTTGGTTTTTTCTCAAAAAGTCTCTTCCAATGAGTACAAACGTGACAACCTACTGCTTAGTGGGGCCACCCATGTGCTATAGACACATCTCCTTTCGTCTACACCGCTTCCCTATGAGGCAAGCAAGAGGATTAGCCCCAGTTTACAGAGAAGGAAACTGAGGCTCAAAAGGGTGAGGTTTCTTGCTCAAGGTTACATAGCTCCTAAGTGGTGAATGGCGGGATTTGAACCCAGGAGTATCTGGCTCCAAAGCCCTTGCCTATGCCGTAGTCTGTGCTGTCTGTCCATTTTCCCAGCCTCCAGGCCCCAGCCTAGGCTAAGTGTTAACTACTGTATGTCTGCATTGCTGCAACGCCCGCTGCCCAACAACTCCAACTCCTGCACACAGACCCACAGCATCTGCCACAAACGCTTCTTTCTTTACATCCATGTCTTTCTAGGGTCCTCTGTATTGCCTGAGGATCATATTCCAAGATCCTTATCATGGCATTGAACCCCCTCCCTGAGCTCACCTTTATCTTCAACTTTTCTCCAACAATTACCCTCCCTCCCTCCCTCCCTCCCTCCCTTCATCCTCATCGACCCAGCACTGGCCATGCTCATTCCTGCCTCAGCATCTTTGCTCATGCTGTAATCCTCCACCTGGAACGCCTTCTACCCTCACCTCCTTCCCAGACCTTCAGCGATGACTTCACAAAAATGTGAGCCCTCTTCCACCGTAAAATCCATGGTTTGAGTCTACGCTCTGCCGTAACATTTTCTAATTGTGCTGTGTGTCTCTCTTCTCCTCACAACAAACTAACATACTGCTTCTCCCCTGGTGCCTGGCACTATATTGGGCACAGAAGAGGTGGCCAGTAGTTTCTGGCCTGTTTTGACTTAGTTCTATAAAGTGCCATGCTAACGGGGTTTCCTCAAAGAGGAGGGCTTCATAGGAAGGGATGTGATTCACATGGAAGCAACTACTTTGTTCACAGCAGTGCCGGCATCTCAACCACAGCGAGAGCTGACTGTTCAGGGAGCCGAAAGCATTGGATCAGACCTCTCAATCAAGCGGTTTGGTTTGTTTGTGCCCTTAAGTTAAACAGTCTCTTCTTCCTTGTGGCATTCAGTACCAAAGGCCTGGCGCAAGTGGGAGTGACAGGCACTTTATTATTGACATATCATCGCCTACATGAGACTCCTCTGCCAACAAGAAGGCGATTTCTCCAGCCACTCTGGAAATGACTGAATTATGGGTTTGCTCAGTCTTTCATGCTGCCAGGCTCACATTTTCATTTACTCCTCTCACTACCTTTGGCATGATTTCCACACTGGGGAAGGCACAACTCTCTCAGGCTCACAGCTCCCTAGGGACTCTAAAAAATACCTTGCCTTAAACTTAAGATCTATTTTGGTTCATAGGAATCTCTACCCCTACCCCTGCCCACCCGCCCAGGCCACTTTTGAGGTCTCAGGCCTGAAGAGAACACTGGAGTCCATATCCGCATCTTGGTCCTTGTTTTCAAAGCATTTCCTAGTGAAATATCGTCATTTTGGGAAACAAGGCTGTCAGGAAGTCATTTCAGGCAAAAATCAAATCCACAGCACTCCACACAAATAACAAACAGCCTGCAAAGCCCTTCAGTGGGACTCCAAGAACTGCCATTTGGAAGGGAGGTCAGGAAGTGGAGCGTAAACATCTGGTGTTCTAAAGGGCTGGCCTGGGGGCTGTGCAGATGTGAGAAGCCATGGGCTCTGGGGCCTGGCCTCTGAGTACCTTCTCTTTATTTTTTTTCAGGACTGATTTTTGGCCACCAGGACACTGAGTCACCAGACCTCAATTAACACTGGAAATGCTACTCAAACAGATTGACTATTTATCAAGGTAATGGCCATTTGCACTGACTACTTTGAGTATTTATTTTTTAATTAGCCAAAGTGCTAATTTGCTTAGCATTTCATGGCATAATTGGCACTGAGAGGTCTTTGAATCTTCAGATGATCCCTTTTGTCACTCACTTTCCAATTCACGCTGGCTCCTTGGGCATTTGGCAGAAATGGATTAACTCGGTACAGTCCAACACCTTTCTTTCCTGAAACTAGTGTGAAAACAAAGCACTTTGACTCCTGGAGTGTCTCAAAAAGAAGATGATGTTAACAATAGTAGACTCTTCTCAAAACACCTTTCATTGGAAGAGTGCAGCATGTTTCACAAATATTACCTACTTAAATCTCCCAACACACCTGCATCCTGAACAAGAGCCATCCAGATAGCTCTCCCCGGATGAAATGTAGTTCCATCTAGAGGAAAATTCCCATGCGGAAGCTATAATTGCTAGAGTTGCAAGTTGATGGACAGTTTTTGGTTAACATCCAAAATTTTGCTAACACTGTAATGAGATCTTCATTGGAGGTCCCACTGGATCAGGATATCCCTTCTTTTCCCATCTAATTGGAAAGATGATGCTTCTACGCCTGTGCTTCTCAAGCGTAACCTATGCTCTGTAAGGTGCCTTCACTTTTCCACTGACTGGTTTAACATGTAAGAATAGGATGTGCTGATGCTGGGTGAGGATCCCAGCCAGCAAAAAAAGCAAATAGAAGGTGGAGGCAAAGGCTGACTGAATTTATTCTGACTTGATTGCTAAAAATTCCCCAGATGTCAACTAAGAGAATTGGGAGTTCTACTATACCACTGCTGCCACCAGCCTGGGCAAAAAGAGATGCAGCTGGATCCCAAGACCTAAAGCAAGGTAAGGGAATCCAGTCACAGGTATAAGAAGGAAGAAGTGACCAGAAGGGAGACAGACGAGAAACCTAACTGAAGAACATCACACCTGACATGGCCTCATTTCCTCTTCCTGTGATTCAATTAATGATACATTGATGGCTGCCCCACTGCCTAGTGGTTAAGTTCAGCGTGCTCCACTGCAGTGGTCCAGTTTTGGTTCCTGGGCACAGACCTACACCACTCATTGATGGCCATGCTGTGGCAGTGACCCACATACAAAATAAAGGAAGATTGGCACAGATGTTAGCTCAGGGTGAATCTTCCTCAGGAAAAGAAAAAAATTAAATAATAATAATACATTGAGAATTCCCCCAGTCCGCCTTATTCTCCACCTAAAGGCACTTTCCTTGACACCCTGCCAACAAATGGCAAGGCTTGGGAAGCTCAGCATGCAGTGGATTCCTAGGGTGTTGGCCCCATGGGAGTTGTTGTTTGCTTGTTTGTTTTTACCATGGCTCTCCCTCCCTTGGTGAATCTTGACTTACTTGGTAGCTGACCTTGGTAAAGCCTCCAATGCCACTCTGCAATCTTATATTTGCCCCTAGTCATCTGTACCTCCCATTCACCACAATGACTAATCCAAGGTTTACCACTCTTCAAATCCCAACCCCACCTCTGCCTCCCTCACTCATAGCAGGATGCCTTGCAGGTGTCCTTAAGGAGCTACATGCCATCAAGTGTGAACTTTTTCCTTCCTCCCCCTGTCTCCAAACTTATGTATATGTATGTGTTTCCAAACCTATCATTTCTTCATTTCTCCGCAGTGTCAGCAAGGGGTGTCCCTTCTCATCTCCAGTGTCTTGATGTCAAACCCTCCTTTCTTCTGAGTCCTTGCTACATGGCTCATCATGTCTACCTCTTATGTCTTCAACCTTTCCCTCTTTGCTTGCTTCCACCACCCAACCTATATTTATGCTTAAGTCTCAATTTGGGGGAGGTCATCTTCTTCCACTTGCCTTCCAAATGTGGGGTTCCACAGGGTCCTGTCCTAAGCTTCCTCACAATCTCCCTATCGATCTCATGCACTCCTATTATTCAAGTACCTCCAAAACACCAAATATCCCTCAAATAATATCCACAGCTCTCTCCCCTCATTTTCATATGAGCTCCAGGCCCATATTTCCCAACGCTTACTGATGTTAGCTCCACCTAGATATCCCCTAGGCCTTTCAAACCCAGCATGTCCAAATTAAAGACAACTCTCCCACTTCCCACTCTCGACCTGTTTCTTTATCTCTTTTCCCTTTCTTGATTGATAACAACAGCATCCACCCAGACACCCGGGCCCAAAACCTGGGAGTCCACCACTGATAACTCTCTGATTTTCCACATTACACTGAATGCCTACCTGTCCATTCTACTTCCTTAATGTCATTATCTGGTAATTCCACTCTCTCTATATATATTTTAGTAGTCATTCAGTCTTATTATGTCACTTCTACCTGCTGAACAATTCCAGTGGCTTTGTTTTTTATTCACCTCCCAACTGTGCTATTTTAATAGTCACCTAATTGGTCTCCTTGCTTCCTCTAGGCCCCTCCAATCTGTGCCCCATACTGAAGACAGAGCAGATTTCTCCTTCCTGGGGACTAACCTAGCACATTATCTTCCCTCTGCCCATAAGTCAATACTTACAATAGCACAAATGATACGTTGTAATCATCTTTTTACATGTCAGTGAGTCTCCCACCAGACTGAGAGGTGCCCTAGGGCAGGTTCACTCTTTACTCTAACCCATCTTTAATTCAGAGCAAATAAATGTATGTGATTCTATTTGGGTGCATCTAATAGAAGGGCAGCAAAACACACTGTTGCCATATCTACCAGAACGGCCAAAATTTACAAAGGCAGATAATACCAAGTGTTGGAACAACTGGAATTCTCTTCCATTCTTAGGCAGAAATTGGCACAAACACATTGGAAAATTATTTGGCAGTATCGTAGATAGATAGATAGGAGATAGATATATATCTTAGGAACAAGCAAAATTCACTGCTAGATATATTCCCACCATAGATGTGCACACATGCGTACCAAAAAGACATATACAAGAATGTTCATATAGCACTATTCCTAATAGTTCCCAACTGGAAACAACACAAGTGTCTATTAACAATAGAATGAACAGCATTGAGAAGGATAGAACTATTTCTATAAAAAAGAACATGGATAAAAAGAACATGGATAAATCGCACACATGTAACGTTGAATGAAAGAAGCCAGATACAAAAGAATACATACGATAGAATTCCATTCATACGAAGTTAAAAGAAAGGCAAAATTCACCTATGGCATTAGCTGTCATGTTAGTGACTACCCTCGGAGAGGGATAAATGACTGGGAGGGGACTTTAAGGAGGCTTTTAAGATGCTGGTAATGCTCTGTTTCTTGAACTGGGTAATAGCAACATGAGTGTGCTCAGATCGTGAAAATTCATTAGCTGACACATAATTAGTACACTTTTTATGTGTATATTATACTTTATTAAAAAGTTTACTTTAAAAAAGGTATATCTTGAACATTAGCCATCTTTTCAAGTTTTAAGAGTTCCTCTGTTTTGGACAATGTTTAGGTGTTCCATTCATGAGCTGTCTCTTGAGATCTCTCCCCCGTTTCACAGTCACTGCTTTCTTCTCTTGCACAGTCTATTGCTGTTCTCCAAACGGGTCTCTGCCTCTCATCTGTTTCTTTCCCTCTACACTCAGTTCATTCTTTATACTAAAGCCTGCATCTGACCACATCCTACTCCTCTACTCAAAATCATTTTGTGGCTCCTCTTCATGGAACAAAGTCACCAAAATGTAGCACCTTACTGGATCATGGAGGTCTGAGAGAGAGAGAGGAGTCAGTGAGGACACTTTGCAACTGGGTGACTGCAAAGGGTTCCTGGACCCAATTCCAACGTGTGTGTGTGGAGCCTTCCCCACACAACAAGCAGTTCTCAGGTGCCTGCAGTGTGAGAATTCAACTCAACTCGGACGCTATCTACCCAGAGATAGCATCAGAGTCCACAAATAAAGGGCTCACTTCCACAAGACTGGCCTCCACTCAGAGGCCAGCCGCAAGCCCCGGCTCTTACCTGTGCTTCTGACTGACTGGCTACAAACCGGAGGTTCCAACAAACCCCTCCAACTCAGGATGCCAATCGCAAATCCAGGTTGTTGCTTGTGCTTCTGCCCAACTGGCTATAAATCAGAGGTTCCCACGACCCCCTCCTCAGTTTGATTAATTTGCTTGAATGGTTCACAGAACTCAAAAAAATCTGTTTACTCACTAGATTACCGATTTTTTTACAAAGGATATTAAAAGATATGAATCAACGGCCAGGTGAAGAGATATATAAGGTGAGGTCCCAAACAAAGGAGCTTCTGTCCTCTTGAAACTTAGGGCCCTGGCATGGAGGCACATGGAAGTATTCTGGTTCCCTAAGCTGGATGCTCTCTGAAAAATACCAACGAGCTGTCCTTTTGGGGTTTGCTTTTTTTAAGATTTTATTTTTCCTTTTTTTCCCCAAAGCCCCCCAGTACATAGTTGCAGATTTTTAGTTGTGGGTCCTCCTAGTTGTGGCATATGGGATGCCGCCTCAGTGTGGCTTGATGAGCGGTGCCATGTCTGCACCCAGGATCCAAACCAGTGAAACCCTGGGCTGCCGAAGCGGAGCGTGCAAACTTAACCACTTGGCCATGGGGCTAGCCCTGCTTTTGGGTTCTTATGGAGGCTTCTTTATGCAGTCACGTCTCACTAAGTCGTTGGCCATCTGCAATTGATTCAACCTCAAGCTCCCCTTCCCTCTCTGGAAATCAGGGGGTGGGACTGAAAGTTTCAATCCTCTGATCACATAGCTGGTTCTCCTGGCAACCAACTCCCACATTTGGGTGGGGTCCCAAAGTCAATTTCATAAACACGAACAAGAAATTCCAAGGGTTTTGGGACCTATGAGCCGGGAACTGTAAATGAAGACCACATATATATGAGAAATATATTTTGGTCATCTCACTGACCAAATGTATATTTCTTTTTTTTTGCAGAGGAAAATTTGTCCTAAACTAACATCTGTTGCCAATCCTCCTCTTTTTGCTTGAGGAAGATTTGCCCTGAGCTAACATCTGTGCCAATCTTCCTCTATTTTGTATGTGGGTCGCTGCCACAGCATGGCTGACAAAGTCGTGTAGGCCTGTATCCAGGCAGCAAACCCAGGCCACTGAAGTGGAATATGATGAACTTAAACCACTAGGCCACAAGGCTGGCCTGAAATATATATTTCTTATAAATCAGTTACCTAGGGGTGGTGTCCTGAACAAAAATATGAAAGGCAAGAAGATGAGTAAAACCTGGAGGGGAATGATGAGCTCAGATTAGAACATATACTGAGTTTGAAGTCAGTGGCTAATAAAATTGGATGGAGGATCTGGGTCTAAAGATTGAATCAAAGATTCAACATATTGGAAAAAATGGACAAGTAGGGAAGAGTAGCAAATACCTCAGGTCAAACCTGTACAAAGGGAGGCTGATTCTAAAGGACAAGGAATGAATTCTCATCAGATAATTTGACTCTGAAAGACATTATCCCCAGCTATAGTTGGCAACACCTGAAAACTCAAATCAATACAGCAAATATTAGCTATGCTCCATTAACTCAGTGCCCCACTCCTCACCTCTTCCATGTGCATTTAGTACTGGTCAGGACCTGCAGCTGGAGGGGTCACCCAGGAGCTACGGTGACTCCCAGTGCCCTGCAGAACTATCTGTGTGGCCTGCCTAATCCACCACAGACTCCAGGGCTGGGACTTCCTCCCATCAGTCTCTAATAGCCAAGAGTCAGCAGAAGAAACCACAGCCCAATCCCTAATTCTCAGCTCCTCCTCAGGTATTTAGGGCTGATAAAAAGACGCTGTTCCCTCTACTCTATTATGCCAGCAGGGGCAGGGTCCTGAGGCCCCACCCTGGACCTCACCCTCAAAGGCACCACCTTTCAGCACCATCCCCTTTTAGATCAAAGCTCTCATTTTTCAATCTGTCTTAGTAAGCTCGCCGACCCTTTATTCTTAAACCCAAAATAGTTCTTTTTCAGTGTTTATTATATATTGCTAAGTTGGGTTGGGGGAGAAGCAGGTTATAATACACCTATAGTATGTTCCTGTTTTAGTTATAAGAAATATATTTATAATATATAGTATATAAAATATAATATATATTTAGTATATAAGTAATACACATATGTGTGTGTGTGTGTGTGTGTGTGTGTATACACACATGAAAAAAAGTGGAAGGAAATATACCAAATGTTGACAGTGAGTATCTCTTAGAAATGAGATTATGGGTAGTTTTATTTTCTTCTTTGTGTTTTTCTATGTCACATATTTTTAAATGCATATATATTAATTTTTGTAAGAGATAAATCCTTCAATTCCTTTTTTATTCAAAAATTGAAAAGAGTTTCCACTTCCAGTATGGTGGAATAAGCTATTAACAGAACAACCTGCCTGAAGACAGCAACTACAAACTCTGAGGAAAAGAAAAAAAGAAAAAAAGCGGGGAGGGGGGAGAGCGAAAGGGGTGAAAAGGCACATGTGTATCATGACAGATGGCAATTAGACCTTGAGTGGTAAACACGATGTAGGCTACGCAGAAATCAAAATATAATGATGTACACCTGAAATGTATATAATGTTATAAACCACTGTGACATCAATAAAAATTTAAAGAAGAAAGAAAGAAAAAAGAAACCGAGAGATTCTGGAGAGTAAAAAAAAACAGGCAGATTTTGGATGGGATAAGAAACAGGGAAGAAAGGACTGGCATGAGGTGAGTTTCCATTTTTATAGCTTTGCACTGTGTACAGACTATTGTTGCAGCATGACACAAGATAGCTCAAACCCAATGGAAAATCTGTCACCTTTCTGGCCTGAAGAACCAGATGTCAGAACCCTAGATAACTACAGCCACTTGAAAATGTCAGAGGAATCCTGGAAAGGAGAGAAGCTGAACAAGAAAGCCCCATATTCTGTGCATAAACTCAGCCAAGGTCTCTGGCTGACCCCTGAGCCCTTGAACCGTGCATGCCTGGGTCAGACTCAAATCACATTACAGCTAGAGCTAAAAGATTTAAACTGATGATTGAGCTGATGTTCTCCATAGGTGAGACAGAGTGTGCAGTCTGAGGCTAACCAAGTTAGTGGCTTGCTAAAACAAAAAACATCAACATTTTTTGGAGGAATACACTAGAACCTAGAGCCTCCACAACCTAACAATTACAGTGCCCAGTGTACAATCCAAAATTACCCAACATGAGAAAGAAAACAGGAAAACTTGACCCATCCATTCTCAAGAGAAAAGACAATCAGTTAAGTTCAACACAGAGATGACCCAGATTTTGGAATTACCAGATAAGGACTTTAAAGGAGCTATTATAACTATGGTTAATGAGGTAAAGGAAAATATGCTTATAAGGAATGGGGAAAAGAAGGAAATCTCAAGAAAGGAAATAGAAACTATAAATAAAATTAATGAAATTCTAAAAACTGAAAAGTATCTGGAATAAAACCCTGAATGGACTCAAGAGCAGAGTGGAAAAGACAGAGAAAGAGTCAGTGGACGTGAAGATAGATCAATAGAAATTCTCCAACTGAAAAAGACAGACAACAAAGATCAGAAAATAAAATGAGCAGAGCCTGAGGGATCTGTGGGACAATATCAAAAGCCCTAGCATACAGGTAACTGTGCCAGAGGGAAACAAGAGAGAAGAAAAAAAATTTAAATAATGGCCCCAAACTTCCAAAATTTGGTGAACCCCAAACAGAGTAAGTATAAAGAAAACCACACCAACTACATCATAATCAAACGGATGAAAGTCAAGGATAAAAAGTAAATCTTGCATGTAGCCAGAAAGAAACAAAATATTATATATAGGGGAGTAATGATTCAAATGACCATGCTCTTATCAGAACCCACGAAGGCCAGAAGACAGTGGAACACCATCTTTAAAGTGGTGAAAGAAAAACTTTCAACCCAGAATTCTGTAACCAGTGAGAGGATACTTCACAAGTGGAGATGAATCAGAGATGTTTTCAGATAGAAGGAAACTTCGAGAACTCATGGTGAGTAGGCCTGCACTATAAGAAATAAGAAGGTCTTTAGACAGAAGGGAAATAATATCAAAGGGAAACTCAGATATTTAGGAAAGAATGAAGAGCATCAGCAATAGCACCCAAATATAAACTCCGTAGTCAGAAAGTATTTATTTCATCAAATGTCTAGATATAAAATAGTAAAAGTGGCTTAAAGGGCTTGAAAAACGTATTAAAAGAATTTATTGAAAAGACAGAGTTCAGACAGTATCAGTAAAGCCATAAGCAGTTTCCTACTATGGAAGAAATGGTGAGTCTCCCTTCTCCACTATAAATGTGTGTCGGCTTTACCCGGTATGGCTGAAGGAGGTGTCTCTGAGCTGGTCCACAGTGGATCATTTCATTATGTGCTTCAGGGAGGTCTTGCCTCATGATGTACTGGAATGGTGACTTTTCTCTTCAGGGCCTTTTTTTACTAAATATTAAATTTTTCTTTTACATTTGTCCATGGGGTACACATGCACCCCTGGACACCCGTAAATGTCTAGATCGATCTAGGTTTTGAAGTGTGAATTACAGATAGAACTCAAATTAAATGTGTTTTTTAAATTTTACTGAATTCAAATGGAAGAAATAAAAAGTATGATGAGATAATATTTGAAAACAATTACAAAAACACTTGTGGTTAAAATGTTACCTCTGTACAATGTTAATGCAAATTGGTTTAACCTTCTTGAGAAGTACAATGTTATCAAGAACTAAAGAAGTGTTCATTTCATTCTTGGAAATTTCATTCATTCACAAAACCCAGAAGAAGCCCTGCATAGGAAGGTATTTAATTCAGTCTACCTGTGAATAGTGTGGGGCTGAAAACAACCATTCCCAATAAGAGGAGAAAGATTAAGCAAAAGACTGTCCATTAACGGAATAGAACATTAGGAAACTACTGAAATATATTATGTGAAAAATAAATAATAGCATGTAAAATGGTGTGTACTCTGATGCTCAGTAACAAAAGCAAATTACATAGTTATCCTGATTATAACTATGCACATACATATTAATTCATTTGAGAAGTCTTACCGAACACTAACTGTGTACCAGGTGTTGTGCTATGTAGACAAGACACAAAAGTGAGAAGACACAGTCCCCTGCCCCGGGTGAGGTTCAGTCTAAACGGAAGTCATAGAAACAAACTGAAAGGTGTTGTAATTCACAAAAATGCTTTTGGAGGGCAGAAGGAACATTAAAGCTTGCTGAAGATGTAAGAAAAGACTTCACAAAGGGGCTAAAACATACGTGGACAAGAACGAAAGGGAAGGTGAAGAAAAGACATCAGTTGTCTTAGGGTGGAGAGAGTGAGTCACTTATCTTTGCACTTTCAAATTTCTTATAATGTTAAACATTTTTGTTTGGTTGGTTGGTTTTTGGTGAGGAAGATTCACCCTGAGCTAACATCCATTGCCAATCTTCCTCTTTTTTTTTTTCGCTTGAGGAAGATTAGCCCTGAGCTAACATCTGTGCCAATCTTCCTCTATTTTGTATACGGGATGCCTACTACAGCATGGTTGACGAGTGGAGTGGGTCTGTGCCCAGGATCCGAACCCGCGAACCCGGGTCGCGGAAGGAGAGCATGTAGAACTTTAACCACTCAGTGACGGGGCCGGCCCCATAATGTTAAATGTTTTTTAATAAAAAATTAAAAATGTAAAACTGAAACCTTCTATATCTGGCCACTGTGGGAAGCTTTATGTGAAATAAATCACAAATATACTGTAAAAATAAAATTAATTTTAAAGGAAAATTTAAAAGGTTCTCTGGACATCCTCTCCCCTTTTCACTTCACTTAGAGATGGGTCAGGCAGCTCCTCTGAGTGGGCAGCAGCATCTCCCAGCCCCCAGCATGACACCACACTTAAAATAACCAGCCCAGATGGTGGCTGACTTACCCCCTCGCACTGGGATTATTATTGATAGGCTGGAATCTTTTTTATTGTTGTTACCTGATGCTAGGAAGTGGCCATGCCAGCAGAACTCCCTAGATTCCCATGGGGGAGTACCACTTTAGTGGGTTGAATGGTGGCCTCCAAAAAGATACATATCCATATCCTAACCTCCAGAAGCTGTATTGTGACCGTATTTGGAAAAAGGTCTTTGCAGATGTAACCAGGCTAAGTATCTTGAGATGAGAGCGTCCTAGATTTAGGGTGGGCCCTAAATCCAATGACAGGTAGCCTTACAAGAGAAAGACAGAGGGAGATTTGGGACACAGACACACAGGGGAGAAAGCCATGTGAAGATGGAGGCAGAGACTGGAATCACGCAGTCCCAAGACAAGGGACGCCTGAAGCCACCAGAAGCTGGAAGAGGTAAGGAAGGTGTGATGGTTAATTTTATGTGTCAACTTGGCTGGGACACAGGATGTACAGATATTTGGTCAAACATTATTCTGGGTGTTTTGTAAGGTTGTTTTGGCTGAGATTCACATTTAAATCAGTGGACTTTGAGTAAAGCAGAGTGCCCTCCATAATTTAGGTAGGTTTCATCCAATCAGTTCAAAGTCTGAATAAAACAAAAAGAACGACCCGCCTCCCCCAAGCAAGAGCGAATCTCTAGCAGATGGCCTTTAGACTTGATCTGAGATATTAGCTCTTCGCGGTTCTACAGCAGACTGCCTTCAGACTCGCTGGAAGACTGGCTTTCCCAGGTCTCTAGCCTGTTGGCCCACCCTGCAGATTCTGGACTTGCCAGCCTCTATATTCCTTATAATAAATCTCCTTATCTCTCTCGACGTAAATCCTATTGGTTCTGTTTCTCTGGAGAAGAGTGACTAACACAGGATACTCCCCTGGAGGCTTCGGAGGAAGCATGGCCTTGCCAACACTGATTTCAGACTCCTGGCCTCGAGAACTGTGAGAAAATATATTTCCATTGTTTTAAACCATCCAGTTTCTGGTCATTTCTTACGGCAGCCCTAGGAAGCTAAGACAGTTACCATGGCCTCTGATTTTCAAGGATCTGGGCCAGGTGGCCTTTGGAAGAGTTTCAGAAACATAGACTTCCCTGAGTGTTTTTAAGCCCAACATATGAGTCAGGGACATGTGCAGGAGTAAGAAAGCACAGCGTCATGCAAACACCCACACAGACCTGGATTCAAATTCTGCTTCTAGCGCTTCCCATCTGGGCAGACTCAAGAACCTCATTTAACCTCTATGAAGCTATTTCCTCATGTAAGCAATGAGGATACCTCCTATCTTTCTGGGGTCCTACGAAGAACAGAGATAATGTAGGTAAAGTGCCCGGCCCACGGTGATAATGATAAATTGTGTTTCTCCTTGCCCTCCCATAAGAAAGCTCTGTAGACAATACTTCTTCCAATCCCATCGGGCCTGACATCCCTTGACTCCAGCCTGAAGGCCTTAATCCATTTCTCCCAGCATGTGTAGTAGTGAGCACCCAACTCCTTCCTCATGTTTAGCACCCCTTTTCCTCCTGAAAGGCATAGGTCATGCTCCCCTGCTCCAAGAAGTCTTCTGTCAACACCCAGCCCACGGTCCTCTCCCCCTCTTCTGAACTCCTATAACACGTATTCTCCGAACAGTTCCTCTGACTCTTAGTGAGCACTGCCTTACACTGCTTCTCGTCCTCTCTGCGCAGGCAGTTCCCAGCATGCAGTTAAGTGCTGTTTGGGAATTGGAAACATTTCCCAAAGAAACAATGTTATGGATGGTAGACTAGCAAAAAGTGTGCTCAGTGCTCTATTGGGCTTTGAGCTTCTGGAAAGCAGGCCCCGCATACATTCCAAGTATTCTAATTATGATCCATTATGCATAAGGAGAAGCAATATAGACCGTGCCCCTCTGTTCTGGCTGCACCATCTTGCGTAGCTGCCTCCTGGGCTAATATCTATGGTCTCAGCAAGGCTGCCTGTTCCCAGGGCCATGGGGCCCTGACTCGCTGTGCTAGAAGGGCCTTCAGAGACTCGCCAAGGCCAGTCCCCTGCTATCAGGCAGGTCCAGGACCAGACCACCCACACAGGTGGCTAAAGCTGTCAAGAGAGAGGTCACCAGCCCAGCTGGGCTCCTGGCACAGAGCTGAACCAGCCCAGCAGGCAGGAAGTGCTTCCCCAGATGCATCAGGGAGGAGCAGGCCTCCTTGCCCTTGTTGGAGGCCTGGGGGTAGTGGCATCAGGCTGCAGAGGGACTGGAAGAAGAGCAGGCCTGGCTCCCACTGAGGCCAAAGTGAGCCGGGGCATCTTTCCCGGGACACGGCTGCCTTTTCAGCCCGGCCCCAAGCCTCACAATCACTTGCCCTTTCCCTGGAGTGGGGCTCAGAGCTGGCAAATCCCTCCCTCTGCACCTCTGGCCCATGGAGAGATAAAGAGCAACTCGGCACTTTCCCTGGGGCCTGGGGCTGGATAGACAGGATTGAGGTTTAGGTCCGGGTTAGCTCATTTAACTCCTTAATGCCTGCTACCCAATCCTCAAACTAGCATTTTCAGCATCACCTGAAAGCTTATTAGAAATGCAGACTCTCAGCCCCAGCTCCACACCCACTCACTTAAAATCTGCATTTTAATAAGATTCCCAGATGATTCGTATGCACATTAAAGTTTGAGAAGAACTGCTTTAGGGGCTGACCCAATGGCGGTGGGATAGTGGTTAAGCTTTGGCAGTCCGGAGTTCACAGGTTGGGATCTGGGCACGGACCTATGCACCACTCATCAAGCCATGCTTTGGCAGTGTCCCATTTAAAAAATAGAGGAAGATTGCCACAGATGTTAGCTCAGCAACGATCTTCCTCAAGCAAAAAGAGGAAGACTGGCAACAGATGTTAGCTCGGGGTCAATCTTCCTCACCAAAAAAAAAGAAGAAGGAGAACTGCTTTAATTGTTGAAGGCAGAATGGAATGAAACATAAATTTGCAATCTGATGATTTGGGACAGCAATGGTGGATTCTAGCCATGGTCAAAGCATAGAAACTTCAGAGGCATGGCTGGGGCAGATAAAAGCCAAGTTCCCTGCTGCCCAGTCCACCCTTCCAAAACACCCAACAGGTGGAGTTTCCAGCTGGGATACGCAAGGGACTTCTGTCTGTGATGAGTGTCCATAAACCAGGGACTGCCTGCATTTTTATTTGTATCTGTATCTGTATTTGTATTTATCGTCTCAACTAGACTACAAGTTTCAAAATGCTAGGAATCATATTGTATATGTATGAATCTATATATTACGAGAGAAAAACGGTATATACTTAATGAGCACAAGTTCTGAAGTAGGCAGACCTACTTACTGTGCATAAGTTTCCACTAACTTAACTCTGAAGTATGGTGTTTTGGAGCCTTGGTTTCCTCATCTGTGTTACTAGTACTAGTGAAGACAAACCTCTCAGGATTGTTGGAGGATGAAAAGAGTAAACGTCACCGGGCCAGCCCCATGGCGGAGTGGTTAAGTTCGTGCACTCTCCTTTGGCGGCCTAGGGTTTCTCCAGTTCGGATCCTAGGCACAGACATGGCACCGCTCATCAAGCCATGCTGAGGTGGCAACCAGCATGCCACAACTAGAAGGACCCACAACTAAAAATGCACATCTATGTAGCAGGCAGCTTTGGGGAGAAAAAGGAAAAATAAAATCTTAAAAAAAAAAAGAGTAAACATCAAAAGTCTATCTGGTAAATGGTGCCCTCAATGAAACAGTCACGCCTTTCCCTTTGAATCTCCCTACCCCCCAGTGCCTAGCTCCAAGCCAGCACATTTTAAATGCGACATAAAAATACGCTAGGAGGGGCTGGCCCAGTGACGCAGCAGTTAAGTGCCCACGTTCCACTTCGGCGGCCTGGGGTTTGCCGGTTCGGATCCTGGGTGCGGACATGGCACCACTTAGCAAAGCCATGCTGTGGTAGGCGTCCCACATAGAAAGCGGAGGAAGATGGGCACGGATGTGCGCTCAGGGCCAGTCTTCCACAGCAAAAAGAGGAGGACTGGCAGCAGATGTTAGCTCAGGGCTAATCTTCCTCAAAAAAAAAAATAGCTAGGTGATTGATCACCTTCATGGGCCTGAATAAAATGCATTTTAAATAAATAACCCTTACTGTTTTCTTCCGTTTTTCCAAATATCAAAGCAAATCATCCTTGCTATGGAAATTTTTGGAAAACAGGAGAAAGTATAATGAAAGATCTAGTCCTTCCTGCCGCCGCCGCGAAGTCACAGCAAGGTAGAGGCACGATGCTGTCAAGACTTGGCTCCACCTGTAGGGCACCGCCACGGCCGAGGAAGGCATTGTGGCTGGAGGTAGAGTGGAAGCTATTACTGCTTTACAAAAGGCGCTGAAGCCCACCCTCATCCACGATGTAGGCCGTCACAGCACATGGGATTCGCGATGCTGCCAAAGCCTTAGACAAGCACCAAGCTCATCTTTGAATGCTTGTTTCCAACTGTGATGAGCCTGCGTGTGTCAAGTTGGTGGAGGCCCTTTGTACTAAACATCAAATCAACCTAGTTAAGGTCGATGACAACAAGAAACCAGGAGAATGGGTAGGCCTCTGTAAAACTGATAGAGAGGGAAAATCCCGCACTGTGGTTGGTTGCAGCTGTGCGGTAGTGAAGGACCATAGCAAAGAGTCTCAGGCCAAGGGTATCATTGAGGGGTAGTCCAAATGCAAGAAATGAACAAATAAAAACTTGGCTTTTGTTCTTCCAAAAAAAAAAAATCTAAAAGATTTGCTATAATAGCATTACCCAGCAACATGTCATGTTGATGCTAACATTTTGGGCCCTTCCATAAATAAATAAACAAATATAGAGAGAATACGAAGACGAAGACCAAAATATTACCGTTGTTTTACACAAAAGGTTGTTTGGTCTCTGAAGACAATGGGCCAGCTGGGTTTCCTTCCTTGCTGAGGGCTGAGTATGGGAGTTCTGGAAACCCAGGCCTCAAAACCAGCCAAACTAAGCCATTTCCCTAGTTCCATGGCTCTCCTCTGTTACTCAGATCTCCAAATGATGTGTGCTGCACAACCATGCTTTTGAAGACGGTGCAGAATAGAAAGTGGTAAAATGGGAAGACATTTGTATTGGTGACCAGTCGAACAATCTATGTTCCAAACCCGACGACATTTTTAAGTGAAATAACGAGGAGTTGAAATAAGGGGCGAGGAGACAAGCGCCTTTGGAAACTTAACCCTGGCTTTGTCTGCCACAAACCCTCTAAGCCCGGCAGAGTTCGCACTTTAATTGGGAGAGAGAAGGGACTCTAAATTGAGCAGGAGACACATTCTCTCATCGACCTAGGGGAGAGTAGAGAGTTTTTAGGCAATCTCACATTCACTAGGCTGGTCCTACGAGGAGTCGGCATCCTGAATGAGGCAGTGGCTAAGCTTTAAGACACCAGGCCTTCAAATAACTGAGGATTTAGAATCGGAATCCTTGTTAGGCCTTGCTCAGGGGGACAACCTATTCAAATTCAGGCTGGGAATCCAGCAGCCCTCAGCTCACACTCACAAAAGAATTTGGGGATGTGGGCCATTGGTTTCTCCCGCTTTTCTCTGCCCAGGCCTGATCCCCAGGCTTTCATGATCTGGCTAAATGCTGTTTCTCTTCTGTCCTTTATTCAAACCTTGTTCTTGATCCTGAAGGTGCTAGGTTTGTAGTAGGAAGGCATGGTTGCAAACTCTCATTTCTCCCACTTGAAATACATGTAAGGCCTTGGCTGCGACACTGAACCCCTTCAACCCTCAGTTTCCACATCTATAAAGTGAAGATAATGATATTACAACTCCCCTTGGGTTATTGTGAGGATTCCTTGAGATAGCCTCCAAAAAGTATCTGGGCACAGGGAAAGTGTTCAATAAATGAGAGTCAGAGTGGAGGATTCCCTGCCCCGCTTACCTGATAGACTGTCATTTCTTTAATCCAAAATTCACTTCTCTTTCATCTCTTCGCCAAATCCTGATGCTGATTTCATGTCTGGAGTCCAGCCTCTTTTGCTTTCAATTGGTCCAAACCGCTGCTTCTAAGTACATCTTTCTCACACCTGCGGCTGGACCACATCAAGGGGCTTGGTTCCACCATGTAGCCCCTCCCAAACTCATTCCCTATTCCTCCTGCCCTTTCCTGTCCATGGAGAACTTTCATTCACTTCTTCCACTGCCGTTTCTCCTTTAACATCGTTAGTGGGACAACCTCCCAGTTTTTATTCACTAAGCCATCTTTCTTCATTCAAATCCCCCTCACTTCAAAAGGCTTGCTTAAAAAAACAAAACCAGAAAAAACTAGTAATCAAACTCAAGGGGGGAAAAGGGTTCCTCTCACTGTAAATGAAAGCACAGTTAACCTGAAAAAAACAACCAGCATTTTTAAAAAGATGATAGCCTGTGCTGGAAAGGGCGTGATGAAAGGACACTCACACCCACTCTACGTAAGAGTGTAGATTGGTTCAACCCTTTGGAAAGCATTTGGGCAGGATTCACGGGGCCATAAACATACTCATTAACCCCATATTCCAATTTCTAGATGACTTTGGGGAAACAGTAAGAAATTTGAGTGAAAATGCATTACGCTAATATATATTCATTGTAATGTTAGTTACAATAGAGAAACTTTGGAAATCTTCTAAAGAGGCCAACAACAGAAAAACTGTAAAAGAAGTGATACTGAATCTTCTAGGGGTAGTCTGCAGTTACTAAAATAGTAATAACTATTAAGTATCTACCTAGAAAAGTTAATAGCATGAAAAGCAAGGTACAAACAAGCATGTGCGTGTGTGTAAACAAATACATAAAAGCATTGGGGGAAAAAACTTTTTAAAAAACCCAGCAAAATACTGCCAGTGTGTGCGTTTAAGAGTTGTAATTATGAATAGGGAGGGGTTTTTCTTTTTCTCTACTTTTCAAAGGTTCTGTAATGTGGTTATATGACTGTTATAAATATATATAAATTATATATGTTACTTTTATAAACATACATCTGAAGCTTCCCTGGAATTAAGGAGTTCAGAACAAGGAGCTCCCTTCCCCGAGAAGGACCACCTCGCAGCAGCCCGCCATCCACGCCTTTTAGTCAAACCACCAAGAAACCAAGCCCCCAGGGGACCCTATTTTTGGACCCACTAATCCCAAAGCCAGAGCCTGGAAGATGGGCCGGGTCTGCGCTCTTCCTACGTGGGAAACACTTGCTAAATCTTGGGCTTGCAGCGAAACACCTGGAGGAGCGGAAATGGGAGGCTCAGAGGAGTTCTGCCCTGGGGCAGTCCCTTTTGCCCTAAATTTCCCTCCGCCACTGCCGGGGGGAAGGGAAGTTGAAGTAGAATCAGGGAAGAAAAACTGTGGCTACACACTTTAAGAGACGGTGAATTGGGGCAAATACTTCCCAGGAAGAAAGTTTTAGTGGCAATTTGGAAAACTGAAAGAAGCAATTCAGGTGTGTGTGCTCCTGCAGTGATTGGGAATTAGGGCTTTTTCTAAGCCATGGACTGGATTTTGATGACAAAGGAACTGGATTGGGGCCAGAGTGTTGTAGAGCTGGAAGAGACTTAAAAAGGAAGCCGGAAAGGAACTCAAGTTTCCTGAGTACTGCCTACTATGTGCCAGACACTTTAAAAACACTATCCCTTTAATCCTCAGGATAGCTCAGTCAGGAAGGCATTATTGTCCTTGATTTTACAGGGGAGGGAACTGAGGCTCAGAAAAATAACTGTCCAAGGTTACACACTGGCCAGTGGCAGAGCCAGGAGGCAGACCTCCAGCTGTCGGGCTCCAGAGCCCTGCCCTTTCCTCTAGGTTTAGGCCAACCCCTTTCTTTTGAAGATGAGGAAACTGAAAGCCAGCGAGGGGAAGTGTTTATACCTTGTTGCAGGGCTCATCTGAAAGACGGCAGGCCTTAAAGTCTAGTCCTGTGATCCCCAGCCCAGTGCTCTTTCCACTACCCCCTCAGGGCCAGCCACCCACCCTTGCCAGGTGGCCTCTGCCCAACTTGCTGCTTCTATCAAGTTCACCTTTCTGGGGCAACTCGCGGTTAATTGAGAAGCACAGGTTGATGTCTCTGTAGGTTCATTGCAATTTGGGACTCGTTATTAACTTCACTATTATTTTTATTTCGTTTGATTGTTCACTTCTGTATTTCCTCCCAAGCTGGGAGTATTTGTGGAAAAACATTATCTGTGAAGTAAAGAACATGTAACTGAATACATAAAAGCTGTTTGCCCTGGGGCTTTATGTTTGAAACTGAAGTCGGCACAACCATTGAGTGTATTATCTGGATGATATCTAATACCACCACTTTAGAGTGTGAGAATGAACCCTTTTCTTAAAAGAAAAAAAATCAGAAAAGAATATTGACCTTCCTAATGTTTCCCAGCACAAAGAAATCCATCTACTGTAGATTCCAAGACAGACCAGACCAATATGTTGACATGCTGGGCTCAGATTTCATTCCTGAAAATCTGGAACCTTATGCTGTATAAATAACATGATCTTTCCCTTCGTTCAAATCAAGGGGGAAAACAATTGCTGGCAGATCTCAGAGTTTGCCCTCCCCCAGCTGTCCCCACAAGTCCTAACTTGCTACCCACAAGTCATGACTCGCATGTTTTCATTTGAAGAGTTTTGAAATGTTCTGGAAATCATAGGGGGAAAGAGAACCAAATCCTCCTGAGAAATAGAGTAAGGGGAAAATTCTTTTTAAAAGAAAAAAAGAACATAAAAGGAAATGTCTTGCATATATAAGTGTATACTGAAATAGTTAATGAGACTTGATAGTAAATTTTCTAGCATAGCCTTGTCAGACATAGATCTGTCTTTACTTTTCAGAAGAACAAACTTGTGTACAGAGAGCGGATATGCCCAAAGCCATAAAAGGAACTTGCTAGCTAGGACTTCTGATCATGTTCTCTCTTCTCTGGGTCAATCAGAAGACCTAAATATCATATTTTAGTCTTGGTAGAACAAATTTCCACCTAAACTCATATTATTTCCTTGTTGAAGCATTTGTATTACTGAAGTTATTATTAGAAGTCGTTATATTTCTAAACATGTTTAGATGTCTTAGAGTACTGTTATATTCACTACTGTTTATATTACAGTCAAACCCTCTGATATGTTTCCAAATTATTCAGAAAGCAGGAGAGTTGTGGGCAGTGGCCATGCCTTATTCTTCTTTATATTTCCCAGATTGCTTAGCACTGTGCCTTGTACCTTGTATCATTCATATAAACCAGTTAAATGAATGGAAATTAGCCTATTGGCTAATTCCTAGGCTGTTACCTGCCATAAAGTCTCAGAGACAATGGAATATACCATAGAGACAGATACAACTTGGTTGGAAGCTGAGTGACCTTGAGTGAGTGATTCAAGAAATCCAAAGTGTCTTGGGAGTAGAAATAGGGCCTCTGACACTCCACTGACTTTTTCCATCCAGACCTATTTCCCTCTAGTCTATCCCCACCAGTATGCCTTCCAGTGTGTTTCCATTGTCATCAAGATCAAGTCCAAACTCCTCATAGGGTCCTCTGTAGCCTGGCATGCCAAGCCAATGACCCAGGTGTCCCCTACTCCACTTGAGCCAAGGCAAACTGTTTTCAGTCTTTGCTCCTCCCACCCAAGGCCAGATTGATAGATGCCTCCATGCTTCTCCCCTGAACACCTAACTCTCACCCCTTCTTGGCTAGTGAACTTCTACTCACCCTTTATTTAGTTCTCATGTCATCTCCAGGAATCTTCCCTTATTTCTACATTCAGAACGCAGCATTCCCTTTTCTATGCTCCCACAGCATCTTGTACATGTCTGTACATAGCACCTACCACACTGGGTTGAAATACGTTGCTTAGATGTCTGTATGCCCTGCTAAAGTGTCATCTCCTTGAGTGCAGGCACTGTCTCTTGCTCATTTTTCAGTCCACAGTGCCTAGCAAAGGGCCTGGCCAAAGTAGCCTGGCCCTTTAAACTGGTTACACTGCCCTGAGGAGTTTTAATGGGTGAGGCCACAGCAAGAATCCAGCAAAGGTGTTCTCTCTTAGTAAGGTAGGGGTCAGAAGGAAAGACCAGGATCTCTGGGGGCTCCCAATCTCCTTATAAAGAGGATTTTTTTAATCTCATGGAAACGTTAGGATAATAGTCAAATGCCATTGTTGCTTGGGCTTCTCCCCACTTCCCACCCCTCCACTCCACCTCCACTCTGCCCTACACCCCCACTCCCCACTATAAGGCCTAGTTTTCTGTGAGCAAGGTGTGGGGACAACAACTAACTTTGGGATCCTATCAGGCATTTCAAGATTTACCAGGAGATCTCACCCATCCTGCAAAATAGCAGCCTCTCAAAGGGCTGGTTGTCTTATAGAATGATGGGGAAAGCTGGAGTCCAGAAGGATGAGCCGAGATCAGTTACTACCTTAAAAGCAATAAGATCATGCCTTGAAGAATTACGATTTTATTGCTTTCAATCATGCAATAATAGTAACAACTAATAAAGTGTTACCCAAAGAGGTCGGGTTTACCTCTTTGAATAAATACAAGAAAATAAAGTAGAACAATCACATTACCATGAGCAAAGGATTCCAAGTAGGTGCTTTAAAGACATTTGATCTCTTTAGTAGGGCTGGTGTACCGTTAGCAAACCTCTGATATGACTTTGACTTTCAAACCTATTTTCATAGATGTTTCAAAGCAGCACTATTCAGTAGAACTTTCTGAGATGATGGAAAAATTCTATATCTGTGCTGTCCAATATGGTAGCCATTAGCACACGTGGCTGCTAAGCACTTGAAATGTGCCTAGTGCAATTGACGAACTCAATTCTTAATTTGTCTTAGATTCAATTAATTGACATTTAAATAGCTACATGTGGGTAGTGGTTAGCACATTGGATGGTACAATTCCAAAGTAAACCTCAGCCCAGTCAAGGGCCCAGTCACCTTGCCACCTATTGATCATGGCCCCTGGCAAACTTTCTTTTAGCAAAGGAATTTTTAGAAAAATCAGTATAACCACCTTCTTGAAAAGTTGGACAAGGAAAAGAGGAAAAATTCATTATCCCTAATCTCACGACTGCTACAACCACTGATACATTTTGGTGCATTTTTTTTCTCACTCTGTCCAGCTTGTTCATAAGGTTCTTGGGCCTTTTGCCAGTCAGAAGGTCTTTACAGGGCAACAGTAAACTCGTGGCTCTTCAGTGGGCCCCAAGGAGCCCCAGGGGCAGCCATAGCTGGTTATCTATGGCCTCACAGGAGTGCTTCAGGAGGGGTGAACAGTGGAGATGAGGCTGCTCACCACGGCAGCAGCAACCACCCTGGCATCCTAGTTTTGACTCACCAGGGAGAAGGGTCCTCTGTGTTTTCCAGTCTCATGTCCTATCCTATCTTTCGTCTTCTAGAAACTCTCCTCAGGAGGTACGTTTTGGAATATTGGAGCTGAAAAGGTCCTTAGCAATGAGCTAGTCCAACCTGCTTAGAGTATAGATGAAGAAAGACACTGGGCCAGAGACTGGAAGAGATTGGACGCCTAACTCTATTTTTTTTTTTTTTTGAGGAAGATTAGCTCTGAGCTAACATCTGCTGCCAATCCTCCTCTTTTTGCTGAGGAAGACTGGCCCTGAGCTCACATCCATGCCCATCTTCCTCTACTTTCTATGTAGGATGCCTGCCGTAGCATGGCTTGCCAAGTGGTGCCATGTCCGCACCTGGGATCTGAACCATTGAACCCCGGGGCACCGAAGCGGAACGTGCACACTTAACCGCTGAGCCACTGGGCCGGCCCCTTGGATGCCTAACTCTTGACTCCCAGTCCAGTGCTCCTTCCCCTCAATCACTGATCCTTTCAGCAGCCTCCCAGGTCCAGTGACCAGGACTCACTCCTCCTCCTGGTACTGCCATATCACAGCTGCTCAAGAGAGGCAGGAGAGGAACAGAATGTGATACGCTTACCCTCTCCCAGTTCTTCTCTGTTTCATTTGCTCAACAAAGTAAAAGCAAATGCCCATGACTCTACCTGGCCTATGTCCTTCACGAAGCCCCAGCTGGATAGCAAGGCCACCATTGTGAAAGACCCTGGTTGCTTGTTCTCACCATTCCCTTCTTTCTGGGCCTTCTCAGAAAGGCCTGGTTGAAACTTGAGCCCAGTTCTTTCCCACACAGGGAAGAAAGATTCCCACAACAGAGGCAAACTTTTTAAAGGCTCCCATGGCATGCCAGAGGGAGGGCCGCATTCCTCTAGAAGGCCCATCCTGACCCCAGGTAGGGTAATTTGCCGACACTTTCCTGCCCCTTGGGGGTATCCCGCGGGCTAGGGCACACCTGCATGACTCTCCTCTCTGTGCCTTCTTAATTTCCCTAAGAGCCCTGGCCATCACGTGGTCTCCAGTAACTTGGAAGTTGGGACCGTATTGCTACCTTCCAAATCCTCCAGCCCCATTTGCTCCCAGTAAATTTAAACAACCGCATGAGTGGGTCTAAACTCCTCTTTGTGCTATAATTAGGCTGGAACAAGGCTCACCCCAGGACAGAAATACTGTATGGGCCAGGTTGTAGACTGCTGCTGGTCCCCACAGTAGGGAAGTAGCGACCTTTTGAATAGGAGGATTAACACATTAGCACATAGATTCCTGCTTCCGGGGAGGGTTGAATTCTAGGATAAGAGCTCCAGCTTGTAGGACGGGGGAGGGGAGAGGGAGCCATGCACACTAAAGACTGTGTGTTCCTGGGGTACCTGGGGGGTCAACACAGGAAGAGGCCGACAGGCACCAATCAGAGGAGCAGCGCAGCTCCGTGTTGTGCATGCAAACTGCAGAAACCCAGGAAGGAAAAGCATCTTCTGTCTCCTCCCTCTCCTGTCAGGTAGTGTTGGGGCAGCTGGCATGCTGCAGCAAAGCCCAGAGTGTGTAAGCGCTGAAGTGAGACACACAGGAATACCCGGAGAGCCAGCTGTGTGACCTTGGGCAGGTGACTGCCCCTCTCAGGGCCTCTGTTTCTTCATCTGTACAATAGTAACATCTATCTCAGGAGGTTGCTAGGAGGACTAAATGAGGTAACATAAGAAAGCAGCTAGAAACAAACAAGTAACACCTAGCAGGCCCTCAACAAATGGTGATGCCTCACTCGCAAACATCTTCTCTGCTGCTCACATTGGTAAGAATTTCCTCACAGATTCTCCTTCGTGACTCTGTTTCCAGCTATGCCACGAGACAGTTGTCCCATTACTGTCTCCTCTCCTAGCCCATAAGTATATGGGGCAGAGGAGAAGTGGTTGTGGTCACCTTCCCAGCTTTCCTTCAAAGGCTCAGCCCTGGGACGCGTTTGGCCCAAGTTGGTGATCAGCTCAGCACTGCAACTCTCACAGGAACTCCTGGAAAGGAAGCTCTTGATGTCCTCAAGGGCACTGGGGAGGTGGTGGTGGCTGGGAGGGACCCACAGGGTCTTTGTACCCACTCATGGAAGTGCATGAAAGCAGGCCCTGAGCCAGCACAATAGGAAGTAAACAATCAAGGGGCCTAGGTGAAAGCTTTATTTAAAAGCCAGCCAGAGAAGTTGGGACATTACCAGATTTAGAGTCTTCCCTCTTAAAAAAAAAAAAAGGGAAAGGCTCTTTAAAAAAGACACTTTACATGGATGGACCTTGAGGGCATTATGTTAAGTGAAATAAGCCAGACAGAGAAAGAGGAACTCTGTATGACTCCACTCATAGGTGGAAATTAACATATAGACAAAGAGAACTGATCGGTGGTTACCAGGGGAAAGGGGGGGTGGGGGGAGGGCACAAAGGGTGAAGTGGTGCACCTACAACATGACTGACAACAATGTACAACTGAAATTTCACAACGTTGTAAACTATCATAATCGTAATAAAAAAAAAGACACTTTAAAAACCAAAAAGAACCTTACAACGATGAAGTCTTTCTCAAATCTAACAAAAACAGCAAAGAAACTCAGGAAAATATCTGGGTTATTGAGTTACTAAAATAATGAAAAGCTTTTCCTTTACCTCTACGGCAAGCTTTGAAGGTGGCAGAAGATGTTTCAGCCTCCAAACTTCCTGGACAGCTACAGGTCTGCGGCTTAGATATGAGGCAGGGCGCAGAGCAACGCGAGGGGGCTGTGGCGAAGCCTCACTTCCCCCCAGTGCATTTGCCTTAAGCAGACAGCACGGGAGCTCAGTTCAGCTTCATGGCTTCTGCTTTCTCTGTTTAGCTCAAGACTGTCAGATGACGTGAGAGGACAAGTCACTGAACATCTGTAGGTTTCAATTTACTCATCTGTGAACTGAGGGTAGACAATACGTAATCTGCCTGCACCCCAATGGGACAGCGGCATCTGAGTTTTCAGTTGATATCTTAACATTCACTGAGCACATATGTTCCAGGAGTGTGCTGAGTCTTTGCCCCTTTAAGTCCAGGTGCTTGCAAATGCTTTGTAAATTATAAATGGATACTACCTCAAATGTAAAGTATTATTATTGAAAGTAACACTCAAAAGTCTTGAAGGCTTCTTTTAAAATGAATATTCACTTAAGGGCTGAATACACTTAAAACTTAGGTGAAACTCCAGTTTCAGCTATAACTCTTCCTCTCAAAGGCACATCTCCAGGTTGAGTCTATCAGGCCTGAATGACTAAATTCTGCTTTGTGAAGAGCCACTCTTTCAGGGAATGAGATTTGTGTAGGGTCAAAAGTCAAGAATGCTAATTTCATGTCGTTTACTCTTAGAGTACCTTTAGGGGACTGGCAAGCTAGTGAAAAATGGTTTGGAGTTTGTGAACGTCTTGTATGTACTTGCCAAGATTGCTTGGTGGCAGCTCTTCCTTGGGGCAGAAGAATAGATTTGCCTCAGAGAGTGGTTGAACAGGTGCGATGCTACAGCTGTGCCTGGCCTGGCTGGCCCGGCCCCAGAGGGTCTGCCTAGCACCCAGAAAGCCTGACAACAGAAGGAAGGTCGAACACCTGGAGTGCCCAACTCCCTAAGGGTCAAAGCAAAAGCTTCTTCACTCAGCCCAGGAAGTGCTTGGTCTGGAGTCATGCCCTCTCCAGGAGACAGGCTTAGGGGACCCTACTTCAATTTCTCGAGGAAGAAATACTCATTTCAGATGGGACTGGCAGTGGCCTTGGACCTAACAGCCACCGAGGTTGAGGTTAGGATGCCAGGGTCTCATATTTAGTTACTTTAAATCAGGGAAGGTTAGGGCTTTGGTTTTGCAAATTCGGGAAGAGAAGCAGGATATGTGGTTAGGAGAACTAAATCAGAAACTTAAACACTTACCCACATGGGGAGCTCACTACCTCAGCAGGCAAGCCATTTAGATTTTCACAGCTCTAGTGGGTTAGAAAGCTCTTTCTTTTTTTTTAAAGATTTTATTTTTCCTTTTTCTCCCCAAAGCCCCCTGGTATATAGTTGTATATTTTTAGTTGTGGGTCCCTCTAGTTGTGGCATGTGGGACGCCATGTCCGCGCCCAGGATCCGAAACGGTGAAACCCTGGGCCACTGAAGGGGAGCGCGGGACCTTAACTACTCGGCCGTGGGCCGGCCCCCAAGAAAACTCTTTCTTATATAGAGTTGAAATCTGCCTCCTTGTAACTTCTACCCTTTGTTCCCAGTCCCTCCTTCAGGAACCACGTGGATTAAATCTGCTCTCTTCTCCCAACAGGCTTTAGGAACATTGTTCCCTGACTCTCAGATTTTGCTGGGCACTGGCTGTAGCGATACTCAGTTGGTTAGATGCCTTTGCATCCTATGATTCTATGTGGGGAGGAAACTGATCTTAAGAGGGGACTTGAGAGTCCCTAAGTCACATAGTATCTCAGTGGTTCCACTAGGAATCCCTCTGACTCTAGGTATGCTCTCCTCTACCAGGCAAAGACAAAAAGGCTGTCTTGAACTTCCATTATCAACCAGAATGTTGTGCTTTGGCTAATATGGCCAATGAATCCTTAGCCAACAGGAGCAAGAGTCACACAAAACCCCAGAGAGCTAGTGCCTTTACTGTGGTGGTGGTAGTAGCGAGCAGAAGATATCAGATGTTTACAGTATTAAACTATCTTAAAAGGTCAGGCTTTTCAAAATAGCCCCGCCCCCGCCCCCACCTCCGTTCCCTTTGGCTTCTATCACTTTTAACAGGCAGTTTGCTGTCAAAGACTCAACTCCACAGAAGGTATTTGGGCACACGTTGTAGAGATAATTATATCCAATCTACTGAGGGAGATGACTGAGCCGCCCTGCTTTGCCACCTCCCCCACCCCCATCTGCTCACAGCCTGGCTTTCTCCACTGAACTGCCCTTGGCAGCCTTGTGCTTTGTGATTCCTTTTGCTCTGTCTGGGCCAGCCAGCCAGCCAGCTACAGTCACCAGTGAATGCCACTTAACACAACTTAAGCTGGGGCTTCTAACTAGCCTGTTGACCATGTCCCCAAGGTCAGACAGTCAGCAACTTCTATTGAGGCTATGCCATGTGCTGAGTACTGTTCTAGTCACCGTGAGAGGGAGAGGGAAACAAAAGAAAGAAAAGCCGGGGGCCCTTGTCTCCGATGGGTTTACAGGCCTAATTAGCGATCTCCAAGCGACTCTCTTGAGAAAAGACTTAAGGACACTTACAAAACAACATACAAGTGGGTATAATAGGGAGGGAAGTGAGCCAAGGGGAGATTCTAAGTTCCTTGAGGGGAGGGCCCTGCCTTTGTGTTCCCCCAGGAAGGGCCTCTCCACTTTCTCATTAACCTTTTGTTTGGAGCAATTAAAAAGAACTTTAGGCTGGCCAGCCTCCTCTTTCTCTCTGGTCTCAGGCTCAAGGATCAAATTGACAACTATGGGGACTTCATTGACTTCAGATGGGGGCATTTCAATATCTTGCTGAGATGACTGAATAGGCCTTTGATGTAATGTATATCCATTTGGAATTCAGCATTCCGTCAAGGATAGGAATGACAAAGCTTTCCTCTGGAGTGTCTTCCCTTATCGTCTCCTGCTTTATAATAATAATAGAAGTAATAATAATAATAGCAGCTGCTAATTGTTGAATGCCTACTCTATACCAGCCACTTTAAATATGTTATTTCATTTAATATCATAGAAAGGATTATTATAAAGTTAAATGAAAACGAGTAGTATCAGTCTTTTATTTGTTCAGAAACATTAATCTGCAAAAACAAGAAGGCATTCTTCCACTCCACATGGCAGTGGCCCCTTACTCAGAGGCCTGGGTCCAACCTGGAGCTTTTCTGCAGGATGGCGAAAAATAAATTTGAAGAGGACGCAGAAAAAAAATCAAAGGAATAAAAAGTTCTGAATATACAAATGAGATCCCACTATAAAGCATGTCATCACGGCCACATATCCCTACTGCAAAATGCTGGCTGGTACATTTGTTATTATTATTACTTGTACCATTATTATTATTTGTACCACTGTAAAATGCAGTGGTACATTTATTTAGAGCAATCTTTAGATCAACAGAAATGGAGATAGATCTGTTTTTGGAAATGGATTTTTTAAAATCAGTATGGCACATTGAGGTAAAAAATGAAGGGAGCTAATATTTGTCATCTGTCTATTAGGTTCAAGATACTTTTAATCTTCACAACCACCCTTTGAGGAAGGCACTATTTTTAGTCCCACTTTCCAGATGAGGAAACTATAGAAAGATTAAATAACTTTCCTGAGATCACATATCAACAAAATGGCAGAGCAAGGATTCAAACACAAGTTTATCCAATTCCAAATCTAAGATTCTTTCCACTATATCATTTTGCCCTCTAGCACTGAATGAGTTAACCCAGACCACGAGAAAACAGAGGACAAACCTCAATCCTGTCTATCCAGCCCCAGGCCCCAGGGAAAGTGCCGAGTTGCTCTTTATCTCTCCATGGGCCAGAGGTGCAGAGGGAGGGATTTGCCAGCTCTGAGCCCCACTCCAGGGAAAGGGCAAGTGATTGTGAGGCTTGGGGCCGGGCTGAAAAGGCAGCCGTGTCCCGGGAAAGATGCCCCGGCTCACTTTGGCCTCAGTGGGAGCCAGGCCTGCTCTTCTTCCAGTCCCTCTGCAGCCTGATGCCACTACCCCCAGGCCTCCAACAAGGGCAAGGAGGCCTGCTCCTCCCTGATGCATCTGGGGAAGCACTTCCTGCCTGCTGGGCTGGTTCAGCTCTGTGCCAGGAGCCCAGCTGGGCTGGTGACCTCTCTCTTGACAGCTTTAGCCACCTGTGTGGGTGGTCTGGTCCTGGACCTGCCTGATAGCAGGGGACTGGCCTTGGCGAGTCTCTGAAGGCCCTTCTAGCACAGCGAGTCAGGGCCCCATGGCCCTGGGAACAGGCAGCCTTGCTGAGACCATAGATATTAGCCCAGGAGGCAGCTACGCAAGATGGTGCAGCCAGAACAGAGGGGCACGGTCTATATTGCTTCTCCTTATGCATAATGGATCATAATTAGAATACTTGGAATGTATGTGGGGCCTGCTTTCCAGAAGCTCAAAGCCCAATAGAGTACTTTAGTTTCTCAGTCAGTCTCTCACACACCGAGGCACACACACACACTTTAAAGAGCAGGCCAAAAAGTGTTATAAATAAAACTCTAGAACATGAGTGGGAGGAATAAACAGGAAAATTTCACTGTAAGAGATGAAAATGCACCAACCCCTTGCAGGATGGCTTCACTCTGACAACCCACAATTGTGCTATTAATCAGAAACTGGGCTAGATATATTGTTGCTTTGCTCAGGCTTTTTCTTCTTCTCCCTGTCAATACATGTTTAAGATGGTATAAATACTGTTGGCTTCCAGGGTAAGGCTAACAGAAAGAAGACAGTCTTCATTGGTACAGTAAGAGCCCATAAGCTGATGGGTCACACTTACGTTGCCCAGCATCCCGTCCTTCCAGCCAGATAGGGCTCCATGCTGTCAACCTCATAGGTTCTGCTCACATGCTCCCCCATACCTCTGTTTCCACTCTTCTCGCAAGCTGAAATGTCTCCATTCTCTCCCCCTGCCCATGCCCAAATGCTCCTCATGCTCTAGGTTTTGTTCAAGGCATTCTGTTTATCTGACATGCCCTCTGCCTCCTCCTATCCCTTTGAGGTCTCTCCACTGTGGATATCTCTCCTTGCCTGGACCCACTCCCAGCAGGCCCAGTGATCTCATCCCTCCTCTGATCATGAGGACCACCGGCTATCTGGATCTTCACATGCTGTCTGCCTTGCGAGTTAATGTTTTTGTTCCTACCAACAGTGAGTGCTCCTGGAGGACAGGCCAGGTCTGTGGTTCATTCCCTGTTCATAATACGTGGTTAACACGTAACTCTTTACAAAACTTTAAAACTAGAGGAGTTGCCCAGGAGGTGGTCCTTGTTTTGATGACTTTAATCAAAGCATAATTTACTAAATGGCAGCATACATGATTCATAACTCCTGTGACAATCCCTCTGTCAGTTCATTCTTCTCTTATTCCTCTCTTTCCTCCACATAACCTCTCCCCGCTCCCGTTTGTGACTTAGTGTTTGTGATGGGCTAATAATTCCTATTTTTCAGGCCAAGGTCTTATTTTCTGAAATAATGCAGGAGCCAGCTCCATAGCTCTAGACCTTCTTTCAGTTCTTATACTCTACAAGTCCAGGATACACACACACAGGTTGCTAGGAAAGAGAGAGACTTTTTCGTTGGGCCTCCACAAATTAGAAATAAAAAAGCCCATGGGACAAGATTGGCTCTAGAAGGCTCAGAAGAACTCTTAGTGAATCTGCTAAATAATATTTTTGTCTGCTGTTTGTAAATGTGACTCACTTTGAAACCATCTGTCATGCAGTCCTTTGGAGAGAGCTGAGAAGTATTTAAATCTGTGAAAATGAGTATATTTTTGTATACAGCAAAGCAGTGTTTTAATAGGTCCCTGCTGCATGTTGTCCAGTGCATTCTTTGAAATATGATTTTATCCAATTGTCAACTAACATTTAAACTGGAATTCAGAGAAGGGACGTGACAATGAATGGAGATGCTGCAATGCAGGTGGTAGCAGTGTTTCTTCAATGGCCTGGGGCAGTGTTGAAGCTTTTGCCCCTTTTCCTTCAGTTTAGGGAAGCAGCCATTCTCCAGGTTGGGGGGCGGGGACTGTGGCCAGCTGCTCCTCATTTCCTAGTAAAGGGCTAGCTGTGTGCAGCCAGAATTGGGCTTCGCTGACAGCTCAGCACTTCAACCTTTGTAACATTTCTGTTTTCACTGCTGCTCTTGGTCCCTGTGGGTAATATCCTGACTTAGCAGTGCCCAAGACATCTAAATTACTGGCAGCAGCAGCAGCTGTTGCAGTAAGAAATTTGAAAATCATTGAAAAGTCTTCCTCCTGCTGAGTGGAGAAGGTAGACACAAAGGAAAACTCCTTTCTCCAAACACCTGTAAGACTAATTACTGGTATTTCACACAACCTGTGGTGGGTCATGAATTGTCTCTTGGGGGACATGTCTTGTTTGCCCAGCAAAATTATAAGTTTCTTGAGGGCCAGGATCTTGTCTAGGGCAAAAATCAAGGGTCACAGCTGGAAGAAAGTCCAGAGCTCAAATATCAGACAGGAGAAAATTGGAGTCAAGAAAATGGTAAGTGGCAGAGTTAGGACTCAATCAGAGGCCTCTGGATGCACAGCCCAATGACTTCTCGCCATGCCATGCTCCAAGATCTGCCAAAGACAGACTACTCAACTCGCGCCCCACAGAGGGCAAGGGGATAGAAACTTCTCTCATAATACCTGGACATAATCTATGATAAAGAAAGTACCCAAAATAATTGGCAACTGGTACTCAAATACATATGTACACATGTTCATAGCAGCGTTATTGACAATAGCTAAAAGGTGGGAACAGCCCTAAGGTCCATCACAGGATGAATGGATTAACCAATTGTGGTATATACACACAATGAATATCCTTATAACGAATTATTTATGCATCTCCTTGGTTATTTCCTTATGATAAATTCCTGGGCACACAATAAATGTAAACAACCCAAATGTCCATCAATCGATAAATGGATAAATAAAATGAGTATATCCATCCAATGGACTATTATTCAGCCATAAAAAGGAATAAAGTATTGATACATGCTACAACATGGCTGAACCTCAAAAACATTATGCTAAATGAATTGAGCCAGACACAAAAGGACCAGTATTGTAGGATTCTGCTTACATGACATGTCCAGACTAGGCAAATTTATAGAGACAGGAAGTAGATTAGAGGTTACCAGGGGCTGGTAGGAGGGGGAAATGGGGGAGTTATTGCTTAATGGGTACAGAGTTTCTTTTTGGGGTGATGAAAATTTTTGGACCTAATTAGTGGTAGTAGTTGTACAACATTGTGAATGTACCAAATGCTCCTCAATTGTTCACTTTAAAATAGTTAATTTTATGTTATGTGGATTTCAACTCCATTGAAAAAAAAGGAGAGAAAGCATTTCAGCATCTTAGCTGATGGGTCTAGGCCATGAGTGACTGCTGGCTGCCCCGACACCAAACAGGTCTCACTAGGATTGGAATGGTGTTGTGCAGCAAGCATGATGGTCAAGAGCACAGGCTTTTGTATAAGAATCAGGCACAACTCTCAGCTCCGCCACTGACCATCTGGGTGCCCTTGGGCAAGTGATTTAATCTTCCTGAGCCTCATCTGTGAAATGGGGATGTCTTTAGAACCTACCTCGTGGAGTTGCCACAAAGATTAAATGACACACAGCCAGTGCTCAAAAGGTGATAAACATTTTTAGGGAAGGTGCATAGATGAGAAGAGCTCAATAAATAGTAGCTATTATCTCAGGTAGGGCAGCAACCTCTTACAACAGCCAGAAAGAAACAACAAAGGAGCCAAGTGAGTATTGGGCCTTTAAAGTGCAATATCTAACAGTATTCAGCTCAGAGTAGGTGACCATCTCATCCTGTTACCTTTAAGCAGTGTGACAACCAAACACCTGGCTTCTCCTGACTAATAAAAATGGGCCATGCCCCTCAACAGAATTTGTAGCTTCTACTCTTGACTTTCCTCCCTAGTTTCTAACCGAGTTTTGCACTTTAGTAGTTTCTACCTGGTTTTCCACTTTGGGTTCCATAGCTGGTAATGCCTCCAGTTTGGCCCCGTGATGCGTGTGTACATAGTCACTTCTCATTCTTCATCCTCAGCTCTCCCTCCAGGGCTTGGTTGCATTCACTCTTCCAGCTCTTCTAGCTTCTGAGCATCCTGTGCAGGCCTGGATAACTCAGCACCGCATTTTAATCATCACCCATACCCAGGCCCACCTGAGGGCCTCCAAGTGACAGATTTGGAGTGTTGGCTTGGTAAATGTTTGAGGATAACGCAAGAAGAAAGCAGACTTTTGTTTAAGTGAGAGCTGAGATGTGATGTAAGTAAAAGACAGGAAACATTAAGGAGGAAAGAAAAATGGGAGCTTCTCTCCATCAGTGATGTTCATTTAAAAAATATGTTTATTATTTTTGAGACTGTAAAAGCCACATATATTTACTGTAAAATACAGAAAAGTCTCCAAATTTTATACATATATATACACACACGTATATGTATATATGAGCATGCATATATACATAAGCATACATACATGCACTTGTGTGTATATACTATCCCTAACCCGTCCACTGAAAAAAATCATAGTTGTGGTTTGGTGTATCCCCCTTTTGTATAACATACATACAGTAACTTGCGTAAATCTGAAGTGTATAGCCTGATGAATTTTTATATATGTACACACTCACATAACCACCACCTGGATCAAGATATAGAACATTCTGGCACCCCAGGAGGTTTTCTCAAATTCCTTTATTCATAGTAACTAAAATATTGACCAAAACCAGCAAATTTTCACAATCATATCCTTTGTACATATTTATTAAAGGTAGACAAACTCATACGAATCCATAATTTAAAGGAAATAAAGTTAGGGGTCATAGAAATCAGACTAGATTATTTAAAATCGAAGTTTGACTTACGAAAACAAGTTTTTCTTGATACATTTTTCAGATGCCTGCTCACCTTGACCCTGAGAAGTTAAGGAAAGAAAGGCAGGGTTCTCTTGGAGGTGGTGGAAGTGGAGGAGTGGGGAAGAGCCCCTTCCTCATTTCTGCCAACTTCGGCGCATCCTCCCCTTCCCGTCAAGCCCCGCGCATGCTGCAGTAGAGCACTGTGCGCTCCGAGAATTAAGACAATGTCGGTTAGAGTCATCGAAAGTCAGTCTGGGTAAGGGAAGCTTGTATATGTCAGCAGAGAGGGACATGGGAAAGGCCAAGCCCCCTGCGCTGTGTGTGCAGCCTGGATTCAGCTAGATGCTTGGAACGTCTGTCCAGGTTTAATAGTTTCTTTGCTTATTTGAATGCATTATTGTTATAGTAGCAGTTCCGTAGACGTCACCTATCAGTGGTTAGAAAATGACAAATGTCAAACTATGTCTGACCCTGACTCTCCTCAACTCTTTTTATTCGTGGTATCTCTTTGGAATAAAAATGCCTACTCCCTGCTGGGTCTCCTTAAAAATGCACATTGTCTTGGGGCTGGCCCCGTGGCCGAGTGGTTAAGTTCGCGCGCTCCGCTGCAGGCGGCCCAGTGTTTCGTTGGTTCGAATCCTGGGAGCGGACATGGCACTGCTCATTAAACCACGCTGAGGCAGCGTCCCACATGCCACAACTAGAAGGACCCACAACAAAGAATATACAACTATGTACTGGGGGGCTTTGGGGAGAAAAAGGAAAAAATAAAAAAAATCTTTAAAAAAAAAAAAAAATGCACATTGTCTCTTCACATAAAGGCAGGGATGACGGTGCTATGGAAAAAGGACATGAAAAAGAAGAAGAGGAGGAAGACAAGAAAAAAGAAGAAAAGGAATTCATTCCGACTTCTCAGGTTTGAAGTGCAAGTCCAAAAACCTGTCGGGCTAAATTGGCACTTCATTAAGAACTTTCTTGTGTCGTTTAAAAATATTCTGTCACTTTCTAACTGGGCCTTGGTTTTGTAGCTCAGTTTCCTGATCCTCACAGAGGAGGAACAGGTTTCATAATGTTCAGGGCCAGAGTTGGGGAGGGTGCCCTTCAGCTGCTTGAAGCCCTGTGAGCGTGAAGCTGCCACCAGATAGCTTGTGTGTTTTTTCAAACAAGGCAGAGAATGAACATAAAATGCAATATACAGTATGACCTGCCATGAGGTGTCTTTTGCAATCGTGAGCCACAATGTGCCTGATACCTAGGAGCCCTTGTTCTCAGGTAAAATCCTGAGTAGAAGCAGCAAGGTTGCGGGCCACCATTACTACTGTTACCACTCTAGTCAGAACCTATGTTTTGCCTCTGATAGTCTTTCACACGCTTGAAATTTCAAACAAAAAAAGGAAAGGTCAAGTTTGAAGTGGATTGACTAGACAAATGCCAAGGTCCCTTCAGATCTCATGTTCTAGTAGCCTCTGCTAGGACAATGCTGGGTTTGCCGCCCCCACCCTGGCTTTTTGCCTGTGTGATTTTCTCATCAGCTAGTTGAGATGTGGAAGAGAAATAAAAACATTTTTGAAAAAATGAATGTTCCAGAAGAGCCTTCACAATCTAAGTGACAAACACAAAATTTCAGTGTTTTAATTTAATCAAAAGGATAGGAAAAATAATTTTCTTTCCATGAATAAAGCATTTATGTCCAGTGGACAAAGTGGAGAAGGCACTCTCTCCCAATTATAATGAAATGCACATTTTACATCTAAAGCTGTAGGTCAAATTATGTGCAACAAGCTGGAGTAATGAATATCTATGGCAACCGTTTTGCCATCACATGGAAGTGTACTCACTGAAAAGTGGTTCTTTTTTTCAGTAATTAGAAATGTTCTTTATAAATCAGACTATAAATAAAAGCTTAGGTGTACAGGAGACTAACCAGCTCTCTTCCCATACTGCCTTTGGTTTTTGTTCTCCTATCAACATGAGACATGAATTCTAATTTTTGCAAAAGCTACATACTTCATGACACCTTTGCCCCAGTAGTAAAGTATGAGAAAGTCTCAATACCTGTAGATATGTGATTATTGCATAAGAATGTCCATGTTACCCTTTGGGCCCTGGTCACCTCATCAGGAAAATGGGGATAATAAGAAACGCTTTCCCTGTAGTGAGAGAGCCATATTGTATGAAAGTAACTCAGGTTCCTCTCTGTTCTACAACTTGTATAATTCCATGCTGATTATGGACCAATACACATGTAATTCATGTAACCCAATACAAAATTATTGGACCAATATACTATCATACGAAATAGCATTTCAATGCTGGCAGGGCTGGGTCTGAGCAAATTGTGAAGTAGATGGAATTTATAATAACCATAACAACAATAGCATTAGCTAATATTTATTTATTTATTTATATTTTTATTTAATTTATTTTTGAGGAAGATTAGCCCTGAGCTAACATCTGCTGCCAATCCTCCTCTTTTTTTGCTGAGGAAGACTGGCCCTGAGCTAACATCTGTGTCCATCTTCCTCTACTTTATATGTGGGACGCCTGCCACAGCATGGCTTGCTGAGTGCTTCCATGTCCACACCTGGGATCCGAATCGGCGAACCCTGGGCTGCCGAAGCAGAACCTGCGAACTTAACTGCTGTGCCATGGGGCCCGCCCGTAGCTAATATTTATCGAGCCCCAAGTTTTAGGCTCCATGAGAGAAGGGATATTGTTTTATTCATAACTATATTCCCAAAGCCTCAAAGAGTGTTGATCCTCAATAAATACTTGCTGAATGAAGGAATGAGTGAATAGATAAATAAGTGAATGCTTTGTACCAGGCAGTACGCTAAGTGCTCTCCAACTACTTCAGTCTCTATGTATTTTCTCCCTCGTGCCTGATGCTAAGGGCACAAAAAGGAATTCGCCATGTACGGGGCCAAGAAGAATGCTTTTCATCTATCTTCTCTGGTAATCCTCACAGTGTAGGCATGTCACATGAGAAAAGGGAGGCTCAGGGAGGGTAAGTTACTTATCTAAGGACACAAGGCAGTAAAAGGCAGAGTCGGGATTCAATTCTCGGTCTGCCTGACCCCACTGCCTAGCCTCTCCACTGGGAAACAGTGTCTTTCTTCTTTCTGTCTGTCTTTATTTATTTTCTGCTCTTCATACAGAATCCCTGGATGAAGAAATGTTGGGCCTCCATCACTTTGTTGAGAAGACTGCAGTGGCCTAACTGGCCTCTTTTCAAGTCCATTTGATGCCTTCTCACGTCCCCAGATCATCCTTTCTAATGTATTACTTTCATCTTTTCACTCTCTGCTGATCAATCTTCAGTGTTGATAGGATCAAGATGGCACTGCCATCCCAGGTTAATGTGCCCCCATTATCTGGCACCTTATTTCACGATAGTCTCCCAGATGAACCTGTACTCAGTCAAGTGTCTTCACTGGCTTCCACTAGCCTCATACATTCCCACTCCTTCTCTCTGCCTTAGTGAGTCCTCCCCATCCTTCACATCCCAAAGAAAGTCCCACCTTTTCCACTCCTTTACCCATCAGCCTTGCACCGTCTTTGAAGTTTTCCTGGGCATGTTTTGGGCTCGGGGCATAGTGAGAAGTGTCTGTGTCATTGAACGTGGACTCAGAGGGCTTCAATTTAAGACTCTGAACCAGTCTCCTCACCCATAAATTATGGAAAATAACACATACTTCACAGATAATACATGTGGAAGCAATTCCTAAACTCTGCAGTACTAAACAAATATCAGTTATTATTGTGAGATTGTCTCCCCATGGAAGACTTTTTAACCAAGGACTGCGACACTTGCAAATGATGCTATAGGAAGACTGATTTTGTGACAGACCTGGGGTGAATGGATGGAGAGAGAAGTTGGAGGCCAGAAGACCTGCTAGGTTGGCTCGACAGTCCAGACAAGAGGTAACGCAATCATGACAAGGACTGACGGTTGTGAAGTAGAAAGGAGGACTCGATCGGTCCAGGTGATTAATGAAGAGAGAGGGAGTGTGGCAACTATGGCCCTGGGAATACAGGGGACAACACTGGCACAAACAGGACGTATGGTGGCTGGGTACTTGGAGCTCGTGGTTGAAGCTGTAGACACTGTTGAGCTGTCTGAGGAAGAAGGGACGATAAGGCAAACTCAAGCCATGAGAGAAAGAATACGAAGGGAGGTATGGAATTAGGAGACAGGAACAGACTACCCACATCAGCTCCTTCCAAGTGGCTGATCCTTCAATTACTGGTACTTCTATAACAATTTCCAGAAGGACAAAGAGAAGACTGGCAACTATGAAACAAAGAGTAAACTGGAATGACTGTCCTGGGGGACAGGCACTGCCTTGTGTTATCTTTGCCAGTATCTTTCTCCATGTCCATATGGATCCTACTTCCCCAAGCAGGTTGTCAGATCCTCAAAGCCCTCTGGTCATTCAAGTTTCTAGGGCCTTCACAGAACCAACCTTTGTACATAGCAAGTGGTCAGAAAAACTTCTTGCTTGGTTGTTTGAAAAGGAGAGGGATGGGGTGAGAGAGAAAGCATGACTTCTGCTGAGGGGCAAGTGTGGTAGTCATTTTGGGTAGATAGTACTTTCGAGCCCTAGGAGCAGGAGCCATTAGCTCTGCTTGGGGGAATCCAGGAAGGTTTTCCAGAAGAGGTGAGACCTCAGCTGAGTCTTGAAGGATGAGCATGAAGGAGTTGTCCAAGGAATGGAGGGGAATGAAAACGTATGCCTAGCAGGAGCCGGGTACAGGTGCAAGGAAGTCCATGGCATGATGGAGAATGATGACGTATTCTTGTGGAGCCAAACACAAGATACATGGTTGGGAAGGGCCTGTAAGAAAGCTGGTAGTGTAGACTGTGGCCAGATAACAAAGATCTAAATCTGTTGAACGACTTGGGAATTGACCTGGAAAGCAATGGGGTACCACAGGAGAGGGAGACAGGGTTAAATAGGGGAGGGACATTGTTCAGGTGATGTTCACTCTGGTGGCTATGGGAGGGATGGACTGGGTGAGGGGAGAGACTAGAGGGCTGCAGGCCAACCACCTATCTTAAGGGAGGAAGTCACCTTCTACCCCCACCCGCATATTTGGCAACCAAGGTAGCTTGCCAGAAGGCGAAGAGCAGTGCCTCGAAAGCTGAGAGAGTGCAGCTGACTCAACTAGTTCTTGGCTTGGAGGACAGCAGCAGTGAGTGCATACTTTGCTCCCTCTGCCCACCAGTGAATGTACCCTCATGCTGCATCATGAGAAAGGCCTCACCTGGGAAACCAAGTATACCACAAATACATCCTACCCAAGCAAGCTTTGCATATAGGTCTTACCCAGGACCTTAAACTGTAAACTCCTTTTGGCTTGTTCATCTTCCCTCTCTCTATGCTGAGCAGCATCTGACACATAGTAAGTGCTCAATGGACATTTATTAATCTGAAACAAGGACACTTCTACAAGGTCACATTCACTGCTGACCCTAAATGAGACCCAGAATACTGTGTTTTCTAACAAAAAAATTGCATCGGATTTAGTCAGAGGTCTTAAATGTTTTAGTCTTGGTTCAGCTACTTAAGAGCTCTGTGGCTGTGGACAAGCCACATAACCTCACTGAGACTCAGTGTGCTTATCTATTTTTAAAAAAACTAAAATTTTCTGAGTATGAGAGCGTACCTGGAAGTGCTTGACAAGCTGTAAAGTACTCTACGACCAAAAGTGTTATATCCGTAAAATGGAATACTATTCAGCCCTAGAAAGGAAGTACTGATACATGCTACCACATGGACAGATCTTAAAACCATGATGCTAAGTGAAAGAAGCCAGACACAAAAGGTCAGATATTGCATGATTCTATCTATACGAAATGTCCAGAACAGGCAAATCTATAGAGACAGAAAGCAGGTTAGTGATCTCCAGCGGCTGAGGGGAAAAGGGCTTTGATTGCTTAATGGGTACGGGGTTTCCTTTTGGGATGATGAACATATTCTGGAACTAAGTGGTGACGGTTGTACACCATTGTGAATGTACCAAATGCCAGTGAATTGTACACTTTAAAATGGTTAAAATGGTAAACTTTACGTTTGTGTATTTCACCACAATTTAAAAAAAGCCAAAAAAAGTGCTATGTGAGAGTTAATCATCCTGAGAAGTTGTTGATTCTTGCATTCTACATGCAGCCCCCAATCCACTTTTTGGCATTGGGAGAATTTACAGAGTAGGGTCATCTCCACCAAGGAGCCTCTTTCGAAGGGAAGAGCTGGAGTAGGGGTGGGGAAGGGAAGGAGGCGCTACTGGCGTCTGAAAAGGGAAGCTGGATGGTATTTGTTTCGTTAGATTGCCAGTTGTTCACCCTGTTTGTATTTAAATGAAAGGAGGCTTTGAAGTGGGAGCCGCCTCTGAACAGGGCTTGGGGTTCCTGCCTTGTGTGGTAAAGTTCAGACTTGTCCAGATCCGTTTCTAGCCAGAGGTTACTGTTTCTTGTGGAAAAGGCTCAAGTTTTGGTTAATAATACATGAACAGGAAGAGCAGGAGTAAATTGGGGGGCAAGGAACGAGTTCCCCCTGGACTTGGTGTGAAAAGAAGCTTTCTGATTTGGGCTTCATGTCTTGCAAATACCTTTTTCTTATGGTCACTGGATTTCATTTCACTATTAATGTTGGTTGCATCTCAGATCACATTCTCTCTGGTAAAGAACGTCTTTAAGTAAATGCATCAATCAATGAAAGTTAAGGGCTCTGGGCTAAGCCCTAGCGATGCCTTGAGGACCTGATGATTATCAGTTTGAAGAAAACCTGGACTATTTAAAAGGCCCTTAAAAATGGCAGAAAATTCATTTGTAGTTGAATTTGCATATTTAGAAAAACTCCTCTCCTAGTTACAGAGTTAAATGCTCTGCCAACCCACAGAAAATGTAAGTCCCACTTATAGATGGGTCACAATCTGTCTGTTTATCCTGATGATCTCCAAGAGTTAATAAAATGTAGAAGAGTTTGCAGTGGGCATTCCAAACAACAGCTACGCTAGTTTCTACAGCTCCTCATAGCCAACCATGCCAATACGGTTTACAAACAACAAACCCCATGAGGGCGATAATTGTAATGATGGTTCATATCTTCACCCTATGTAATTTTATGGGAATTGAGAGTCTAGCCAAATAATAAGTTCCAGCCCCTTTTATCTGCCCAGTTCCCAGCACACTCCTGACGTGTCTGAGGCACTTCTCACCCTAACCTCTTAAAGCAGATTGTAACAATAACAACGGTAATGACAAGTTTCCAATCTGCACAGGTCCCTTCATTAAAGGAGCCCCGGGAGCTTCAAAAACACTCATTAATGGAATCTGACAAAGCTTGGAAGCAGGGAAGACTCGCCCATTTTCAATTTTTCTGGTGGCTAAGTAGAGTCTGGGTCCCAGAGAAGCGTCTCTCTCAAGAGGCTTGAGGGTGGAGGGGAATTGGGGGTCCTGGGCTACCATTATTCCATGTGACCTGGGAGTCAAGTTCCGGATTTTGGACCCACCCCCCAGCTGCATGCTATCAGCAAGTCACTTCCCTTCCCTGGGCCTCAGTTTCCCTACATGCAGGAGGGTTTGGGCCGGGTTTCCAAGGTCAACCCTGACTTCGTCCCATTGCCTCGCGGTTGAGGTGTCTCACCTGCTTCAGGGTTTGGTTAAACTTTAAGCAGAACCAGGCTTGGGGGGGGGGGAGGACCGGGGGAGGAGAAAGCCTGCTGGGGTTCCGAATAATTCCGGCGCTCCAGGACCACCGTTTGATGGGAGCAGGTCTGAGGAGGCCAGGTGAGGCTCTAGGGCCAGCTCGGAGTCCCAAGTCCCCCTGGTGCCTGCAGCGAAACAATGCGAGTAGTGCCAGCGCCTTCCCCGTCTAGCCCAAGAGCTGGGCGTTTCCGAGCGTCCTCCGGGCTGCGGGACGGAAGCGGGGGAGCAGGTATGGAGGCGGGAGGGCTCTGCCCGGCTTAAGCCCGCGGGCAGCGCGTCAGGTGGCCGTGCGCAGAAGGCCTATGACTCGGACGTGGGCTTCAGGACAAGTTCCCAGCCGCTCGGTACCCGACAACCTGGTCCCGTCGCCCCAGAGAAGTTAGCCTTTCCTCTCTGGGTGGGGGGCGGCGGGTACGCTCCCCGCCTCCCCGGAGGAGGGGAGAAGGGAGGAGCCCAGCGGGGCGTGCCGCGCGAGGGAGCGCCCGCGCGCCCGGTGCGGCCCCCTAGGAAGTGGATTTGGCCGCTCCGGATCCAACCCCGCTTCCAGGTTTTCTCCCGTCCCGGCCCTGCGTGCTCCCGCCTGTCTCCGGCCCCCCGCGCCGCCCGCCCCCTCCCCCGAGTGCCGCCCGCTGGGCCAAGTTTGTCGAGCGTCGCCGCGCACGCCGGCCAGTCAGTCAGCCGCAGAGCTGAGGAGGGCACAGCGGCGCGGCCGAGGCCGGAGGGAGCGGAGTCTGGTGGAGCCGGGAAAGCGGACCAGCGCCGGGCAGCCCGAGCCGCGCGCCGCCAGCGCCCGCCGCCGCCCACACGCTCCGCGGCCCCCGCGGCGCCTGCCACCTTCCCTCCCTTCCCCGCGCCCCTGTCCCGCCGGCCGGCCAGCTCGCCTCGTTCGCTGCCCCCGCGGAGCCCCGAGGTCACCGGCCCGGCCTCCGCTCCCTGGGGCCGCGCAGCGCCTCCACGCCCTCCTCTTCCTTCTCTCCCGGCCGGGCGCCTGGCACCGGGGACCGTTGCCTGACGCTCGAGGCCCAGCTCCACTTTTCGCCGCGCGTCTCCTCCTCCTGCTGCTCTCCTCCAACTCCTACTCCAACTCCCTCGCCCTTTCCACTCGCGAGCCCTCGACTGCGCGCCCCTCGGCCCGCGCCGGCCACTTTCCGTCCGTCCCAAAGGTGGGAGCGCGTCCGCCCCGGCCCGCAGCATGGCACGGTTCGGCTTGCCCGCGCTTCTCTGCACCCTGGCTGCGCTCAGCGCCGCGCTGCTGGCCGCCGAGCTCAAGTCGAAAAGTTGCTCGGAAGTGCGACGTCTCTACGTGTCCAAAGGCTTCGACAAGGACGACGCCCCCACGCAAGAGATCAACGGTAGGTGGGGGGGCCCGGGGGGGCCCGGGAGGAGAGCGCAGAGACAGGCACCCCGGAGAAGGGGCCGCGGAGCCCCTCTCGCCCCGCCGCCCCCTGCGCCGCTCGCAGGTAGCCGAGAGGGAGAATTGGGCAGGCGAGAGCGGGCGAACGCGAGAGCGAGCCCCCGCGCAGAACGGTCCCCACGGACGCGGCGGCCCCCGGTGCGCTGCGAGCGCAGGGGCGCCGCGGAGTTGCCCGGTGCCACTGCCGCTCTCCGCTGCCACCGCCCCCTACCTCCGCCCCTCCCCGCGGTCTTCCCGGTCCCAGGAAGCCCCAGAGGACTCTAGCCCGCAAAGTCCGTGTCACCGGTTCCCTCGCCTTTTCCGGGTTGAACTCTCTCCTGGGCTACCCGCTTTGTGGTGTGGGTGATGAGAGGCCGGGTGGGCGTGGGGGTCGCCAGTGGGGTGGGGGAACCTTCTAGACCTTGCCAGATGCCGGGGGGGCGCAAAACGTGGAACGTGATTTGATGTTTCATTGATGTTCTTTCAAAACCCTCTCCCTGCCTCTCTTCCACTGCTGACACGGATTAGGAGTTTGAGTAGCTACAGTGGCTTTAGAAGTCGCCTTTAAAAAGTAAACGACTCTCCACCCCTCCAAACCCTGACTTTTGGGAACTCTCCTGCTTGCCGGAAGGTGTGGGACGAGACGGGTATTTTCCCCCCTTTTTTTCTCACCCCATTTTAAGGGTTAATTGCACATTCAATTACAAACCTTTGAAAGGACTGATTACAGGAAACCTGAATCTCAGTTTGGAGATGGTTATGCAAATAGAGAAGGTTTAACCTGTGAAAAAGTTCGCCGGATTTCGGCGCTGGGGGGTGCGTGGGGTATTTGTGAAAGCCTTTCTTGCATCGCCAGGGAGGCAGCTTTCCGGCAGGCGCTCTTCGCCCCTCCTCTCGAGGCCGGCAGCGGTCCCCTCAGGGTCGCACTCTCTCATTCGCAGAGGCCAACTGTTGCGCGCAGCCCCGCGGGCCGCGCTGGGGCCAGCGGCGGCGCAGGTAGCCCGTTCTCTCCGGGGCTTCAAAAAGAACCACGGATCTAGCTGGCTGGTAGCCAGCATAACCTAACAGAAGTGAGCGATTCGAGCCCTGGGGGCCAAGCCTCCATTCCGAACCTTTCATGGAAGTGAGCGGAGCGCGCCTTTGCCTCGCGGTGTTGGTCACCCGGGTGGGGCGGGCAGGGGGCCGGCAGCCAGCAAAGGAAATACTGTAATTTCAACCAGGCGCTTCCAAAGGCTTAGGAAGACTTGGGGGTCATTTTTTGGAAGAGCTATTAATAACCTTGGAGATTAAGTGCAGTCGTCAATTACATATAAATTACAAAAGTAATTGAGGGAAGTTGCTGGGCACTTTGTGAGTGTAACCGACATCGGTCTAGAAATAGAACCGAAAAAATTGTTGGAGCAGCCTAGGAGCCCACTGCACCTTGGCAGTTAGCAAACAACTCGCACACTACTGATTGGAGACTGTTTGCCCTTGAGCTGCCTGTCTTTTTGGGAGCTCAAGTATGTCCTCACAGCAGTATGATTTTATTGGTTGTAGAGCCCTGAAAAGCCCTCTTTCTTTTCCTTCTCCCTCCCGCCCCGCCAGAAAAAGTGAAGTGAACCAGCAGCCACTGAAGCTTGAGGGCTCCGCAGGTCAGACCTGGGGTCTTTGTGCCCTGCATGGTTTGGGCCGGGGCCCAGCGGAGAAGATTGGCGTGAAGGTTACAATTGTCACTCCCACATTTTGAAGGGATAACTCCAGCGATGCCCTTAATAGGAATGTGACAAGTTTTCATCTTCTGCTCATGCAAACAATATCTGCCTTTGAAATGGACTAGAGACATTCAGGGAGTAGGTTGTGAAATTGCCCTCCCCACTTTCTCCAGCTTTGCTCTGGGCTGTCTTGCAGTGGCAGGAATCTTCCCCAGCCAGCATCTCAGGAAAAAGGAAGTTTGAAGGGTGCTCAAGGACTGTGCTAGGTGTTCCCTTTGATTGTCGTGGTCCTCAGAAAACACCTGAGGAATATTTTTGCATAAATGTCTATCTGGACGTTTTCCCCCCAAAGATAGGAGAGTTATTAGTGACCAGCAGCAGGAAATGGAAGCTAATGTGCTCACACCCAAAACATTTTATTCTTTTTGTCTTGTCCTTCATCTCCCTCCCAGGGCTGCTGCTTTTATTTCCCCTTTTGAATGACCTACTGGACTGCATTCTCCTGAGGAACAAAGGAAGTGCCTTTTTAGCTGGAATCCTTGGAAGACCACCAAGGACTTTAGCTCATGCAGTGCAATTTCGCACCACTTTCAACAATAACAAAAATGCATGACTGAATGGCTCAAAAATGTGGAGTGTTAGAGGCATTCATTTGAGTCTAGGACACTGTCACAACACAGACAGACCCAAGTAAATACCTTTAGACGGCCAGTATAGAAACAGGGGTAATCTTTACCATCACCCTGGCCTCTCCAGATGCATACATTAGCCTTGTCTTCCTTGGGCTACGCTCAGATAATTTTGGTCATTTTGGGGAGCATAGTCAATATATAGTGACTTGTATTCAGCCTGTGTCTGAATGAATTAATTGCCAGGCGCTTTCCCTGGCGGGAGGGATATACTTTTTTAAATGCAAAAAGTCCAGGATTGTTTTCCAGGCAAAGGGTCACAGGCTTAGCCCAAGTTGAAGCTTTTATTCCCGATGCCCTTGCACTTGCCTTCTAGAGGTTTGAACAGGCTTTAAGAATACTCCACACTCTTAAGGAGGCTCACTCTTTAGATCATAATTAAGATGATTTGATGTGCTCTCAAGGGTGTCGGGGAGTCCATCATGCTGATAGGGCGTCCAGCTGAGGTCCTGCATCGCCTATCCGCTTGACCCCCCTACTTATGAAATAATGGGTAGCCCAGATGCCCTGATCAAAAGGGATCTTTAACACAAAGGATAAGTTTTTGTTGAGCTTTCAATGGGCACATCATTTTGGAGCGCCTACTCTGTGCAGCGTTCTGTGCGCAGCAAGAGGGGCCTCTGCCACCAGGACCTTTCCAGGTAGTAGATAAGCTGTGCACACACATAACTGTAGTACAACATGGTGTGTGATAAGTACCATATGAGTGATACAGATGAGGGGAGAGGAGAGCCTAAGGAGTTCCAAGGGAGAAGGGATTTGAGACTAGCGTATTAACTAGGTAATGCCAGTTCGCTAGAAAAACAGTAGTATTAATGATGGTAAACTAAAAAATCGAACCGTTTTCATTGTGCCTCCCTCCATGAAGACAGGACAAACAATATGCAACACTTGGCATTTTGTTACTAATCTAATCTTTTCTGAAATTGTCTTTAAGATTGAGGCAGTTGGGTAGAAACGTTCTTAAGCTTACCAAGGGTTCCTTCCATAGTGACATTGAGTGATACCAAGGAGAAGTTCGTGTCATAGTTGTGATTTTTGAGTTTTTGTTTCCTGTTCCCATTTATGTTCCTGAGCAATGCATTTGTGAGCATGCGTGCAGGTGCGTGCACACACACACACATATGTGCATATGTATACGTCAAAGGATTCTGGGAATTACATAAGCTATGTTAGGATTACAAGGAAAAAAGTGTATGTGTGTGTGTTGGAGAGGTAGGAATGCTTTCTGATGTCGAGTTGATTATCGTATGTGAGAGACACAGCATATAAGATTTGTATTCCCTCTTCCCCACTTAAAGTAGATGGGTTGGATTTTGCAGAGAACTTGTGATCTTCTCTTCTGTTGAATCATTAGTTTGGCTCTCTGTGTTTCACTTGAGAAGAGGGTCTGATTGAACCACAGGGCCTGTCAGTACAGAAGTACTCCCAGATAGTATAGGAACTATCTCCTGGACATGCTCAGAAAAGAACTTTGTAGAAGTTCTGGCTTATGCAGCTCCATCTCCAGTTAGAACATACAAATGGAAAATGTTTGATTCAGCATAATTACTATTTTCCTTTTTTATTTGACTCACGTTGGGTTGTGTGCAATTTCAGGATTAGCTGGAGACTAGACTGAGGAATGAAAAAGGAAGGTTTTTTGTTGTCTCTACAGGGATACAGCATCAGTGTTAATCTAAATCAATTGGAAGTGAGTTTCTGGCTCCCCAGTAACATTAACTGTTTTGGCACTGAGGTGGTTCACATATATGTTCCCAGAAGATGCATATTGTCTTCATGAAAAAAGCTAATAGCTGTTGAGTGCTTTCTCTGGGCCTGGTCCCAAACTAAGGGGTTTACATGATTGTCTCATTTAAAGCCCACAACAACCATATGAAGTCAGAATCATGATCCTCATCATCATCCCCACTTTATAGATAAGGAAACTGAGATTCAAAGGGATTTAGAAATATATTCAGTCTCACAGCTGGGGAATGGTAGAGGAGGGATTTGAACCCAGGTCTTAGCTGACTCCTGAGTATAGTCTTTGCTATGTTCAACAGGTAGTAAGACAAGAAAGTACCTCCCCAACTCCTATAGAGGGCTGGCTTTAGAAATATAAGCCGTGAGAGGACCATCAGCTGGGTAGCAGAAGACAGCAATAGCAGCAGTATTCTTTTTTGTTTTTTTAAGATTGACCCTGAGCTAACATCTGTTGCCAATCTTCCTCTTTTTTTTTCTCTCCCCAAAGCCCCAGTACATAGTAGATATCCTGGTTGTAGGTCATTCTAGTTCTTCTATGTGGGATGCCTCCACTGCATGGCCTGATGAGTGGTGTGTAGGTCTGTGCCCAGGATCCAAACTGGCGAATCCTGGGCCACTGAAGCAGAGCCTGTGAACTTAACTGCTTGGCCATGGGGCTGGCCCCCACAGCAGTATTCTGATGCTCTAGTAGAGATGATCCAATCATGTCCTCTGCAGGCCAAGTGTTACACCCGGACATAGACAGTCTAGTGTTAACAGTGGCAGGAATATAAATTGTATTCCCTGGGCCGTGGGGAGTCAGTGATGGTTTCTGAGAAGGAGAATGTCATTAGTCAAGCTGTTGTAGGAAGATAACTGGTGGCACTTCAAGTTAAAGGTTGGTGAGGCAAGGGAAATAAAGGCAAGGAGAGCGGTTAGGAGGCTGTTTTAAATAGTTCTTGACTGGTCTTCCTCTTACCCTCCCATTTCATCCTGAGCCAGCTTCATTCCCTGATAGCAGTGCTTTGAATGAAGCCATTTGTCTGCTTTTGAGTTTCAGCGGCTCCAAGTATCTCAAATGATACTTTCATTGAGTCACTTGTGAACTCCCCAAGGTTATGTGCCCTCTTCCTCCTAGTTCCCTACTTGAATCAGATCCTCGTGGTCTTTGCATGTAACTGCCTTGTATTAGTTATTGTGTGTGCAGGCACAGGTGTGTCTTCTCCCCTCAACTGTAAGCAACCTGACGACAGAGATGGCAGCTCCTGGGGTTTTGTGTGCCCGGCAGTCCCAAGTTCAATGCAGTATTTGTTAAACAAGAGGGGGGATGACACAGACACTTCTGTCGCATTCTCTGCCAGGACACCAGTGCTGTAATGGGATTATCCTGCCTTGATGATAGATTGTCATCCCGTGGTCTCTTGCTCTTCTGGGAATCTTCTGGATCCAAACATTCTGAAGTGAAATAAATTTTGAGTAAATCTCCATGATATGTCGGTATAACCTGGAGAATGTTTTTATTCTTTTGGGGGAGTACTTGTCTTTGCCACTTCATTAATAACTGAGTACATAGGAATTTTTCAGAAAGTTTCAGAATTCTCTTTTTCTTCCTGCTTTGAGATATACTTTAAGGAACAAAAATGGAGACTTTTGTGATTAGGCAATTTAGAGCAAATTTAGAAGAGTAGTTTAACACATCAGATTCAGCATATTAGAGTTGTTCGATGCACATCAGTTACCTTTTAAAAAATAAAATCTTAAGTTTACTGTCTTTACAAAGCAGAACAACACAGGCTTAAGGATATCTGAATATTTTATATAAGCAGACACACTGAAATAGGAACAGGTAAGAACTAGCATTTTTAATTCTACTTGGTTAAACATCTGTTGCTTACTATGGAGAACATGAAAGTGCAGAAAATTCATGAAGCGATTCCATCCTGGAGGTAATTTGAAATATTATATTTAAGTTCTGAGGCATTTAATTCAGCAATCTAGTGGGAGAGAAAAATCAAAGAGATCCATCAGCCAGGTATTCAACTTTTGAAAAAGAAACTCTAACAAATGTTAGAAATTAGGAAAAAAATTGAATAGAAGAGTTAAAAAAGTCACTAACCTCCAGGAAGCCTGGAAACTATGTAAAAACATCTTATTGGAAGCCCAGATAAATGTGTGCCAGACATCAAAAAGACCAGCTGCTTGGGGGAGGAAAAAAAGAACCCGGCATGACTAACTGGCAGAGTAAAAGAGGCTGCTTCAGGGAGAAAGGCATCTTTCACAAAATGGAAAGAGTTTAAGCCAGAAGAAGAGGGAAGTCCATGAGGTATGGCAGGGCAGGTACAAACTAGAAATTAAACGAGCCAAGAGAGAATTGGAGGTGAACCTTGCAAGGGATTTGAAAGGCGACCCATGTGATGACAGTGGTGAAAAGGGTGGGCTAAGTGAGTCCAGCCTATCAGAGGAAAAGCAATATGGCTGCTTTAAGGGGAAACCATGCCTGATTAACCTCCCAGAGTTCTTGGAGAGAAAAGAAGCAAGTGGATACAGGGAAACAGACATTGTTTAGGTTTTCAAGAATTATGCAATGGGATTCCAAGACAAAGAATATTCAGGAAATGCATTTGCTTTGGGATAAGTGGGCATGTTGGTTTATTGAGGGAGAAAATAATAGAGAAGGGAGAAACCCCACTGTCCTAGATGGGGTAGTTTACATGGAGAGGGCATCTTTTTTCTTGCAAAGAGCAGTTCTAGCCTAGCTCTGTGACAAATTAGTTGTCTGATACCTTTGGAGGTTCTTTCTCTTTTGTCTGAAAAATGGGAGTGGGGGGTGTTAGAATGCTGGATTCGATCAGGGATTCTCAACCCTGGCTATACATTAGAACCACCTGAAGAGCTTTTAAAATCTAATACCTGGACACCACCCCAGACCAATTAAATCATACTTTCTGGCAGTGGAGCTAGGTCATGGTAAGTTTTCAAAAGCTCCTCAGTGGTTCCAATGAGCAGCCATGGTTGAGAACCACCGCCTAGATGATCTCGGAGGTCCCTTCCATCTCTGAGATACTATGATTCTAAATTTTCCAATGAAATTCATCACAAAGTGTTGTCTCAGTAGAGAGCTTTAATTTAGACTCAGTGCATGCTTGTTTTAATTTTGGCTAACTTGAATTTGAGGAAGGTCTGTGAAACTGGGAAAAATATTTTTTAATCAAGAGGCAAGCATATGCCATAACCAGTGATGCTTTGCTGAGGGTAGAGAAATGATACTAGGACATTGAGAGTATTTGGGAGAGAATTAGAAAGGAGTCCAGACTTGGTGTCATTTATTGATTAAGTGTCAGTGTGTTAGGTGATATTTCTTCCCTTTCTCTATTGATAAAAAAAACTTTATCCCTTACTTTAATGTCCCTTTTGCCATGTGTTTATTCTCTTCAAGTATCTTATCAAGAAATAGAAGTACAGTAAATCCCTAGGCTTCTGGCCGGCACAACTATCCAGAACACAGCTGGGAATGTGGAAGTAAGCAGAAAAGCTAAATGATAGAAACAGCTGTCATAAAGCCCATGCATTCTACCTAGAGAAAAGGCCTTCCGAAATTTATCATCAGCAATCATTGATTGAATAGCTTTCCTATCAAGAGCAGAATGCTAGGTGTTGGGGATTCAAAGAGGTTTAAAACAGGAATCAAGCTTTTGAGGCGCTTAACCCAAATTATGGATAGATAGGGTTTAGACGTGAGATGCCTTGGTTATCTGGCTGCTCAGTCCATGGCTGATTAGAAGTAGCAAGTGGTGCTGGTTGGGAAGTAGAAGGATCAGAGGAAGGGATGGCTTTAGAGGCAGGCAAGACTTAACATCTGGGAGAAGTGAGAGATGACAGTGTGAAAGAGTGTGGGGAGACCAGAATCTGAACAGGAGACCCAGCACTTGCTGATCTTGGCAGTTGGAGACTCAGAGTGAATGCTCAGAGGCATCTCTGGAACCCTTGAGGGCACTAGTGTATTTCAGGGCGATAAATTGGAATATTCTGATTTAAACGTTCAGAAAGTATATTTTAGAAAGAGTGGACATATTCAAAATACAAAAATTGCTCTTGAAAACGGAAAGTTTGGTGTTGGGGAGAGGCAAAATAGATGAAGGGGATTATGGGGTCCAAACTTCCAGTTATAAATAAGTCATGGGGATGTAATGTACAGCCTAGGGAATACGGTCAATAATATTGTAATAACTTTGTATAGTGACAGACAGTAGCTAGGCTTGTGGTGATCATTTTGCAATGTATATAAATATCGAATCCTATGATGTACACCTAAAACTAATAGGATATTATATGTCAACTATTCAACTTAAAAAGAGAGGAAAGTTCAGTTAACTTAGACGTTTACCTTTTCAGAGCACCTAGTTTTCCAACAGTGCTGGATCAATATGGAGTCAATTCTGTGTGTCACTTTGTCTTTTTCTTAAAAAAATAGGTTAAAGACTATATATTAATTCAGTGGTTTATTCACCTCAGAGCTTTTGATTGATGATTTTGTGCCTCTGCACCTCCTCTTCTAAGCCCTGTAGAACATTCAAGTTAGATTTGGTTCCTAATACTGTTACCCCCTGCTGTGCTCAGCTTGGGAAACTGACATTCTGACCTGAAGTCACAAAAGACAAGAGTTGGTTTTTAGTTAGAGGTGACAGGTTCAAATATTTGAATACTGGTTTCCCTTTTAAACATTTACCAAACTAAGTAAATGTCTAATCATAATTAAAGAAACACTAGAAGTTAAGGATAGGAGTACTGTATTAAGAATGAGGACACATTTGATGGTCCATATCTCTGACCGTGTGGCTATTTGAACCTTAAAAATAAAGAAGCCCTTCTTGCCTGATCATGCCTGATCTGAGAGACCATGTTTCTCCAGTTTCTGTCGTACTGCATGGCACATGGTAGGTGTTCAAGAAATGTTTGTCATTCAAAAATAAGTTCAAGCGTGATTTTTTTTTTCCTGAGGAAGATTTGCTGTGAGCTAACATCTGTTCAAGTCTTCCTCTATTTTGTATGTGGGTCACGACCACAGTGTGGCTGCTGATGGGTGGTGTAGGTCTGCACCCAGGATCCCAACCTGCAAACCTGGGCTGCTGAAGGAGAGTGCACCGAACCCAACCACTATGCCATGGCACCAGTCCCTCGTGGGATTTTTGATTTTTGTCTTCTTTCTAGGAATGAATATTTCTGTTCATCCCTTTTTAATTAATTCATTTTAAGATAATTTATTTTAAAATTTCTAATACATTCACTCCTAGATGCCTAAGAAAGGGGAAAAGAAAGAATATATATGTATATATATATATATAAAATATATTTTTAATGTAGAATGTAGTGTTATTTCTTGGCTTGCTTGGAGGTGGGAGCTGAGTCTTTCATGGGTTTGTTTTAATCCTGATAGACAAATGGTTGCTTCTTACATTGTCTCTTCCAGACATTAACAGGAACTCAGCTGTGCCTGCAGAGGTGCTTTTGGAAAAGAGAGGCTACCTTTGCTCCTGTTCCTTGCTTCAGCTTTTCTACCAGGTGCTCACTTCCCTCTTCTTCCTCGGGAATCCCACCCAGGTCCTGCCCCTGGCAGGATTGCTGTCTTTGTCTGGTTTAGCTCAAGGTCGCCTGGTCTCGGCTTCATCCCGGCCATTCTTTTCATGCTAGTCCTTTCTTCTCACAGCTACTTTGTTGGTTGGCTTTCACGAGCCTCTTCAAGCCTGGCTTCTTTTCTTATATGTTGGGCTTCAGTCTACAGGAGCAGACTGGAAGTGGTTTCTTTTGGATTGCAGAGATTTCCTTAGTTCTCCAAACCCTTGAACGTCAGCATCCCAGCAAGCATTAAGCCACAGAATATTTTTCCCTTCAGTTATTGTTTCTGTTCCACCACAGGGTTTGTCTCCATTGAGTTTTCAGTCTGGTGTTTGGTTAGAGATGAAAACAAAGCTCTGTGTCCTTGCAAACTGCAGTGTAAAGCATGTGGTTAACAGTTACTACTTGCAATGGTCCAGTCTAAGTGGGAGTATCATTTTTCTTGGCAGTCACTTCACAGAAAGTCCTGTTTCTTTGGTGCCAGAATAAGCAGTCATTACATTCCTTACAATTTATAGTCAAATTATTATCTACTATTGTTAAAATTGCCTTAATTATAGAATATTTCCCCATGCTAAGATTTTAAAAAGCAAAACAAGACAACTTTTCAGTGGTGTACTTTAGAAATAGTCCTTCAAAATCGCTCCCTGACTAGGGTGTTGGAGGCTGTGATGAGGAATAGTTTTTTGTGTTTATGGGGAGAAATTTTTTTTAAGAGGAGGAGTACAGTGGGTTCACTTTAAACTGAATTTGAATTAAATGCCCCCAGCTGGGTAGTTGGTTAATATTCTGCCTTGTTTATCCCCAGTTTGGAACTAACCCTTTTTTTCCCCTGCCCCTTCAGGTCCAGTGGACCTGGGCACAGTCTGGGAAGAAGGTTCTACTGGTGGGAGGTCGATTGATCATTAAGCAGTGTGGCAGTCTTAGAAGATGGTCTTGTATCTTTCAAGTTGGAGGGCAAATGAACAAATCACAACCTTCCAAAATAAGAGGTCTCTGTCAGTTTTCTTGTGATGTGAACAAAGATTTGGGTGACTTGCTGGGAAATGTTTCTGTTTATATGCTCTTCATAGTCTCTACCTTTGGGCTCTGCTTTCAAGATATATCCAGAATCTGTCTTCCTCTTACCACCTTGACAGCTACTGCTCTGGTCTCGTCCCCCATCACCTCTTACCTGGGTTATTGCAGTTGCTTCTAACTAGTCTCTGCTCTGGCTTCTCCGCCTCTCAACCAGTCTGTTCTGAGCACATCAGCCAGTGCAATCCTCTTCTGATAAACTTAACTCAGATCATCTCACTTCTCTGCTCAAAATTCTCCAATGGCTCTCCTTGGCATACAGAGTGGAAGCCAAAGCTTACGAGCCCTTATAGGATCTGCCTATTGTCTCTTCCCATGCCAGCCCATACCATCTTCTCTTCTGTCATTCTCCTCCTCGTCCACCCCACATATTGGTCTCTGTTCTTCTGCAAGCTCACCAGGCACAAGCAGAGGGGCCTTTGTACTTGACCTAGAACACTTTGATCCCAGATAGCAGCATGGCTCACTTCTCCACGTGTTTCAGGGCTTTGCTTACCTATCACCTTAATGGAGAAGACTTTGCTGACATCTGTGTAAAGTTGAACACCTCACATGTACACTTTGTCTCTCTTCCTCTCTGCTTTACTCGTCTTTGCAGTTCTCACCATCTGACCTGAGGGCAGGAACTTTGCCTCTGCATTGCCTGCCACTCAAAAATGTTTGTTGAATGAATGCATGAATGAGTATTCCTTGCAAATAGGATGCTCTTGATTAGGAAAAAGCTTTCAGGGGCATAGTTGACTCTTCAGGACTTGTGAGCGTGAGGCAGCACATTTGAACTCCCATCTGTAGAAAGGGAGTGCCTAGGTTGAAGATTGATTCATTCAGCAGCTTTCTACTGAGTGCCTAGTAATTGACAGGCATTGTGCTAGGCACTAGGAATAATGCAGTGAACAAAAAGGATATGGGGCTGGCCCGGTGGCCAAGTGGTTAAGTTCGCGCGCTCCGCTGCAGGCGGCCCAGTGTTTCGTTGGGTCGAACCCTGGGCGTGGACATGGCACTGCTCATCAAACCATGCTGGGGCAGCGTCCCACATGCCACAACTAGAAGGACCCACAACGAAGAATATACAACTATGAACCAGGAGCCTCTGGGGAGAAAAAGGAAAAAATAAAATCTAAAAGAAAAAAAATGATATAGGCTAGGCCTTGCACTCTTGGAGCTCACAGTCCAAATGGTGGCACAGATATCGACTGGGGAATTCGACAAATCAGTATTGAGTTATAGTTGTGATTACTGCTTCCAAGGAGAAGCCCTTGGTCTTGGGTGAAGTATGATGAGGATGAAGCATAATTTTCTTCAACGTTTAGACTCTGCATTCAGGCCCATGGGGCTCTTCTCATTTTCCAAAAGTAGTGCCTTTTACGTGAGGGCACCTCTAAGTACTTGAATGGCCAGGGTCTCTTTCCCTCCGTGGGTCCTGAGGAAAATTCTGGAGTACTTGGTAGAGCAGTGCAGGGGAGATGGGCCTGAGTTAGCAAGGCTTACATGGAGCAGTCTTCTCTGGTTATATACCTTGGCCATCATTTTTATTTTTTTATTTATTTTTATTTATTTATTTATTTATTTTTTGAAGATTTTATTTTTTCCTTTTTCTCCCCAAAGCCCCCTGGTACATAGTTGTATATTCTTCATTGTGGGTCCTTCTAGTTGTGGCATGTAGGATGCTGCCTCACCGTGGTTTGATGAGCAGTGCCATGGCCGCGTCCAGGATTCGACCCAACGAAACACTGGGCCGCCTGCAGCGGAGCGCGCAAACTTAACCACTCGGCTACAGGGCCAGCCTCACCTTGGCCATCATTTTAGGGGTTGATTTTACATGGGCACTGGAAAATGCAAAGTAACTCTTGCGTCACTGCGCTGCTGTTTTCTGTTCTCGGAGTGGTCTGCAGAGGAATCACCCCAGTACTGTGAGTACTAAAGCCTGCAGGTTTCTGTGAAAGGTCAGTGTCTACTTTTATTTCCATAGAGACCACAGAAATGCTGTTGTTTTTGAAGGGAGAGTGGCTCAGAGCAAAGCCCTCTGACCTAGAAATGATTGTTACAGTGGAACTCTGGTTCAGCAAAATATGGCCCAGATGCACCTGCCAGTTAGTAGCAGGATTCCTTCCCTCCCCAAGCCTTTATTAGTGGCAACCAAGTGTGCAGGTTCCCAGGAAGAGAGGAGGACCCTGCCTGTGGGGAGCCTGTGTAGAGGCTGGCCAGGGAGGTAGGATTGTAAGCAAATGCAGCTGCAATGATAAGTGTTCTAGCAGTTATCCTAACAGGATGGGAAGGAGCATCTCTGCCATACACTGGCTGTGCGAACAGGATTTTTTCCATTTCAAGAAAGATTGTTTTTCAGATCATCTTCATTTTTAAAATTGAAATATAATTGATAGTTTTCAGAATTTTAGATGAATAGTGTGGATAAAATAGGGCCCTGTTTTTGTTAGTTTGTTCAGAAATTCAAAGTCTTAATGAGGAACTCTGAGGCTTGGAGTTTATATAGGCACGACCTAATGTGCCTGGGAGTTTTACCTAGAGGTCCCCAGGTAGCCATGAGATCCCAGTATTCCCAGTGTTTCCTGGTTACAAGCCGGTGTTTTTCACCATCTTCTAATCCAGACCCCTCCTGTCATAACGGGCAGACTACCTTGCAATGACTAAGGCTGAAGCCTCAAGCTCCCCATTTAACTCAGTGAACTGGCTGCATTGTAGTAAATTGGGTGTATATATTTACATGCAAGGGCCAAGTCTTGGTTAGATATGCAGATTAAAGTGTGCCCACTTTTAAATATGATTTTAAATATGAAGATTATGGCATATGCCCTATTTCAAATACTATAGGCTTGCTATTATTATAAGGAAAAGTTGCCCCTTATAAGGAAAAGTTATCTGAGAGCAAAAGGGTTAAAGGGGGCACATATGTACGGTGACGGATGGCAGCTAGACTTTGGGTGGTGAACATGATGCAGTCTATACAGAAGCTGAAATATAATGATGTACACCTGAAATTTATGTAATGTTACCTCAATAAAATAGAAAATAACATAAAAAGAATAGAAATAAGCATTTTGTTTCTTGCTGTCTAATCGATCAAGTGGTCTGTATGCTATGAAGTACTCATGGTGTGGGCTGAGATGTGTGAGTTCATGATAGGGCGAAGCAATCCATAGCTATCTAAACATAGCTTTCTGTTTAGGGAGAAGTGATTAATTGTTTCTTTTTTTATTTTTAAAATAGACAAAGCATGTACCATTTTTACCAATAACCTCTTAGTGTTTCTCTTGGAGCCCTGAGATTTTCTTGGTTGCTTCTAAGCTCAAGAATGAAGTAAAATACAGTGAGCTTCTGGGATAATGGAGGCTGAGGCAGAGCTTGTTTATCTCTGCTGAGTCTGTCCTAAAAGGATTTGCTAAGCGAATGAGTGGTGTCACTAAGATACTAGGAGATGTTTAACACCTACACAGGGGAAGAGAGTATTTCTAAACACCTCAGGAACAGCCATTTTAATTGAAAACATTGTGTTAATTGCAAATATATCTCTATTAAAGTAGATCTCTAAGTCGCTTTAGCTTCCAATACTTCCTGGGGGGGGAAGGTCACTTTGTGTTTAAAAATGGTAAGTCTGCGTTTCTTTAAAATTATTGTATAATTTAGCCCATATTCCCTCCAATTAGTCAAATTTATAGAAGGCATTTCTGTAATTGACCATATTAACATGAGAGACTAATGGCAGCTCTGCTGTTAGGACAGAATATTTGTTTTCCTTCTTGAAGTCGCAGCAGCTGTTGTATCGTCATATTTTGCAGAAAGGAAAAACAACCACAAAAAATTGAGATGTGTTTTTAATGTGAGAGGAATACAAGCTGATCACTAAGAATAAAGGGAAATGATTGCATTTGGCGCAGTTATTAATTTCAGAAATGTCTTTGAATCTGTGCTGTATGCTTGAGTATTATGCCAATGCTTTGTGGCTTCCTGGGGTGACATTTAAGAAATGTAGATTTAGATCCTACAATTTGCCAAATATAAATTGCCTCAAGTATTAAGTATTTTTCTTAAGAAAAATTGGTTGTAAGGGAATTTTTCACCATTTTCAACAGTTACTTGATGTGTGATCAGAGAGTTATGTCAAACCTTAAATTTTTATAATATTGTATATTTAGTAGTGTATGCTCTTGTTGAAGAAAGTATAACCTCAGCTGCAGGCAGTTCCCAAGGGACTGTTAAAATATACTTAAAGTATTTCAATTGTGATAGTCATTCTTTGAAATTAAGGAAAATTTTGATCATTAATTTCAATAAGGAAGACTAGCAGGGCATTTTACTCGAGGTAAATGTAAAATGTTGGAGATTTCTTCAAATCCCACATAGCTTAGGTATGTTTCTTAGTTGTATTGAATTTTGTCCACTGAAACACTTGACTTTGTGCTCATGTTCCTTTCTAAACAATTTATTGTAACCTCCACCGGGCCTTTCTCATCTTCTCTCCTCTTCCTTTCCTAATACTTGTTTTGTTTAATCAGTCAATATTGATAATTTTTTTTCCATTTTAAAAAAACAACTAAGAAGAGACTAACATGATTTCATCAGCCCTCTAATTGCTTTCCTAATGGAAATCTGGTGGGTCCTTAAACATCAAGGACGAAGTTTTAAAAGCAACTAGGGACCCATTCTTCAACCATATGTCTTTAATTTTTAAAAATCTGGTAGGGCCTAAAACTGTAAGAAGTCACATCAGTTTCTTCCAAGGTTTTTAAAATTTAATTTTAAAATAAACATTACCCACTTAAATCCATATTCAATAGGATTACTACAATCCTAGTGGTAATTGTTATTAATTATTTTAATAACAATAGATAGCATTTACTGAGCACTCACTATGGGTCTTTGAACGCATCATGTAGATTAACTCACTTTATATAAACAGAAAATAAAAGGGCACATGGAAGGAGGATGGAATAAAGAATTTTGAAAGCAAGGCTATTACAGTGACTGAGCCATCGTCATTTGACCAATAGGCTTCCAGGTAGCTGAAGTAGAACAGGACGCCCAAACTGGTTATACATTTTTCGTTTATCTGATAAAAAGAAACATAGTTCTTCAGGCAAGACACTTTCTTATTGCTAAATCTAGAAGGAGTATATTATGTAGGTTCTTATGTAAAAAGACATTACACGGTGTAATAATCGGTGCTGTTAACATGATTTCTTTGCTTGTACTGATCTCCCAAAAACCCCAAAGAAACAATATTCGAGCAATTTAGTCAGGCTTTCAAGTCCATGGTGTTGTCTTCAGACTAAAGAATCAAACTCTTCCTATCTTTATTGGCAACTGCTTCCTTTTTGTGTATGAATTCATATCTCTGTCTCTGAGTCAGAGCTCTCCTGATCAGTAGCTAATAATACCGTGATAACAGCAAATAGAGCCATCTGCAGTAGCCAGGAAACCACAATGAGCTACACACCAGGGGAAGTGAGCCTGCGGGCTGAAGCCACTTTCCCACTTTAGATCTAGGAATTGAAACTGCGTCGGGCATCTAGACAGCATCTTCTGTGCTTCTTAAGGCATTTTTCTTCTACCTGCCCTGCCTAACTCTGTTCTCAGGACTTTGTACCTGGCACTCAGGATTGTCACGTTGTTATTTGGCCTCCAGAGATTATGGTTTATGGTAGGTTAAATTTTTTCCAATTGAAAAGATGATGTAGCAACAGTAATGAAGAGTAACTTCTATCATTTGCATATGATACATACGGTCCAATCCCTATTCACATGTATATGTTTTTACATGGTTTAAATTGTAGTACATACTACTACATGGTATATCTGCTATTTTTATTATAACATGATATTATAAAAATGCTTCCGTAGTTCTGTACAGTTAAAATTTTCAAATGGCTGCGTAACATTCCCTGAAGTTGATGTACTATAATCTATTATATGTACCCCATATGGATGTTTACGTTATCTTTGGTGGTTTGTAGGTGTGCGTGTTTGTTTTTTTAATTTATTTTTTTTATTGAAGTATAATTGACATACAATATTATATTAGTTTCGGGTGTACAACATGATTCAATATTTTTATATATTACGAAATGATTACCACGAGATGTCTAGTTACCATCTGTCACCATACAGAGTCATTACATTATTGTTGACTATAGTCCCTATGCTGTACGTGACATCCTCGTGACTTATTTATTTTATGAGTGAAAGTTTATGTCTCTTAATACCCTTCACCTATTTCACCTATCCCTCTACCCCCTCCCCTCTGATGACCACTAGTTTGTTCTCAGTATCTGTGAGTCTGTTTCTGTTTTGTTCGTTGTTTTTTTTTTTTTAAATCTTCCACATATAAGTGAAATCATGCAGTATTTGTCTATCTCTATCTGACTTATTTCATTTAGTATAATACCCTCTAGGTCCATCAGTGTTGTCACAAGTGGCAAGATTTCATAGCTTAGCTTCTTTATAGCTAAGTAATATTCCACTGTATACATATACCACGTCTTTATCCATTCATCTATCGATGGACACCTGGGTTGCTTCCATATCTTAGCTGTTGTAAATAATGCTGCAGTGAACATAGGTATGCAGATATCTTTTCAAATTAGTGTTTTTATTTTCTTGGATATATACCCACAAAGGATTGCTGGATCACATGGTGGTTCTATTTTTAATTTTTTGAGGAACCTCCGTACCGTTTTCCATAGTGGCTGCACCAATTTACATTCCCACGAACAGTGCACAAGGGTTCCTGTGTTTGGTTTTATATTGAGTACAACAATGATCATCTTCATTCCTATGTGTTTGGCTTGTGTTGAATAACTTACCTTCAGTTAAACTTTATAAGTTTCTTGGTTTTTGGTTTTTTAACCTTTAGAAGATTTAAAAGAAGGAAACGTTCTCCCCGTGCCTGAAGCCTAGGCTGACTGCAGCACATGCCAAGCTCCTCCCTTCCAGGTATGCAGGGAAGGGAAAGGAGAGGCAATCTGAGGAAATTAGCCTAGGGAGCTGGTCAGCTCTAACGGTCCAGTGTTTTTCCCAGCATTTTCCAGTAACACCCTCTCTGAGCTCTTGCCAGGAACCTGCGTCTACTTTGATTCCTAAAAACCTAGTTCAGCTATGTTCCCAGAAACAGCTAAAATGTTGACTGGTGGTGAGGGGGTTAAACCTGAAGGCTGTACAAATTAGTTAGGGTGGTGCCTTTTTCTTTGGTTCTTCTGCCCTTTGATTGGAGGAGAGTTTCCCACATGTCTGTATGTCTCACTTTAAAAAACAAAGGGAAAAAAACCCAAACAAAACCCTTCCTAAAACATTTGTCATCTGAACAGAGCTTCCTAGAAAGCAGTCTCATTGTTTCTAAAAGGAGAGGCTCATAATAACCCTCCATTCTCCCTCCTTTCCCACTTTTTTTTTTTTTACAATGAAATGATTTTATGACTGTTACTTGTGAAATGGCTTAATTCAGCTTCTTATTCTTTATGGAAAATAACTCTGCTATGCCTAATGTCTGTCTGGTCAAAGGGCGTTTCCTGTGTCATTGGCTTCCATGGTTTGTCTGCTTTCAGCTTTGTGATTGGGAGGGTACAGTCTCGCCTTTTAAATTGTCTGCTTCATCTTTTATCTTTCAACAGGTCCTGGGAAGAAATCATCCAACGGCTTCTTTCCAGTGTCAGTTTTTGAAAGATCCGTGGCTTGCTTTATTTTGACAGGTGGCTGGTGAAAGAGGTGCTTAAAGGGTGTGGGGTATATACCATGCAGGGAGACGAGCAAGGTTAGCCGTTTCTTTTGGGGGCTGACAAATGGCAAGTGATTATTATGCTCTTTTTCCTCAATGGGGCCTTGAAAGAGGAGTTTGCCAACAAGGCCTGCAGTTGGAAGACAGCTGTACTCTTTCTAGGACCATTTCTGGGTCTTTGCCTTTTACTGAGGCAACTTCTATGGAGACAGAATTAGGATATAGAAGATGCAATTGTGTAGATTAATTTTCTGTAATGAACAGGAGTGATAAATCATTCAAAAGCTAGGTATCATCAGGAGGAGCTGTCCCTTGGAACAGCCAGAGTCCAGGCCAGGATGGTGTCTCAGATGGTCCCAGGGACCTTGGTGATCAGGGATATCTCCAAATAGCCTTGATTGGCTTTAGCCATGCTTTCTGTACTTTACACGACTACTGGGGATAGCACATTGACTATTGACTGTCTACTGGACAAGCTAGTGCTTCTGTATTATAACTGAAATAACTCCCCACCTCTTTTAACCTTTGGTTGTTGGTAGCTTCCTGAGATTGTCACTTCTAGGGTTAATGGGCCTGTATGATGTCCTGAGCGTTAGAACTAAGTATATATCCCTTTAGATCTTCTCTCCTGTACCAGACTCCGTTCACTCATCCCACCCTACCTCCTGACTCTCCATAATTTCAGCTGCCCTCTCCTGAGCCTTCAGTGCAGTTTATGTTTTGCTTCGTGTACACAACCCAGAATGATACAATAATACTCCAGTTGGTTTGAAGAAAGGTGGGAGAGTGTTTTCTGGTTCCCTTGCCCTCCCTCTGTATGTGAACAATTTTTGGGGGGGTATTGTTGACTACAGTACATTTAGCAGACTAAAGCCTGTTAATTAACAACAAGATGTGAGATTCAAAGTGATTTAAAGAATGAACCAGTAGAAAGAACCAAAGCTCAAATAGTACAGAGCTAAAAGGCTTTGGGTTCCAGGCAGTTCCTCTCTCTCCAGAGCCTCTTATCTTGTTCTTTCCCAGTCCTGGTTTACAAGTGGCCTCTTGGGAGGAAGCAGAGTGGTCAGTAAGGGTGAGAGCAGGGAGCAGAAAGCAGTCCACATTGCCTTTTTGTACTAGAACTCTGTTGTAACAAAGACGGCTTGGAACGGGCCATCTGCTGAGCAGAGGAAGCTTTCCATCATGAAGGGATGCTTGTTGCATGGCGTTTGAGGAATTCACTCTCTTAGAGCCCCGATATTAAAGATGTCTTGGTCTCGTATGTGAAGGCAGATGATAGCAGTGACAACTATAATAACAATTAAAATTTGATTACGGAGGGGTTTCTAGAAACTTGAGAGTATACTTAATTTTTATTCTTTGTCACCGACATTTTCAGAAGTTCTAAGCTGCTTTCTTTCCAGTTTGATGTTATTAGATTTCAATATTTACATTAGACTCTAAGCCGACTTGTTTTGTTTCATTTGTTCTGTTCTTTAAGTGAACACAGCTATAATAGAAGCACATAAACATATCACTGCGAGGCAGGAGAGAGAGCCTTGGACTGTGAGTCAGGAAGCCAGGAGGCTGCTCCCTCTCTGCCACTGACCAGCTGGGTGATGGGCATTCAGTAAGTCATCATATCAAGGCCTTGTTTCTGGTGTTCATAAAATGAGAGCATTGCACTAGATTATCACTAAGATCCTTTCCAGCTCTGATAGTCTATGTTTCACTGCAAATGTGTTGAGAGCTGATGAGATGATCTGGAAAGATAGGGGAAATACGAGGAAAGCCCTTTCCTCATTGCATATGTATTCTTGAATACAATAAAACCTTGAAATGAGCAGTTCTGGGTAACTGAACTTTCTGAATGGTTTTTGTCTCCTTCCTTGCTGTCAGCTGTCATTCTGTGCTGCTGTCAGCATGCCCGCTTTTAGCAACTCTTCTCCCTCCTTCTTGGCTGCTTCCCTTGTGCTCTTTGAAACCGTAGCATTAAGCTCATCAGAACTCAACGCCAAGTGAGCATGCATACGTTGTGAGGGGAGGGCCTCTCCTATGACTCCAGCTCGTGATATTTGGCTGATCAGAGCCTTTGGGGGCTTATTTTTAGGGTCCACATAGGCGATGTGTTGCTGTATCCCCGTTTGTCTTAGGCTAAGCGTCAGTGTGGTTAATAAGCACATTTCTTTTCTGTGCTAATTAATTAAGAAAGAGGAGTAGGTGGATGAGAGGAGTCAAGGACGCACTTAGACTGGGGAGGCGGCCGGGGAGACAGTATTTATCCGAGTCCAGCTAAACAGCTAGACATGCGTCAGAAGAGACCTCGTTTCGTAAAAGGTCTAAAAAAGAAGTTTGAGGTGAAGAGCTAGGCTAAGGAGCTGTTTGAGAAGTTGGAGTCACACTTGTAGCTTGGATTCTGAAGGGAAGCCTGGCTTGGGTGTGCCTCTCTGCTTGAAGTAGGGTGCTGGGAAGTACAAGCAGCCACACTCAGCCAGTGTGTGTATGTTTATGGTTTGCTTGTCTGGCTGGTGCCCGGAATGTTGCACATGAACTTCTGAAAGTCCACGGAGACCCTGCTCCCCTTGTCTCAGTGCATAGTCCCACAGTGGGAATTGGAACCAAGCTGTTCTTCCTTCAGAAAGTTAAACGGCAAGGCACTGACATCCAGATATGCTTCCTTATTCCAAATTTTCTTTAAATTTCTCCTGCACGAAATATAACTCAAATGATCAATCATGTTCAGAGTAGTCTCTTCTTTCCATCAGACCAGTAGCAGTACGTACCCACAATCCATGGTGCTGACCACATATGTATTTTGTGGTCACAACATTGTCATCTGGGCTAGAGGCCCTTTACGCACCCCCCATCTTTCTACCTTCTTGTTTTTATGTCCTCCTCTTTCCACACCCTGTACCCTCTCTATCTGTAGCCAAATCAGACTACTCATTCCCCAAGAACAACCAGGACGGTCATGTCCTACCGCCCCCTCCCTTGCACATGTGTTCTTCTTATGCCCAAATTTGTCCCTCCCTACTTGTGCTGCTTAAAAATTCTGCTCATCTCATAGACCTTTGCATCCATTTTCTCTGATACCCATGGTTGGACATCTCCCTTTCTTGCCCGTAGCAGTTTTCTATGAATGAATGAATGGATGAATGAATGGACACTGGAATAGCGAATTGTTCATTCATTTATTCTGTAACTATTTATTAAATATCTTCTGTGTGCCCAGCTAAGTGTCAGTTTCTAGGGATATAAAAATGAATAAGACAGCCACAGTCTCCGACCTCAAAGAAATAATACCTTATATTAAAATTGGCTATTGGTTTTATTACCTCTACAAGGTTGTAAGCTCCCTGATGTTAGGCATCATGTCTACCTCAGTTTTATAATCCCCCATCATGCCTTGCACACAGTACAGGGGCTCAATAAATGTTTATTAGCTTGATTTGAAAAACAACCAGCTTCTTTCCCATGGAAAAAAAAGGGCATACATTCCCAGAAGCCTTTCTGAAGCGTTGTCTTTGGCATAGTGCTTTGATCTAGCAACAGTGGGGATGTTAGACTTTGAAGCACATTCTTCCTCAACATCAAGTGGACTAAAAACACAGAGGGTTAAGACTGGTCCCTTCCACGTACAGGAAGGGTCTTTTCACTGTGAAGCCTCAAAAGTAAGAACTCATGCCCATTTGTGCTCCTGGATAAGTGCACCTTCCAGCCTGCCACCTATCTTGTTATGCCCAGAGTTGCTAAAGTGCTTTTAGCTATAAACCTGTGTATCTATTGAAAAGATTTGATGCCATCTACTCAGCTCTAGGGAGGAGCCCAGTAGAAGAATCGTTCCAGAAAGAATAAGGCTTTAAGAGTACACAGAGGTGTTGGGGAAAACAACTTCTGATCATCTAGTTCTTGAGCTTAAGTCTAACATGAAAATAGTATAGCTAGCGATAATTTATACTGTGTGTAAATGGACGTTCAAAGTTAGAAATCGAAGAACTTAGTGGGGGAACTCAGTTTAAGCATTTGAGCCCTTGTGTATCAGTGCTGCGCTGGAGTTAGGAAAATGAAGGGCTGCAACCTCACAGGTCTCGCCGACCATGTGATTAATAATCAACAAACATTTTGAAGTTCAATGATAAAAATTAAATCCAGCTCTCATTTACGGGAAACCCTGCCTCTAATACAAATTATAGACTTCTTAAGGTTTATCTGGCAATGCCTGTCCTTTAAGTACTATATAATTGTTCCTAAACCTGTCAGGAAAGAATTTGAGAATATTTTTAAACCCATAAGCTATAATCCACTAACAAGGTGGAAATCTCATTTAGCCTTCTGTGCAGTTTTATTTATTTATTTATTTGATGTTCCGAAATTAACCTTTGCTCACCAGGATTGCTTCCAGTTCGCTGCTGTTTCCACTCTGGCAGACAACTATAAATAACAAGGAATTAATATCACTACAGAATGCTTCGGGACAATTATTTGCAGCATATAATTGAAACCTACTGCTGTCTTTCATGCAGCATTACTACAATAACAGGAAATACTGGGAGACCAAAGGAGAGACTTTAAGTTTACCCCAAGGATAACCGTAGGCCTTCGTCCATAAACCCACTTTGCTCTTGTGAACTGAGGCTGCTAAGTGTTATGGCCAAGTAAGATTTAGTGGACATATGTGAAAACAGGATCCTGTCAGGATACATCTGATCAGAAGTCATAGCACAATTTAACCAGCCTGTTTGGGTATTTCTCCTTTATGTACTGCAGATTCCTCCTTCTACCACCAGCATGCTGTGTTGCAGGAAACTCCCTTATTGAACTCTCAGGGGTAGGGATTGGCGTATTCTGGCTGCTGCTGCCCTCAAGTATTAAGACAGAATCTGGTCTCTAATGGCCATGAGAATTAGCTTGGGGTCCAGAAGCATGGGTGGGTTAACATGTGAGTTATTCTTTCTAAAATTAATACTGCATCAAATTAGCTCTAGTCTCAAAAACGTAAACTAAACGGACTAGAAACTGGAGGGGGGTGTCCTTTGTACTCAGAGAATAGGTACTTTTACTTCAAGTGTGTCAGAGCGAATTAGGACTATTAATGGTTTAACAACTCTGCTAGTTATTGAGCTGGTCCTTAAAACAAGGGAGGCGAAGGGGGATCTGAATAGACAGATCTCTGACTTAATAGCCACTTCTCAGGTTGTTCTTTAGTCTCTGAGTATATGCACCTGCCTCCCATTTCCATTAATGTCATTAAGAGCTGCATATCGTGTGTAATACAGGATCGTCAGGGTCTTTATTGCTGTTCTTTGAAAGGGAATAAAATCATGTCCCTTTCATTCTCTCTAAAACATTACATGTGAAAATTAAGAGGCCTTGTGCTTTGCCCAATTACTTTCCAGATAAAGTTTCTTGATAATGTGCCTAGAAGTAATTTTAATTGAAACAGGCAAATATGTATTCTTTGTTTAAACATTTTTCAATTCCATTTGTGTCCCTGATAGAATCCTCTGAAAGAGCTGCTTAGATTTGAAAAAAAAAAAAACAAAACCCAAGTAAAATGGACTCCAGTGCCCTTACTGCTGTTTAGCAGCCTCCCCTTCTCCCTGCAAGGCCCCCATGTAGAAAAGCTGCCGCACAAAGACCAAGTATCAGCCCTCAACAAAGCTGAAATCCCAGTCCTAGCCCTCTGCCAAACTGCTGTTCTTTTAGGGATTTTTTTTTTTTTTGAGGACGATTAGCCCTAAGCTAACATCTGCTGCCAATCCTTCTCTTTTTGCTGAGGAAGACTGGCCCTGAGCTAACATCCGTGCCCATCTTCCTCCACTTTATATGTGGGATGCCTGCCACAGCATGGCTTGTCAAGCAGTGCCATGTCCGCACCTGGGATCTGAACTGGCAAACCCTGGGCCACCGAAGCGGAATGTGCACACTTAACCGCTGCGCCACTGGGCCGGCCCCGGGGATGTTCTTTAATTTTAGCATTAGCTTAATAGTATGTACACATATATAATCCATCCACAAATCAAACGTCAGTTTTGGCCACCTCGCTTTTCGGGATGTAGATGTGGGACAGCAGAAAGAGTTCAGCAGTTAGATGCCCTGCATTTTAACTAGTACTAGAGGGTCTCTTCCGGGATAGGCTTGGGGCCAGGCACTTCAAGCATTTATCTCAATGAATCTTTTATCAACTTCGCAAGCATCTTGGAAGAGGATTTTTATCTTCACTTTTCTGATCAGAATCTGAGCCTCAGTTTCTGTAATTGTTAAATAGGACGATACCTTCAGGGCTTTTGGTGAGGACAAAATATAATACTACATATGGAGGATGCTTTAAGCACCATATGGAATGTAAGGTGTTGCCATTATTAAGACAATTACTTCTGATTATAAATACTTTCAAGTGAAAATCAAAACCAAATGAGCCCAATGTTTTGACTGTTCCTGATGTTTAATAACTGAATTCTTTAGTGTTTGTGACATTTCTCGTAAGACCATCTTGATTACAAATCTGGTTTTGCTCCTTTTCCCATGACCTGCCACCCCATAAAAATTGATTTACAAACATCACTGCAGGTCACCCTGTTTGCAAGTAGTACCGAGTCCTTGAAGTAAACGCTCTCCTACAAAGTCAAAAAGGACATGTTCCTGTGAGGGAGAGGCTGTGTTGCCCATACATACATTTCCTTTATTCACTCACAAGTTGGAAAGGTGCAAGGAAGTGGTAAGGAGGTAATAGTAGGCTCTTGGAGGCATGAATTACCTGTATTAAGATGCATTTTAATGTTTTTATGCAAACGGATGTGCATTTATTATGAATCGTGGCTTAGGGTCCTCTGACCCTGATCAGAGGCTTCTCTGAGTTCTTAAGGGCTCCTGGGGGGATCCTGAAGGGCAGAGCTTCCCAGCAGGGTTAGACCCTATGCAGAGAGGGCCTTATATTCTCAAGCTGAGTCCAGATATTCTTTTGTTTTGTTTGTTTTGTTTTGTTTTGAGCTGGTGGCAGGTCAGAAAGGGTAATGCTGGCTGGTAAGAGATTTGCAGGGGTGGTGGGGATGGGTGTGCCTGAGATCTGACATCTGTGGTGATAGCTTCTTAGGGCTCCTGTTTACTCTTGAGGTCTGTGATATCCTTGGGGAGTGCTGCCTGACCTGGACCTTTCAGGGTCCCTGCTTGTATGGGTAGTTCTGTAGCCCAAGGTCCGAAGCCTTCGCGAAATGCTTTACATGTGCCAAAGACAATGCCCAGAGTCTGCTTTTGGCTTGGGCTCTCACTCCTACTCAGGTAATTGTGCATCCTTATGTAACCTTTCAAACTGAACACTGAGACATTTATAGCAACCCTAAAGTTCCTCTCATCTGCTCTTTCTTTCCTCTTTCAAAGTTTGAACTTTGAGATCCTCAGAAGAAAAACCCTTCTTTTCTTTAAAGAAATGACTAATTCACTGCACATTTAACAACAAGGTCTGGCCTGCTCCCGTCTTCAGCTGAAGGACGTAGCTTTGTTTGACAGAGATCCTTGAGACGTGATAGCTTTTAAAAACTTGATAGCACTATTCCTTCCAGGAAAAAGAGGAGGAAAGATTGTATGGCTCCTTTTTATAAAGGAGTAAAAATTGTGACAGTTAGTTAGGCCTTTTACATTTTTATCTTGTGCATGGCCATTTGCTCTGGGTAGTGGGTTAATTTGGACACATTAAAGTGCATGCAATCCTTTGTGCATTTTTAGTTTTCTGAAGAAAATTCCCATGTTGCACTGTTACAGTAATAAGCAAAAAGGTTTTTGAAATGGCTTTTAAATTTAAGAACTACTCTTAGTATTTGTAATAGACTTTATTTTTTAGAGCAATTTTAGGTTCACAGCAAATTTGAGCAGAAAGTACAAAGAGTTTCCATATACCTCCTGCACCCCCCACACACAGCCTCCCCCATTATCAATATCCTGCACCAGAGTGGTACATTTGTTACAGTCGATGGACCTACATTGACACATCATTATCACCCAAAGACCATCGTTTATATTAGGGTTCACTCTTGGTGTTGAAAATTCTGTGGGTTTTGACAAATGTATAATGACATATATTCACCATTATGGTATCATACAGAGTATTTTCACTGTCCTAAAAATCTTGTGTGCTCTCTGCCTATTCATCCCTCCCTCCCCTAACTCCTGGCAACCACTGATCTTTCTGTCTCTATAGTTTTGCCTTTTCCAGAATGTCATATAGTTTGAATCATACAGCGTGTGGCCTTTTCAGATTGGCTTCTTTCACTTAGTAATATCCATTTAAGCTTCTTCCATGCCTTTTCATGGTTTGATAGCTCATTTCTTTTTAGCACTGAATAATATTCCATTGTCTGGATGTGCCACAGTTTCTGTATCTGTTCACCTACCGAAGGATGTCTTGGCTGCTTCCAGGGTTTGGTAATTATGAATAAAGCTTCTGTAAACATCTGTGTGCGGGTTTTGGTATGGACATAAGTTTTCAGCTCGTTTGGATAAATACCAAGGAGCATGAGTTTATTTAGTTTTGTAACAAACTTCAAAACTGTCTTCCAAAGTGGCTGTGCCATTTTGCGCCCCACCAGCAACAAATGACAGTTCCTATTGTTCCACATCCTCACCAGCATTTGATGTTGTCAGTGTTTTGGATTTTGGCCATTCTAATACGTGTGTAGTTATAGCTCGTTGTTTTTAATTTGCAATTCCCCAGTGACATATGATGTGGAGCATTTTTTCATGTGCTTATTTGCCATCTGTATATTTTCTTTTGGTGAGATGTCTACTCAAGTCTTTGCCCCATATTTTAATCGAGTTGTTTGCTTTCTTCTTATTATTAATATGTTTTCACCCTATGGTAGATGTTAATTTGGTCTCTTCTAACTAGCAGCTGGACATTTTGATTTTGGTTACATATTCCACTCAGCTACTTGGGTTTAAGGCAGATCATGCCTGGTATATGTCCCCCTGGGCTTGCTGAGGATTTACTTCTATTAACATGAGTCTGGTGAAAGGGCAAGTTAAAGTTAGTGATCAACTAAATATGTAGCTGCCGATTAACCTGTTGAATGTATAAACCTTGCAGGAAAGTACAGTCAGTTCTGCTATAACACAGGCTACTTATTCCTAAAAAATCACTGTACTATACAAAATCGTGCAGTAAAACCACATGCCTTGTGGGAAAATTGGGGTTAGGGCACAAAACTAAAAACCTTAACCAGTGGCGCATTAAAAAAGTAAGGAACCTAATAAAAACAATAATACTGTGCTTAATGGTTAAGAAATACATAAATAGTACAATAAATATGACACTTTACCTTGAAAAACACCTGAAGTTTGTGGACATGGGGGTCAGAAGGGTTGCAGTTTGTGAGTTATTGTGAAGTGATGGAAAGAAGGTTATCTGAATCAAATGGAAAATTGTTAATACTAAATGTGGATGGATGTGGCACATAGCACAGTGAACTGAGGGAGCTGGTGGATGTTTTGGGCGGGGGGGGGGGGGGTGTTTTGTGTGTTCCTACGTGATTTGTTTCAGCTGGTTGCAGTTTTCTGCTTTCACCTAGTGTTTCTTGAAGAAGAAACCACAAGTAAGAGAATGTGAAATTCACCTTAATGTCAAATTGTTTCCTAATATGTCAATCGCATTGGGACAAATTCACATTTTCAAAGTAAGTATTATAGCATAGAAGACTGTCATTAATATCCTTCGTTGCATTCTTGAATGTGGGTTCCTTTCATTCTCATAGTAGCTGCTCACATATGACCTCCTTCGGACGTGCTGCCCAGCACTGCTGCTATTGAGGGTCCACTGACCAGGGCTCTTACCAGTAGTCCGTCCCTCCACCAGGGGCCTCTTGTGCTGCTTGGGAGGGCCAGTTAGCATGCAAAGAGTGAACATGTGGTTTTATATTGAGGGGAGAGTGCTGGGTTGTTTCAGACCTATTGCTTACTCAAAACAGCAGGTATGAATGAAGCATTGGCCAGTGCTGAGTGGCCAGAAGGCTTGCCTGGAGCCAGTCTAACTGGGGCTGCCTGCATATTTGAGCCTTGAAATGGACTGTCTTCATAGAGTAATTAAAAGCATCTTGGAAGCAGGTCTTCTTTCCATTCTCTGGCAGGGATCTTAACAGGACTGTGTTCAGTTGTGTCTGCATCTCTTTTCTGCACGTTTTCCCTTATACATTAGAAAAACCGTCTCTTGCTGGGGAAACTTTCAATCTAGTTAAAGGCTGGTTTTCACAGGGAAAACAACACCTTAGAGAGGAATTTATTTTCAAAAATAGACATTCACATTGCATATAAATATACAGGCAAGTGCTCCAGCAACAACAAAATGCTGCCCTTCTGTTCTGGGAAATAAATGCCTTATTTTCAGCTTGGAGCGAGGGATTCTTCACAAAATATAAATGCTCTGCTCTGTGTCTATCATTGCCTATAATCCCCCTCACTGAAGATGCTTTGGACTCAGTGGCTCTGTTATTCTTGGAAAGCTTTGGGTTATTCTGTAGATTGGCTGAGACAGAGCCTCAACTTTAAAACTTATTGCCATTCAGGAGCTACATCAAATTTATGGGGCTGCTGTGCTTGATTGGGAATGGATCCTTGGAGTTAGGATCTGACATTTTAAAAAGGTTTTGTAAAGAAAATTCAGGACTCTATCTCTGGGTCAAAGGAGTCCAGTTTTTGTGGAGCCCCAGATTTCTCTGTTATTATTTGCTATTTAGGACCAGTCTATTGTCTACAGTAATGTCACTGTCTCAGGTGGAGAACAGGAATTGGTATCCTTGCTTAGAGAGTGAGAGCAGTGGTTTCGATCCTTGGCTCACTGATTGTGTCTCTTACTTGAGAACTTGCTATGTGCCAGCACTGATTTTCGTGTGTTATCTCCTTTAATCCTCGCAAAACATTATCAGATTACTCACCCCTCCCCCATTTTCCACTTAAGGGAACTGAGACTTCTCTTAGTCACTTGCACAGGATCAAGCAGCATGCGATTTGAACCTAGGTCTTTTTTATATATATATAGCTCTTTTATTTTGCTGAGGTAAATTTCACATAAGAGAAAATTCACCATTTTAACCATTTAAAAAATAATTGTTGCTACTGGGAATGTAAATTGGTGCAGCCACTGTGGAGAACAGTATGGAGAGTCCTTAAAAAATTAAAAAATAGAACTACCATATGATCCAGCTCGTCTACTTGTGGATATTTATCCAAAGAACATGAAAACACTAATTCAGAAAGATATATGCACCGCTATATTCATTGCAGCATTGATCACAATAGCCAAGGCTTGAAACAACCTAAGTGCCCATTGATCAATGAATGGATAAAGAAGATGTGGTGTGTACACACACACACACACACACACATACATACATACATACACACATACACTGGAATACTACTCAGCAATAAAAAGATGAAATCTTGCTATTTGCAACAACATGGATGGACCTTGAGGATATTATTCTAAGCGAAATAAGTCAGATGGAGATAGACAATTACTGTATGATTTAACTCATGTGGAAGATAAAGAAACACACACATAGATAGAGAACAGGTTGGTGGTTACCAGAGGAGAAGGGGGATCAGGGCGAGGGGTAAAGGGGCACGTGTGTACAGTGACAGATGGAAACTAGACTTTGGGTGGCCAACATGATATAGTCTTTATAGAAGAAGAAATATAGTGATGTACACCTGAACAAAAGATGTGCAATTCATTGGCATTTAGTATACTCAGAACATTGTGCAACCATCAGCACTCTACTCCTAAAACATTTTCACCATCTCAAAATAAAATCCGCTATCCATTAAGCCACCACTCCTCATCTCCCCCTGCCCCTCAGCCCTTGGCAATCATTAATCTGATTTCTATCTCTATGGATTTTGCCTATTCTGGATATTTCATATACATGGAATCATAGAATATCTGATTTTTGGTGTCTGGCTTCTTTGACTTAGCATGATGTTTCCAAGGTTTATGCCCATTGTTGTGTCTGTTTGGCACTTTATTTTTTCATGGCTGAGTAATATTCCATTGTATGGACATACCACATATTTTTAATCTGTTTGTCATTTGATGGACGTTTGGGTTTCTACCTTTTGGCAGTAGTGAATAGTGCTGCTATGAACATTCATGTACAAGTTTTTGTCTGAACCCCTATTTTCAATTTTCTTTTTTTTTTTTTTGAGGAAGATTAGCGTTGAGCTAACTACTGCCAATCCTCCTCTTTTTTGTTGAGGAAGACTGGTCCTGAGCTCACATCCATGCCCATCTTCCTCTACTTTATACGTGGGATGCCTACCACAGCATGGCTTTTGCCAAGCGGTGCCATGTCTGCACCTGGGATCCGAACTGGCGAACCCCGGGCCGCTAAGAAGCGGAACGTGTGAACTTAACTGTTGTGCCACTGGGCTGGCTCCTCAATTTTCTTGAGTATATGTATATCTAAGAGTGGAGTTGCTGCGTCATATGGTAATTCTATGTTTAAGCTTTTGAGGAACTGCCAAACCATGTTCCACGGTGGCTGCATCATTTTACAACTACCATCAGCAGTGTGTGAGGTGAACACAGGTCTTTCTGACTCCAGAGGCTGTGCTTATTTTCTTAGGCCATATTGCCTCCTAATAAATCCCCAAAGGCTCCAGCAGCCCTCCAGCCAGCAAGAGAAGCCCGTTGCAGGGTATCTCATGTTGTGAGGGGAAGTTGTTGGTAATAATGACTTTGGCTTGGGGAAAGAACAAGTGTTTGAGATTTGTCAGTGGGCATCTTCCTCTTTCTCAGTGTCAGGTTAAGAGTATGGGCTCTGGAACCACAAATTGTATGATTCCAATTCTATGAAATATCCAGAATGGGCAAATTCCTAGAGAGAGTAGGATCAGTGACCGTCTAGGACTTAAGGTGTGCTGACTAAGGTATGGGGTTTCTTTGGGGGTAATGAAAATGTTCTATTATTGGTTGTGATGGCACAACTCTGAATATACTGAAAACCATGGTGTGGTACACTTTGTGTGGGTGAGTTGTATGGTCTGTGAATTATATCTCACTAAAATATTAAAAACAGTGTTGGCTCTGGAGCCTTACTGCCACTTATTAGCTCTGATATTGGACGAGTTCCTTAGTGACTCTGCTCCAGTGTTCGTATATGCAAAAGGGGGTAAAGTGGTACTTCTGTGCCTACCTCATAGAGTTGTGAAGATCAAAGGAGCCGATATACATACTCTAGCGCTTGGCATGGTGCCTGCCACAGAACAAGTACTCAGTGCATGTTGTTAAGTATTAATATTAGCATCAGAAAATAGTTTTTGAAGATGCAACTCATAGATGGTGTTCATGATAGGGCAATGAAGATGGGAAATAGGTAGAATTCCACTTAAAATTTAAATTCTCGGTTCAACCCTGTTGCTGAGGGAAATGAGCAATACCGGACAATGTAATGAGGCCATAATTGGGGTAGTAATGGGAGATGAGGTCATGTGGCGGGGGGTGTTGGGTAGACCTAGGGGCTAGAAAAAGAATATTGGTGCTGATGTGGGAGAGGAAATTGTATTAAAAAGGCTGCTCTGCTCTCACTGACAACAGATGTTGGGAGGTCTTGGGCTCTGGGCTCCAGGGCTTCTGACCCCCTTGAAATTCTCTCCGGTTCCTTTGGAGGTCATGATCCCACAGTTGGAAGAGTCCTGGTGTAGATTAGCTTCCTCGGGTATGTTTTCCTCTCTCTTTCCCTAATTCCTCCCATCCCCAGGGTCTCTAGGAACCTGGAGGTAGGTGCTCATACTAGTAAAGAAACCAGCAGCTTTTCAAGGGAAAAGGAGGAAAAATCTGGAATGGGATGGAAGGCAGGAGTCTAAAAGACACAGATCTATAAGTGAAAAGAAAGGCCAAAACACTGAGCCGCTCCGCTTACCTGGTTGCTCTCAGGTTGAAGGCCCTCCAGAAAAAGCGTCCCCACTGTTATCTGTGTTCATAGTTGTGGGCTCCAGGCATTGAGCATCTGCCTGGCACCTCCCAGTCAATGTCCTCTGTGAGAGGCAGACAAAAGCACAGATAGTCAGTCTCCCTTCCCCCAGCTACTTCAGGAGACAGACCCAAGGCAAACATGTGAAGGGACTGAAGACCACAAGCTTGCAAGTGCAAGAGGACAGGCTGTAAACCAAGTGTGTAAAGTGCCGAGGCAATATAGTTCATGGTTTATTTTCACAGAGTGCTTTTCTGCCATCTCTGTGCCTCCGTTCAATAACCTAGTGTAGTGTGTGAACTGATTCTGTTTTACAGCTGGGAAAACCCTGAGCTACCAACATGTTAAGTAATTTGTCATTGAGAGAACATTCAGCATTGATATCTGCTTCTGCGAGGGTGTTTGTGTTGGATTCTATCATGGAGGTAGGAATGCTTGTGTCAGCCGAAGCTGCACACGCACACACTGTGCCTGAGCACATGCCTGGGCCATCATGTCAGATATGGGGATTTCATTGCCAGAAGTTTGGCGAGTGTGAAATGCCATTGGCAAGGACTGGGGGCTGGAGTGGGCAGCCCCGTTGCCCTGGGGAGGTTTTTCTGGCTAGCAGGAGACAGCCTGGGGTCAGATTTGTGGCTTCTCCCTGCCCCTCCCTGCCCCTCCCCAGCCTCTGCTGTCTGTCAGCTGCAGGGCTTTGGCCTTGAGCACACGGGCTGCTTCTTGGCTTCGAGCCAGTGGCGAGCTGGGAGCCTATGACTTTGAGACTTGGCCCTTTTCAGTTCTCTTTGTTCAGAAAAAAGTTTCATCCTGGCTCTCTTCAGTGGCTGCCGAGGATTAGGAGAACCCTGGGGAGACTTGGCTAAAGGACAGCTCTCAAAGCTGTGCTGGGAAATCTGAAGAGGGGCCATTTCTCTCTGTCTTATTTCAAGTTACATTCTTCTCTCCCTTCCTAAACGAGTTTTTACTGTTGCAAACCCTACGGCATAATCCCCTAGTGTACTTTTTGTGATTCTGCAGCTATAGAGGGGATTAGACCAGTATCTGGACCAATAAAATATTTTAAGGACCGTTGAAATGGACAATATGAAGCAAAGTTCAAATATAGGTGCTTGTTTTTCATAGTTGCACCAGTTAGAGCCACTATTTGCTTTCCTGGGTTAGCATTTCTCATTTGGGGGAAAAAAAGTCTACTTTTCAGTGACTGGAAAGAAAAAGAAAGAAGGGAGTCTTTGCTCTCCTGAACAGAGCTTGAGAATTAGATTGCTAAAACGGCCAAGGGCTATGGTATTCCCAAGTACAAGTGAGCCATTTCAAGAATGTGTGACGACTTGTAGTTTCTCCAGTTTAATATTCTTAAGAAATGGAAATTGCCTCAGTTGTAAAGTGGTTTCCTATTAAGCTTGCTTTTTTTAGTGTGTCAATGGCTTTTACCTTTAAAAAGATTGATTCCATGATTACGAATAAATTGTTTTTGAGAATCTGGTTATTACAATAGGTGGGCAGATTTTTACATTTTCCATAAACTGCCCTTTGGTGTAAATCTACAAAAATGTCTCTATCCATCTTGTTACCGTATTTTTTTGGGTACTTGGGGAGAACCTTACTGTGAACTGCTTCCGTTAGAATTATTTCCTTGAGGACACATTAACAAATCAAAAAACTGTAGACGACTACATATACACATACCAGGGGTGCACAGTTCAGTTTCTGTAATCCCACAATACAGAAATGTTGGCAGAATTTCAGTGATTGTATTAATCCTGTGAGATACTTTGTCATGGATGATAGATGATATTTACAAATTGAGGTCTGAAATGGTCAGAAGCTTTGAGGATGCTTTATTATGCAGTATGTGGAAGTGGAAGTGTTTATATTACTTGTTTTAGACTGCATTACCCAACCAGGCAGCAAAAAATATACAGTCTCATAATAGGCTGCAAAAATTTCATAACAAACCTGAGGGTTCCTGGGGAGTTTTTACAGCCTAAACCAACAAAGTTTTGTCAAAGGGTTTGCCAAGGTCTTAAAGGCCTATGGATACTCGGAGGGTTTTGATATCTCGTGTGAACTGCTAGTCCATTTATATGTCATCCACATACCTGTTGAATGACTTTCTTAGTAAGTTTCTGTATTGTGGACTCAGAGCGGAATGTGATCGCCCTGCTATGAGGCACTCATGGTTCTTGAAGGGCTCCTCTTGATTAATGAGAGAGGATTTGAGCATAATTAGGAATCACATTGCGTTTGAAGACTGGAAGTGGAAGCCCAAGAAGGGTCACTGATTTGTTCTCAAGGTCATAGAGGCAGATTGACTCACTAGGCCTTGTTTCCTCTCAACATGTGTAACAGACTGTAGGCTGCTTTTGCCCTCCCCGCAACCCCCCATTGGATACTTTTAGGCTTTTAAAGGTTTCCGTAATCAAAGAGGTTCCTGGTTCACCCTGGCCATACTCTTTGTGACTTTGTGCATTTCCCTTTTCTCTCTCCCACCTACCTTCCACCTTTAGTCTGTTTCTACCCCTGGGCTTCTCCCGTCCTGTTCCTTTCCCTTTTTTTGCTTCCCTTCCCCAGAAAGTCTCTTCGTAGTGTTCATGAGATTTACAATAGCATATGATATTCTAGGCACAACTGAATTACCCTTTTGTATAAAGAGTAGAGCTTTTTTTCCTTTGGTGGCTATGGGGGGGGGGTGGTGTTTGTTTTGGTTTCTCAATTCCTTCCCCATGACGCCAGACACTTGCAGCCATAGCAGTATCATGGATTGGAGTCTTTTTTCCCCAGCTTTCTTGAGATGTAAGTCATATACTATGAAACTGACCCTGTTAAAGTGTATAATCCAGTTGTTTTTAGTATATTTATATTCAGAGTTGTGCCGCCGTCACCACCATCTGTTTGAGATATTTTTGTCACCCTAAAAGAAACCCTGTACCTTTTAGCAGTCAGTATCCCCTCATCCTCCACCCCTACCCCTAGGCAACCACCAGTCTGCTTTCGGTGTACAGATTGATGTCTTGAGGGCCCAGGCTACAGTCACTTCCCTATGATAAGAGGAGTCATGTGCCTGCTCACTCACCTGCCTTGATGGTGGCCTTCCTGATTTTTGCCAGTTTTCCCTCATTAGCTTGACATAGCAGTAACTGCTATAGAGTCGAGTAAACTTAGAGATGGGTGTACTCTACATTCCCCTTCCTATTCTGTAGACTCCAGAGTGGGACCTTGAAGAACGTCTATGTGAGCTCTTTCTGCTCTCTGACCTCCTGCAACTTCCTTTTTGTCAGGTGATCACGTATCCTTTGCTCCTGAGCCCTGGTGATGGGAAATCCCAAGACTGGAAGCTTCCTCAAGGCAGGGACTTTGTAACCTCAGTTCCGAACCCAGTGCCTGCCTGCCGCATAGTAGACATTCAGTGTTCATTGAATGAGTGAATTTACGCGCTGATATTAATGACGGTTAAATTACCCTGGGTTTTTGACACATACCTGTCACTGTTAATTAATAGAGCTCATTTATGCTGTTGTGTTATTCTTTTATTTAAATAACCCAGCTATAGTATCATTTTAAAAATAGCACATAAAGCTGATGTCAGAATAAATTCTGGGTGTGTCTCACTTTGTATACTAATTAGAAATGCATGCTTTTCTCTTTACCTTTTGTTTCTTGTCTTGTGAGTCTGATTCCGATCTAGGAGAAAACAACATGATGATGCTCCGTTTGTTTTAAGGGGGAAAAAAAAAGGTTTAGAGGGCACAGTTATGTTTATTCTTTCCTACTAATGCTGTAGAAATCAGTACTCCAGGTAGCTGCTCTGATTCTTTTCAGCTCTCTCTTCTTATCTGAGGATGAGCATCTGGTAAGGAATGCTTTTACTTGCAATCGAGTACACCTTGTTGTGCAGTCAGAAAATAAGTGGGAGTAAAGAGATTCTATCTCAAATTCCTCTGATTGCCATAGCAGAGGGCCTGGTGTAGAAGTTGAGAAAGTGTCAACATAGTGTTCATGGGGATGCCCAAGGAGCTCTGGCATTCTGAGGCACAGTACTTGTTCACATCCCTCTGGTATGAGCAAAAATTCAAAAGTGACACCTGTAGGGTCATTTGGTTTTAATGTTGTCCAACAGTAGGATATTAAAAGCTATGCACTGGGGCTGGCCCTGTGGCCGAGTGGTTAAGTTCATGCACTCCCCTGCAGGCGGCCCAGTGTTACATTGGTTCGAATCCTGAGCGCGGACATGTCACTGCTCATCAAACCACGCTGAGGCAGTGTCCCACATGCCACAACTAGAAGGACCCACAACGAAGAATATACAACTATGTACTGGGGACCTTTGGGGAGAAAAAGGAAAAAAATAAAATCTTAAAAAAAAATAAATAAAAGCTACGCATTAAGGATCAGAATATTAAAACTTTCCATATTGAACTTTCAAAGCTTGCTATCTAAAATATCCTGGCAGCTTTCAAAAAAGCGATAGGCAGGAAGGGCAGCAGTTTGTAAGACATGTGCTCACTCTTAAGCAAATGCCTCAAATGCTCCTAATTTGTACCAGAGACCTTATCAAAGGGCTTTGCAAAACTTCCAGTTTGGCAATTATGAGTATTAGTTGAGCTTAACCTCTGAGTCATAGGGTGGGGAGTGGGGAATTATCATTTCATTCTACTTTCAGCTATCAAGGCAGGTGGACCTTTCTAACAGCAGACAGTGGGGCTAGTGGAAAAGGAACTGATAAGAAAAGGGAGGGGATTTGAGAGGATCCTCTTTTCGGAGCTGGCACAAGTTTCTCTTCAAGACCACTGTCCCTCCTGTGCACTGTAGACAGGAGAGCTTGTAATAAAAATGTTAATCCCATCAGTGAAAACTGGCTTCCTGTTAAGCTTTGGACTTTGGCCACTCCCACCCTGAGGCCCCATTTAGCTTTGATACAACTAGGAATCAAGCCTTTTGAAAAAATTGCTTTCATTGTTAGTTTTTTTTTTAAGATTTTATTTTTCATTTTTCTCCCAAAGCCCCCCGGTACATAGTTGTGTATTTTTAGTTGTGGGTCCTTCTAGTTATGGCATGCAGGACACTTTAGCATGGCTTAATGAGCGGTGCCATGTCCGCGCCCAGGATTCAAACTCGTTGGTGAAACCATGGGCCGCTGAAGCAGAGCCCACGAACTTAACCATTCGGCCACAGGGCCGGCCCCTCATTGTTAATTTTTAGCAAAGACTTTATTTTATTTTTTTATTTTTTTGAGGAAGATTAGCCCTGTGCTAACTACTGACAGTCCTCCTCTTTTCTTGCTGAGGAAGCCTGTCCCTGAGCTAACATCCATGCTACTTTATATGTGGGATGCCTACCACAGCATTGGCATGCCAAGTGGTGTCATGTCCGCACCCAGGATCCGAACCGGCGAACCCCGCGCCGCCGAAAAGCAGAATGTGCGAACTTAACTGCTACGCCACTGGGCCGGCCCCCCATATCAAAGACTTTTTAACAGTCCAGAAGACAAACTCCGTGTTAGGAAAATAAGTGACACATACCTGGGTGTCTGTGACCTATAAGTAATAACTCATTTTCCTGGAATTAGGATCTGTATTTCTTGAGAAGTTTTTAAGTAGATTGTAAAAGAGAAGGTCAGAGGGGTATTTTAGGAGATGCAAAGTATCTAACTTTGTAAAGATAACTGTTGGCAACCACAATTTTTAAATAATGCAATCTTCCTCAAGAAAGATGAAGGGATAGTGGTTTCTTTATCAGTAAGTGGAAACTACAGCTGTTTTTCTTCAACATGTGGGAATGGAGTAAAAATCTTTAGTATATTTTGGCGTGTAGGAAAACTGTTATCATTTACTTTTTAGGAGGGAGGCTGTTTGTGTGTATGTGTGTTTGTGAGTGAGAGAGGGAGAGGGAGAGCGAGAGAGAACACATTGTCCTTTATGTCCTGTGTCTCGATTTTTAATCATTTCCAGAAAATGTAAGAAATTGGAACATTCTGAAGGATCTAGTAAGTAGATGTTCATATTGAACCAGAAACTACATTTTCTGGTGTTTTCTCTGAATGGCTAGAGTTGTGGTTGTCAGGAGTAACCCTGAAGCTGATTGACTGGGTGAGGGGGGACGGTCCTTGGTCACAAGCAGGTGTAGCTGACTCTGGAGAGAGGGCTCTAAGTGCTAAGCTTTAGAATGCGTCAGGAGATTTCCTTCTAGAAAATGAACACCAGCATGTTGTGATTACCCTTAATTTATGCCGTTTGGACTTCCTTACAAAACAAAAAGATTTTTTTTTAAGATTTTATTTTTCCTTTTTCTCCCAAAGCCCCCCAGTACATAGTTGTGTGTTTTTAGTTGTGGGTCCTTCCAGTTGTGGCATGTGGGATGCTGCATCAGCATGGCTCAATGAGTGGCACAATGTCTGTGCCCAGGATTTGAACCGGCAAAACCCGGGGCTGCCTAAGCGGAGCGCGCAAACTCAACCACTCGGCCACGGGGCCGGCCCCCCAGAAGATTTTCTGAAGTTTAAAAGCAAAATTTGGGTTTCGTGTAAGCTCTTTCAAGCTGTTGAGCCAGGGTCTGGGTGGAGTGGCTTGGTGTTTGGGCTAGGTGATGAAGGAATGAATCTGCTCATTAGGGTGGGAGCAGCACTCATTTCTATGAAATCACCTGCAGCCAGCCTGGGCTCAATTTTAGAATGGTTTTTAGAACATCCTGGCAAGTAAACTGCTTATCTTGGGCCCTCAGTTGCTGTTGGGTAAGGTAATTGCCTCTCCCTGTGAGAAACATTGTGACTGGTATAATGGCCTAAAATTTCTTGGATTTATATTAACCAATTCGGAAAAAGAGAAATCAACTCAAGCATATTTGTTTTCTGTCCAAGAAGTGGTATACCCGTTACGGACAAGCTTCATGTATAAAGGTGGCTTTATTTATATTGATAAATGGCGGCTGCAGCCTTTTATTTGATGAGTTTGCCTAGATTACAAAACCTGAGCGTATTTCAGCATTGTGGCAGGGAGGCTGCTGACTTACTAGAGACAGCAGTCATTCGAGTAAAACCAGAGTTTATGGGAATATGTGTATGTGCGTTTGTAGCCCTGAAACTGAAAGTAATTTAAAATAATGAACACCATGATTCAAAGGACTGTATATTTGCCTTAGGAATACAACTGAGTCTGAGTTGCTTCCTAGCAATTTGGAGTTAGACCCTGTCTTGTTTGTTCTGGTGGTCATGACAGACTTTGAGAGAAGAGAGATCGAGTCGAGCCTAGGCCTATAACTCAACAATTAAAGTAGGCTTCTAATGAACAGTTTTTCAATTGGCCATAGTTTCCAATTAATTTATATTTGACCAAAAAGAAGGCTTAGGACTTTCCTTAAGTTCCTAATGGTGCTCATAAAACACACTGAATGAAAATCTGCTTAAAGACGAATTTCCTATGTCTGTATGCACAGACACACACACATCCAGACACTGCAACTAAATTGGGATGCCATAATTTGATGAATTTTTCACATATTTTAGCAAAGGTTTCAGAGCACTCACGAAACAAAAGCATTAAGGATTGCTTGTCATAGCTAATAAAGTTTGCTTGGATCTCACTTAATTTTTCTGCTTCACTTCACAAAGTAATTGAAACTTCCTTTCTGCTTCGAGCTTTTATCCCCCCCCTCTCAAGAGCTACAGTCTTAAAAGAATCTCTCTTTTCGGTAGCAATTCTGTGGAATTTTTCTGAATGTAGAACTAGATTTGCAAATAGTTATTGAGCCAGTGGTCATTCAATCCTTGGAAGAGAAATTAGTGAAATCTGCAAGTGGCTTCTGGAGGCTGAAGAACATCCAAGGAGAAAAATGGCTTATTCCAACTGGAACATTTAGAGCATCTCTTGGGGAAACCTGGAAATGCGATCCACGTTGAAAAGTAGAGATGAGGGGCTGGCCCCGTGGCTGAGTGGTTAAGTTCGTGTGCTCTGCTGCAGGCGGCCCAGTGTTTCGTTGGTTTGAATCCTGGGTGAGGACATGGCACTGCTCATCAAACCACGCTGAGGCAGCGTCCCACATGCCACAACTAGAAGGACCCACAATGAAGAATACGCAACTATGTACTGGGGGGCTTTCGGGAGAAAAAGGAAAAATAAAATCTTAAAAAAAAAAAAAAAGAAAAGTAGAGATGATACAACTGTCCCCCTGGGACAATGGAGGTGTGAAAAAATAATCCCGAAATGACAAAAACCCTGAAGAACTTTATAGGGATAGGAACTGTCCATTGATGCAGGCCACCTCACGTGGTGAGCTTTCCCAGTGCTCCATGGCGAGTTGTTGGCTTCATTTTGAGTGGTTCTTTAGAAAATTGCTTTTCCTCCATCAAATAAAACAACCCCGGAACTCTTAACCAACTCTTATGAAATAGCCTCCCCACCTCCTTTCCAACCATGTTTTGCTTTGGGTCAACAGTGAGAGACAAAACAGATTATTGACTTTACCAGAAAATTTTGGGGACAGATTTTGCTGCCCTGACTGCTGAGGTGAACAAAAACCTCAGATTGCATGTCCTCTATTCTCAGGGCAAAAGCTTATTTTTGGAGCCATGTGGGTGGGTTTTGAGGAGCTCTTCTGTTTTTGTTTTATAGCATTTGGTAAGAAGACACTTGACTTTGAAATTTTATTTTCATATATACTGGCTTGAGAGACCTGACCTCCCACCTCCACTCAATCTACCTTGTCAACTTTCATTTTTACCTAAGTAATCAACTAGTTGACATAACTGGCTTATTTTAAAAGCAATCATATGGGAGTAATTTAACCGTTTTTTTTTTTATCAAGTTGAGTGTTAATTATTTGGATCTGCCTCTTGAATGGTGGGTTGTTAATAGTGATATTAGTCACAGCTGGCCTGTGAGCGCTTGACTCCAGATTCCTTGGTTGAATGTTTCATAGGTCACTAAACAATTTTCTAATGAAAATGATTTATTTGAACCTTAATTCTCGACCTCTGTCTTTCCTCAATCGCTTAGGATAATTAAATGCCCAGTACAGTACCTCTTACTAGTTATGTACTGTTCAAGAATCCTCATTTAAATGCTCCTGTCATATGCAGAAAGAATTAATTTATCCTGAAAAGAAAGCTTTGTAAATACTGGGGTGCTTAATTCAATTTAAATTCATTTTGAAGAGAATAGTACCATGGATTGAGTGACTGCGTTATAATTCACCGTTCAAGCAAAGCATTTAAAAAATATTTTGCCATTCTTGACTAGGTGTTCATGTCATTCTTTATCAAGTGCATCAAAATAGTGTGAACTAAGTGAAGAAACCTAATATACTGTCTAGTGGGTACAAGTTTAATATCATTTAAGACGTACTCTAGTTATCTCATATAAGTGACAGTGATTCTGTGAGAACTATAACTTAGCAGAAATATAAGAAAAACGGGAACTAGGGTCAAAAGCCACAGAGGGTATAAAAGGGTCATAACCTTTCAGAGGATGCAGGCTTAACTGATATGCTAGTTTTTAAAGAGCACTTGATTGCATGAAAGAACGCAGTAACAAGATTGAAAGCAAACATATAGCACTAATAAAGATTAAATTAATCGTAAGTCCTGCTTTGAGAGGGGAGTTAAAGGATGTGGTTTTGTATAAAATTATTGAGTTGAAGTAGGATAAAATTTCCTGGTTTTGCATGTCGTAATTTGACGTCTTTCTCATTTACATCTATGTATAAGGTAGGATCTACGCTTGGATATATGAACAAAATCAAGAAGCCATTTCAAAGTATAAAGATGTGTCACTCACCCAGTATTACGTTACTTTATATTGAAGTAATTTTCTCAATATTTCCTTAGATGGAAAAATTACCATGCTCTTAAAAATCTTGAGAGAGTGGAGCTTTAAATGAATCAATAAAATCTTTTAGATGATATGTCATGAGCGTACAAAGCATGTTGAAAGATGGTTAATTTTATTAACAGTGCTTTTCTGGATTGAAAACTTCGCCTTAGACTTTGGTGTGGAGGATGGAAAGAATGAGGTCTCCAGTCAGTTTGGAGTACTGTAAAATGTGTTGTGTTGACATCTCCAGGGTGTCTTGTTCAGGGAGGCCTGCATCTTTGTTGAAGGGCTAGATTGGCCATCCAGATAACTGAAATTAAATTAAGACTTCATATGCTGCCAGGAAAAAAAAAATAGCAGATCCAATTCATCTCCGGTACTGTTTCAAGATGATTCATAGTTGGGAGATAAATGGTGTGGAGTTGAACAATTACACATATTTTTTACCCTTTTATTTGAAAATCTCAGCAAATACTTGAAAGATTATAGGTAAAGATGGGGTTCATGGTTCCAGTTTGCCCAACACAGTTCAGGTTCACACCTGTTGTCCCAGCATAATTGTTAATAGCTCCTCCTTTCACTCTCAGATGTGTCCTGGTGTGGACTATAATTTATGGTCACCCTAAGGACAGGAAACAGTATGCTCACAAAAAGAACTTGATAATTAAAAGTGATTTAAAATAGTTCTGCTTCAAAAAAAGGTTAAGCGGACTTTAAATTCTTTGCTAGATATTACCTGGCCTAGGGTTGGGGAATGAGGCACCATCAGGTTGATCTTCTGACTAAGCAGGTTATGCATATACTGGAAGAGCACTTTTCAAAGAGGCAAGAAAGCCATGTAAACTGAGGCATAAAAAGAATCTCACAGAATAGAAGTGAGTCTGATTCTGATGGCACCTCAGGGCCATCATTTATGCGTATCACTCCTCATTGCCCTGGCTACATGCGCAGGCGTGGTAAGAGATAGGGCTCAACACCCTAGGAGGAGTTTTATGGACTAACTCAGATATCTGCCTTCCTCCGCATAGCTGCTGCATGGAAGTTGAATGCAGAATACGCAACTGTGTTCTTCCTGGGCCTGTCAGTGTTTTTGTTTTTGACATGACCGATAAAGCAAATCTTTTATTCTTTATGAACCTCTTCCCAGGGAGCAACAAAGAGGAGCAAAGAAGTGCTCTTTTCTGTTTTATTTGTGCATTTTGTTTTTTTAAACTGGTCACAGTGCTATAGGCTAAAGTACGAATTATGGTTTTATGCCCAGTGATCAAATATCATCAGCCTAGGGAACACTATAATACTCGAGTTGTACAGAACTGTCCAAATAGTGTAGAATGAGTGTTTTGGAATCAGATTTATGTGTTTATTATTATGGCCTGTGGTTTAGTGGACTTGGAGCGAGGAGACTGAATCCTGGGCTATAGTGGATGACCTTGGATAAGTCACTTAATCCCTCCGTGCCTTAGTTCCCTTTTCTACTTTATGAGGCTTAACAAAGCTACGGAAATCCTCTTCTGGGGTTAAAGAAGTGAATTGCTTGCTTCCAGGAGATGTATTCATTCACTCAGCCCTGTGTCTCACTTGCTAATATAGGAGAGGTCATGGAGGACTTTCTAAGTGCCTTCAGCTCCAGCCCTTGCCCTGAGCATAATGAGATTTAGAATGTGGAGGAGAGTTTCTCACAAGAATGTGCAGCCTAAGTGTAGGGGGACGTAAGAAGGCCTGAACACTTGCTCCTCCTGGCTGGGGCTGGCCAGCCTGCAGGCCTGCAGCATTCTTTTTAGTTCCGGGGGCACTATGGTGGGTCAGCCCCCTTTTGAGGGCAGTGTTTTAAACTGGAGCCTTAAGTGGCGGGCCCCTCTGGTGAAGCTTTAAATTGGGCCAGGATCGGGTCCCAGTCCAACCCTGGCTGATGATAAAAAATTAGTTATTTGGGCACTAGTGGTAGGACAGTTAAAAGTTACTTACCAGGAGAATATCTGAGCTGAGATAACTGGATTACCTTGTAGCAGTTCTTAAGTGCTTCTTAAGCAATCTGGTTCAGAGAGACCACGATAGAGAGAATAGGGCAAGTAGCAAGGATGGAACCACAGATCCCCATGTTTTGAAAGTACCTTAGCTTATGAAGTCTAGATTTGGTACCTTGAAGTTTCTGGACCATCTCGACATGCTCTCCATGGACCCCTGTGCTCTTGCAGTCCGTGGTCAGAGGGCTTCAAGTGTGGACATTTATGGCAATGTGAACAGGTTATGTTAGTCTTGCTGACTTTAAGTTTCAGTGGCTATTAGAAGTTATTGCTTAGGACTTTATTACCTTAATCAATTGCAAGTGATTTCCCCTGGATTCTTTTAAATGAAAAATTAAATAGGGAAAGACCATGGTACATTAGAGCTGGGAGTGGCCTACAAGACATCCAGTTTGATAGGGGAGACGGAGACCCCAAAAGGTCAGTGCTTTGCTTGGGTACAGTTTATGAAGTTGGTTCTATGGACTTACTTCTTTCCTGCCACGCTTGTGCTGAGGGTTGGTTAGTCTGGCAGTGGCCCTGGGAAGAATATTTTGCTTTAATTCGTTACTGCTTTTCAGTTCTTCACCCTTTGATAGAATGAAAATCATATTCTGTCAGTGGTATAAGCTGAAATTGGCTTCCAAAGCCAGAGACTGCAAAGGGGCCCTGTTTATTATCTCTAGAAATGTTCCTCCATTAGCCTTGGCAGGCCTCCAGCTCTGCAGACGTAATAGACTGAAAACTCTGCTGTGTCCCAGCTTTCATCATTCATAGATTGGAATGCACAAACCAAACCACCCTGCAGAGGTAGACAGCCTTAGTCTCAGAATTTATAAAAATACAGCTACCCTGTTTGGCCTGCTACTGAACACAGAATGTAGGAATCGCCACTGAATTCAGAGAGGCAGAGTTAGTGAAGAGAAAGTGCAGTATAGAAGCAATCACAAATGATCAGAAGATCTTCCTAAGAACCTCTGAGGACCTCAGTTGACTAAGAAATTAAGTCGGCCTACATCTGTTGCTCTGAAGGCCCTTTCCAGCCTTCAAATCCATCTGAAAACACATTCATCTGACAAGTATTTACTGAGAGCAACTCAGCCAGGTCCTATGGCTCTGAGGATGCTCAGGTGATTAAGATAAACATGGCTACCGGAGGAACGCCCTGTCTAGGAGCTAGTTTGGGGGATGATGTTTGTCAGCTTTGCCCTCCCACAGGAAACAGAATCATGGGAATGTAGGATCTTAGAGCCCCTCTGAATGTTGGAGCCAGAGGAGAGCTCAGAAGTCACTTTACTTCTGAGATGAGATCATTGAGACCCAGAGAGTGGGATGCTCGCCCCAAATCACCCAGCTGCTTTGTGGCTGAATTACCTTGAGGACCAAGGTTTCTAATCTTCAGCATTGCTCTTTAAATGATAGTGTGCAGCGTTGTACTCTCTTTTTGGCCCCAACAGAGTATTGGTTTGGTGTCATCTATGGTGACCATTTGCTCAGTGCATAAGTGAGAAGGTTTTTCACCATTCTTTTATAAACCATTTTGATAACTTGTCTTAAGTACACCAGCTCATTGAGGTCTACGTGCCACTTTATTTGCTCAGACAGTTTCATGAACTGGCCTGTGCTCTATTCGCTAATGAGTCCATGCATAGTTGTGCTTAGTGTTGGCTGCAGTGGATCCCAGTATTTTGTAGTGTGAGGAAACTGTGGCCTGCTCTATGAGTGACACAGTATTCAGTGTGCAGAAAGCACTTGGCAGGCTTATAAATCCATAGGCTTTTGGAAACATCTCTAAGACTCACAGGCTGGGAACCACTGAACTGAACCATTGAAAACATATGTGTGTGCTTTTATGTAATGATAACATTTGGAGCTTTGGTCTTGAAACTTGATACTATGATCTGAAATGCTTTTAAACTTGAGTCATCTCAGTGCATACCTGATTCGTGCCTCATTACATACTTTTGACCTGAAATCCATGAAACTGATAAGGACTTGAGAAGGCTGCTCTGATAGCGTGTAAGCACTTGGAGAGCTGATGAATGTCCTCCTGTAGTATCCTTTCTGTCCAGTTCTTGAGGGATTGCTTATTGACGTTTCATTATTCAGTCATTTGCCGTTTCTGATCTTAGTGTCAGAAAAGTGTGCCCTCTAACCTAACGTCCAGCACTGTATAGGATGTTGCTCCATCTTTTTGCAGAATAAAGCATGTGAAACAGCTGCAACTACTTAGGAAAGATGAGTAATGCAGAAAATAGTGCATATTTGCAGGTTTTAAAAGGCTTATTTCCTCTTCTACCAAAAAATAAAAGAAAAAATCAGTCTGTAGGTTTGAAAGACCTTTGAAAATCAAATCGGTCTAAGTTTGGTTTATTAAATGAGGGTGGAGATTTTTAAGATTTTCATATTCTGAAGAGATGTCCCTATCAATGTTTGTATCCGGCATCAGAATAAAAATTGAATAATTTGCGGTATGACAGAGGCTGTTAGTCATAGGGTTTCCTAGGAACAGGGAAGGTCAAGATAGCCAGATCTAAAACTCAACACAGCCTCTCAAAAAGATAGTTTTGACGAGGAAGCTTGGTAAGATATTGTCATAACTGGGATGGAAATGGAAATGGGAAGGGATGGGTTAGTGGTTAATCCATACTAGACTCCATGTTCCTTGAGGGTAGAAAGTGTGCTTATTTTTTATCCTCAGCGTTTGGCACTATGCCCGACATATACTGGGTACCCAATAAATGGTTGTTGAGTTAGACTAGAGAAAGAAAAGATGCTTGGTAGGGATATAGGTAGAGCAGGCATGGTAGTGGTGAAAGGTTAATGAAATTGGGATAAAAAGATCAAGTTTTAAAAATTAGGTAGAAACCACAGGGATTATCTATAGGCAGCCACCAAAACTACAGTTGAAATAAAATATTAAGAAAAAGAAATTGGAGAAGTTGTAAAAAAAATTACTTATTTGGCTTTGGGGCTAAAATTTTGCAGCTGTGAGCAGGGAAAATGCTCTGCCCAGCAGCCTCAGTAATGAATAAAAAGTGTTTTCAGAATGAAAAGAAATCAACAAGCTCTGTCACTCTCCACAGAAAGGCCAATTGCTGCCTCCCACCATCTTTGACAAGAATGACATTTTACCCATTCAAGCCATGCTCCTAAAATGAGTTGATAATGTTTGCATTAGTAGGATCTCTTGATAGAGAATGAGACGGTGTTAAATTTCCCAGTTACTCTAGGAAGCACATTTTTTTGGCAGTGTTAGGAACAGTGGATATTCTTAGATTTTTCAGGAGCATTCATACCTAGATGTCTTTGGGATAATTTGTTGTGTTCTGATCCAGAGAGTTGATTATGTATTCTTTTTACCATTTCTGAAAGATGTAATTCATGGGAGAGTTATTAAAGAAAAGGGGCTTATCTGATTCTTGTTTACTATTTCATTCTACTTTTATAATTATGTGTGTGGATTGAAGTTCAGAATGCCTTGTCTAAGTTTTAGCATGAAAACAGGAAGTAGTGACTAAATTTAAGTGTTTTCTTATTTGAGGGATTAAAACCCATGTTTTCGAGTTGGGTTTGTTTTGGTCATCACTCCCAATTTAAATGTCATTGTTGTTTCTGGTGGCCAGAGCAGCTTGTGGTGACCAGTAACTTGTGTTATGCTCATATCTGAGGCCAGTGCAGTGGAATTCTTAACCCCAAAATGTCTGTGGGTGGCAGATTCTCAAAAAGCTCAACATAGACTTTTTGGCCTATGTGGCTCTGCAATTCCACTCCTAGGTATATGCCTAAGAGAATTAAAACCCTTTGGGCAAAAAAAAAAAAAAGAAAAACAAAACTGTAAATTTGGAAATTAATAAAATTTTAGCATTGTAAAGAGGGTTTCCTATCAGTGTTTGTATCCATCATCAAAATAAAAATCAGATAGTATAATAAATAACATAATTTAAGTATGTTTGTAGCAGCATGATTCACAGTTGCCAAAAGGCGGAAACAACCTAAATGTCCATCAGCTGATGAATGGATAAATAAAACATGGTATATCCATACAATCAAAAATTATACAGCCATAAAGAGGAATGAAAGGCTAACATGCTTCAACATGGATGAACCATGGAAACTTTATACTTCATGAAAAAAAAAAACAGTACAGAAAGACTACATATTGTATGACTATTTTTATATGAAGTGTCCAGAATAGGCAAATCCATAGAGACAGAAAATAGATTACTGGTTGCCTAGGGCTGATGTGTGCGGGCAGGTGGAGGGGAGGGAGTGATGGTGACTGCTAATAGATAAGAAATTTCTTTTGGGGATGATAGAAATGTTCTAGAATTAGCTAGTGGTGATGGTTGTACAACTCTGAATATAGTAAAACCCAATGAATTGTACACTTGAAATGGGCTGTTTGGTAGGTGAATTATGTTCTGATTATAAAAATAATTGGGGAAAATGTCTCTGCAGGATGGGGGTGAGAAGCAGAACGTCTAGCAGCATGTAAGTCTCATTTATGGCTAATGTCAGGGTTTACTTGACTAATAAGGGATAGAAAAATCACAGGCTGGACCATGGGAGACCAGGGTTATAGTCCTGACTGAATATGTTACTTCTGTGCCACCTTGGACGAGTTCAGCCCCGTTTGCAGGGAACTTTGTCTCTTCTACAGACTGAGGAAATTATGGATTTCAAAGATCATTAGTTCCTTCCAGTTCTTAGTGGTTGGAAAATGAGATAGCATTTACTTACATGCAACTTATATCATTTACTTACCTGCAACCTTATTTCACTGTTTTCCACCCCCAGAGAATGAAGGGTGATGTTGGGAGGTGAGGAGTGGGAAAAATGGCATATCCTTTTCATAATAAAAGGATTGGGGATATTTGGGGGAGGGTGAGAGAAAAAGGAGCTTGTCCTAGTTTAGGCTGCTATAACAAACATATCATAGACTGTGTTGCTTAAACAACAGAAATTTATTTCTCCCATTTCTAGAGGCTGGGAAGTCCAAGATCAAGGTGCAGGCAGATTCAGTGTCTGGTGAGAGCTCTCTGCGGCCTCTTTTATAAGGTCACTAATCCTATTGATGAGGGCTCCACCCTCATGATCTAATCACTTCCCAAAAGTCCTACCTCCAAATACCATCACAGTGGGGATTAGGTTCCAACATAGGAATTTGGGGGGAACTACACAAACTTTCAGTCTGTAACAGAGCTATATGTTTAAAAACAAATATTATTTCTCAGATCATTGGGTGAAGGCATGCATGTGTGGTTAATTCCTATTACTGAATCAGGCCAGGTATTGACGATGACTTACCCAGGGCCCCCTTGGCCTGTCTGCCGTGGCATTCCCAACTCTTGGTCCTGCCCTGGCCTTCTGTCAGAATCGCAAACAGTCCCCACCATTTGTTTTACCAAAAGGAACACCCCCCTCCCCCTCCTTTCTGCCTTCAGTCTGGCTGTCCTGACTTGACTTACCTGTTCTTTGTAATGGGAGACAGCTGTGCAGTGGATGGGAGCTTGAGGGAGTCCAGAACCACAGCAGCACTCATTCATCACTCTGAGAGGAAACAAGGAGTTTACAAGCTTTTGCTGAAAAGTCATCATTGTCTAGGTTTTCATGAAATAAAGATGGTGTGGGCCTCACAGTGGGCTGTTTTCAGGACAGCCCTCACAGAGGATGTTTGTTCCTCTCAAATGCTGGCAATATTGTCAGCTTTCCATCCCTTCTTTAGGAAGGCATTACTCTGTCGCTTTTAGTGTCTGATCCTGCTAAGAAGTAGGAAATGTTAAGAGGGTATTGTTCTAAAGAAATGATCTCCTAATATCAGTGCTAAGTGCCATCTATGACCACACGCATGTCTATTTATAAAATGTCCCACGAGACTGGGTGCAGTGATGGGTTTATGTCAAAGTTCAATCTCCAAATCAAGACCATTTAAAATTGTAAAGCCATTCTTAGTTTGTTCTTTTAAATGTAGAACATTTGTATTGTGTCTGTGTTACATGTAGGGTACAGATATGGCGTGTGACTTTTGGTAGTCGGGCATTTTAGAATGAAAATGAGTAAGCTACTGGTTTTTCACGTGTCTTCTCTACCCTTCTCTGTTTGTTTCCATTATTAAATTTGTTTTAGGATCTTTTCCTTACTTAGAATCCTGCCTTGTCACTTTTTCTCTTTTGTGAGGGATGAACAGCTTTTGCATTTGGGTACTCTGATATACAGGAGAATGAATGATAGAAGTTATGCAATTTTGTTTTCCTGAAAACTTTGTTATTTTGCCCTTCGATGTTACCCAGGTTTTCTTCCATTTCCTTTCTCTGGACCACTTAAGGCCAGCAATGGTGCTTTTCTGGTGCGTGCAGTGGCTTGTTCTAAGGCATGTGGCTTGAGAGTTGCCTCTTCTTAAGGTCTTATTTTTGCTTTCTCCTTGGATGTTTCAGATCTATTTCCTTCACCCAGCCCAAGTTGTCTTGAGAGAAATAAAGAGTGGTGTGAATTGCAGTTACCGGAGTCTCTCTTCCCAAATGAGAACATATGTGTTTGAGAAAATAAATAAGCCCATTCTAAGAAATAAACCTTATTTTCACGTTTACTTAAATCCTTTCTTCTGAATCTTCTGGGATTAGTATTTTTGGTGATATGAATCAGCTGTTTGATGTCCTTTGAAAGGAAAACAGCCCTCGCTGCATGGGTCACTTGTGTCTCTGGCAAGGACACTACACTCAGGTGGAAGGGAAATGGATGTTCTTTTTTGAAACACAAATTCAAAGGATCTAAATGTACACAAAACAAGGCAGTTTTCCCTAATAAATCACACCATTGATCAGCGCTCTCTGAATACATCTAGAACTTCTCTGAAGCTCTTGAGTTGCAACCTGTGACAACTGTTGACCTTACACTTGCAGCTTTAAAATAACATCTTAGTTATCTTGCTTCATCTGAAAAGGAAATATTTTGAGGAAGAGATTTTTCTAGATAATTGTCCTTTTGTATATCAAACAAACTTGTAAAAATGTTCTAAACATTTCAATGAAAATATTTCCAAAATATTTGTTCCCCTGCCTTACTAAACAGAAGGATAAAACCCACAATTAATCAGTTAAAGAAGACCCAGGGTCATCATCATGAAAATCATTTAATAAATGGTGCTGTAACGCAGTAATGTCCTTCGGGCTCTTTGAAGTATGAGGAACTATTTGCCCCTAAGCTAAATGGCCCCAGACTGTTGCTTCTGCCTCCCTTTTCAGCTGTCACTTCTGCTGTCATTGATGTGGGTTCACTCTTTGTCCTTTTTAACCCAGGGCAGAACTGAATGTCTAGAAATCAGACAGCAGAGTTGGTTAAATATGTGACTGGAGTATTTGTATGCGAAATAAAGGCTATGTCCCAGAAGGTGGCTCCAATATTCTATAGTAAATTCACAGACTTTGAATGTTTCTTTTTTTTTTTTTTTTTTTTTTTTTTTTGCTGTTAGACCATGGCTTCCCTCGCTTATTGGATTGTCCCCAAAGTTGAAGGAGTGTATAAATGAGCCACTGCTGTACTTTTAAGGTTGTTTATTGCACAAGTTTAGTATATCAAGAGGCTGTGAAAAGAACACTTTTAATTAAAGCTTCTCCATTGATTAAAATAAATATTCCCATCTTTCCACACTGAACCTTAATTTATTTTCTTTCATTTCCCCCACCTCCCTTAAGTAATTGTTCAGTCTTTTTCTCTAACTTCAGAATTGTGCTTATCTCCTTTGTATCTTTTAAGATTCAATGCCAGTACACAGAAGCGTAGATACATGATGATACTTTTCTGTTGTGTTTTTAGCACCCTCCATGAATTGTATCTTCAGGGTGCCCTGTATTCAAATGCATATTCTCCGTGTACCACCCACTCCATTAGCCTTGGTTTATTAGGTGAACATGATTTTTCTGCTTTGCCAAAATATTTGGTTTCTCGCTCCCCTGTAGGCTTTATTTTTGTAAATGTGCAGTGATTTCACCTTTGTTGTAGAGTTGGCCAGCCTACTTGGTATGGAAATGAGTCTTTACTGGTTTCTACTTCCCAGGGTCCCTTCTGGAACCCTTGTTATGAATAGAACTTGCCTTGACAAGCACCAGTCTCTCCAGCACAGTGGCTGTTTGTAAAGACGGCCTACACATGTTTGCCAAAACAATTTCATCCTTGAGTTACTTCAGAACTAGCTGGTGGATACCATCTGGTCCCAGTGATTTATCTACTCCTGGTTTGTTGATTAGATGCAGAGCATGATCTTTACCACTATTTGATCTAGTACCTCTGACCTGCCGAGTTCAGTGTTCTGGTTTGGGAATGCGAATCTCCTTACAAGACAGAGAATTCATTCAGTCTATCCACTATCTCCTTTTTAGCCCTGTGACTGTGATTAAGTGGGTCCTTGGATGCTCTAAATGGCTTCCGTCCTTTGATAGAGTGAAAGAGCCTCTTACTCTGTTGGCTTTGCAATCTCTTGCAAGTTGCTCCTGCCCAGTTTTATTTTGTGTCTAACCTGCTATGCCTTATGGGCTTTTCTCTCTTCCCAGTCTGGACTAGCTTTTTATTTCATCAAAGATGACTTCACTTCTTTTCACTATGCCTTTTAGCCACACTGAAGGTTCTCTTCTCTCTTTCCAGCCCTCTCTTCAAAATCTAAGTACTTGGGAGCACTTACTCTGGGGTAACAATAGGTAGGGTTTTTCTTTTCTCTCTCTCTCTATTTTTAAACCAGTCTCCAGGCATCTTGCATGTTGTTTACTTTTTGAACTTTTTCTTTCCCCCTCAATAATGCCTGGTTTTGTCAGAGCTTCCTACTTTAAAATAGGAAAAACACATGTAATGTGTTTTGAACTTTTCTTTTCCTCTCCCATCATGTTGTTGAATTTAATAGTGCTGTGATCACCATTACATACATGTTTACCCAGTTACTTGGTGCCCTAAGTCCTATATACTACTCAGGACCAAGGCCAGGGTATCTCCCAGGCATCTCTTCCTCCCTCCCTCCTTGCCCCCCCCGCCCCCCCTTGTTCAGGAAGCAGTCATGTTTCATCTTTCCAAACCTTGCCTACACATCTTGGCAGATAAGTATTGTGCTGATGAATTTTCTTTTTCTCATTCATGCCTGTGAATCTTATGCACAATCGTAAGGGGGTAATGGAGGGAAATCTGAGATACCAGTCTGAAACACACTAAAGGAAGACCTATTTGATAGACATATTTAAGAACTAAAGAGAGTATCAGGAGATGATCAGGTGATAAGCTAACAGACACTCAGATGCTCTGAGGTTGATACACTGTCATCAGCTACATCAAAAAATCTGCACTTAAATGCATCACAATTGTGCAGGGAGCTGTCATTTCCATCTTTGTTCTTCCTTCCTTTGATGTGATAGGGAACAAATTCCCTTCATCTCAGGGTGGGTTTTGTTTTATTCGACATGCGTTTATCCTTAGATATTCTAAATTTCCCAGTCATCCACCTTCATTTTATAGAGCATTGTGTTCTTTGAACACAATGATTGGCTATCAGGAAGGAGCTAATCATTTGTCGGGATAGTGCAATTGACATAACCTAGACTCTAGGCACTCACATTTTTTAAAAAGTAAGATGCATATGTAAATAAATAGGAGCGTCTCATTTCAGCCTTGAATTGTATTAGTGAATGCAGGAATTCTAGAACGCAAAGAATTCATAGTTTATGTGTAGAAATATTTGGATGTCGATGGCAAAATTGATTCCTCAAAATACTAGTCTGGGCTATGTGAAATTGCTAATATTTGACCTTTTTGCACTAAAATAATGCCAGTTTCATGTGAATCAACTTTTACTATTTTGTTTCCCATTAATCTCCAAAGTCATAACAGAGCTGTTATAAAACTAAAGAAAAGATTCTGTAGCCTGTAATCCCAGAGTGATATTGCTATTGCCTGAATTTTTACCAAAGGACAGTTTGTGGTTTGGCTAAATTGCCATTTGGTGTGTACTTTTTAGAAATAAATCCTCCCCAAGACTAATAGTAGTAGTAGTAACAACCACGAGAAAATAAAACTTTTCCTTTGATTAAATGTAGCTAAACCCAGAAGCATAGAAAGGATCCCCCTTCTGAGGAATGCATAGCATCTTCTGATGTCAGTATTCATAATAATAGCTACTATTTGAGTGAGGCAGGATATGCATTTAATGCTTCCACTGACTGTATGAGGTCGATTCTGGTTTTGTGCCCATTTTACAGAAGCCAAAGTAGTCTCAGAAGTGGAGAGACTGACCCAGACTTGCACAGCCAGTAAACAATAGAATTCACTTCAAATTCAGGCCTATTTAGCTCCAAATCCCTTATGCTTTCCATGTAACATGGTGCCTCCCTGCCCCAAAGACTCAGAACAAGTACTGTGTGTAGTAAGCTTGTCTGTTCTCTTTTTTGAGTTTCCTGCTTGTTGTGACTTTATTCATTTGTTGTGTACTGAGCTGGTCTGACTGAGGAACCTTGGGGGTGCTGAATAAGCTGAGGCTCTTGATTCTTGAAGAGCGTGACCTTTCCTGTTCTGAGTTTTCACTGGTGGGATAAAAAGAAGCTTGGGTTCTGTATGCTATCCCAGGGCAACCGAATTTGTCAGTGCTATTATAGGAGTTTTAGCCAACAAGCAAAATGCATCATGATTTTTTTTCTTAACATAGGCTCGTTTTGTAATACTCCCTGACATAATTTCTGTTTATGTTTGCGGCCACAAATCATGGATTCATGAAGGTTCATCTCACAATAATGAAACAATGTCTTTTTATAAGAGTATGCCCCACACTTACCCATACCCACCCAGTCATTAGGCCAAATGGAAGCTCTGACTTGTGCCACTGAGCAGCACTTGGAGTGTATGTTTATGAAACTTGAGGTTGAACTATGGTTTTTTCCCAAGCTTATTTAATTGTAGTACTGTCATTCCATATGATTGAACTTATCATAGTAGAGTTAAGCTTGGGTTAGGTTAGTTGGTCTTTTTGTATAGAACTGTGTTCATTGTCACATATTAAAAATAGAAACACCATGGGCAGAAACGTAAGTATTTTTTCCAGATAGCCTGGTTGGACTCATTCTGACTTAGGCAGTTCATTTGCAAAACTCAGGGCTTATAATCCTGGACAGTTAGTTTTGCTTCAGCTTTTGAAATGCACTTTTCCCCCCACATTGAAACTGATTCCAGAATATCATTTAAGATCTTACGCTGTGGTAATATGTGTGGTCCTGCAACATTGGATGTAATTCAAGATTGTGCCATCTTGACTCAGAGTTAAAACATAAGATTAGGTAGGTTAAAAAAAATAAAATAAAATGTGACCTTGCATGGTTTATGATCCTATGAAAGACAAAGAGAAGAAAGTGAGCTATTTTCTGTTCTTTCATATTTCTGGTTACCAATACTCATTGAAGTACACTAAGATGTTTACTAATTCGAAAAGATAAGCACAAAACTGCCAAGTGTTATCTTTAAAACAAGACAGACCTTTAATGTCGCTTGTCATTTGTTCTCATTCTTCAAGACAGTTTGAAAAATTGCTTCTTGTTGGTTACTGTGGGATCAGGAAAAACTAGGAGCTTGTGCAAATATACGTGTGTCTGCAAAGAGAAGGTTACTTTATTTTTTATTTCCTTTGAAGTACCTTTAAGTATATTCTTAAAATCTATCCTGAACCACATACCATTATTCGTTTTCCACATAGGATAGAACATCTTCCAGGAGAGGAGCTGAAAACAAGCATGTTAAAGTGACTTATTCTTTTCTCCAGAAGGTCCTGGTATGAAATTGGGTCCTTGAATTTTCCAAAGGAGGCTGTATTTATTGCCCTTCTTTTCTAAGAAGGGCCATTTTAATAATTTTTGCTATCACATCAAAGACTTTTCATGATAATTATAGTCAATAATTGCAGTAGTAATGCTGTGTGCCATCTGCAGGCTCTGTGTAATGGAAACTAGAGAAAAAAACATATCCCTCTGCTTGATGGGAGTTACCGTGGAACCTGAGGCCCTGCTGCCAGCTGGCCACCTGCATCAGTTTTAGGTGGCCCTCTCACTCCTCAGCCTTGGATCATATACTATGTTCCTTATCCTTCTTTCTCCCTTGGCCCATATCTCTTAACTTCTTTCTCATTCCTGCCCCTTAATAGCTGCAGTCTTCAAACTCCTCCCTCCCACCATGGTGGTTTCGCATCCTAAGGGAGCTGATGAGTCTGATGCTGGCTTACATTCCAGGACTGGAGGAATAATTGGAACTTCCTTGAGATCAGATATTTGATCAAATTAATTGCTTTATGAGTGAACAGTTGGTCCATAACCCAAAAGATTTATGGAAGGCAAGTTGGATATTGAAATAATAGAACAAGCACCCACCTACCCAGTTGTTCCAGGCCATAGAAAGCTGTGTGATACTTTGAATTTGTGAACATCAGGTCTCAAGCTTGTCTATTGGCCGGATTTCTGAAGATCTGGTGCCTCTCTCGGGTCCTTGACAGACAACACCATTCTACAGTGAATCTAATGTCAGTCCTATGGAAGCAACCTTCATTTCTTCTTAGAGGCTCAAGTTAGAATGGCCTCTCTCCTTTCATTCCCTCCCAAAGCAAAAATGGAAACAGGCAGCCCCATCGTTCTTGATTATCTGACAGTTCTGCAGTAAAGAGTGCCAGGGCACCTCCGATGCACTAGTTGCTTTCTGGGACATTCCTATCTATCTCTGTGGCCTTGGGGTGACTAAGAGGCCTCTGATCTGGCAGGCCTGTATCTGAGGATGATCAGAAATTGCATAGGCCTGTAGGGACTTGAATGAAGAGCAAATGACTGGTTTGTCTCTTTGCCTTGTCACTTGCTGGCAAAGAAACAATCACTTTTCCATCTTGTGTAAGGAGGAAATTTTTTTGTGTCATAAATATGTAATCACATTAATATTTTAATTTAGTCCCCAAGATCTGCCTTTATTATTCCCTCTGTGATACTCAGGAAACCAGAGGAAAACGGTAGGTGGCTGGCATGATAGCCCAGCTGAACAATTTCCTAATTGATACCTTACATTTGACTTGAAGCATCTCTTTATCCAAGTTTCAGAGCCCAGAACAAACAGGATTATTCCTAGTGTGGTAGAGAGGAACTATGTAGTATCTCAGTTCCTTCACTGTTTTGTGTGTCAGTCACTTGAGGACATAGAAGATTTTCTCCTGAGACCTCAGCTGCGAAAATTGAATGGAGACATGACAGTGAATATAAGTTTGGGCAAACTCGTCATCAAGTGACCAGATTTAGACTTTAAAAAAAATCACAGCATTGAGGCCAGCCCAGTGGCGCAGTGGTTAAGTTTGCATGTGCTGCTTGGGCAGCCTGGGGTTCGCTGGTTCAGATCCCGGGTGTGGACCTACGCATCACTTGTCAAGCCATGCTGTGGCAGGCGACCCACATATAAAGTAGAGGAAGATGGGCATGGATGTTAGCTCAGGGCCAGTCTTCCTCAGCAAAAAAAAGGAGGAGGATTGGCAATAGATGTTAGCTCAGGGCTAATCTTCCTCAAAAATAAATAAATAGGGGGCCAACCCCGTGGCTGAGTGATTAAGTTCATGTGCTCTGCTTCAGTGGCCCAGGGTTTCACCAGTTTGAATCCTGGGTGCAGACATGGCACCACTCATCAAGCCATGCTGAGGTGGCATCCCACATGCCACAACTAGAAGGACCCACAAATAAAAATACACAACTATGTACTGGGGGGCTTTGGGAGAAAAAGGAAAAATAAAATCTTTAAAAAATAAATAAAATAAAACAAACCATGACCACAGATGTCTTAAAAAAAAAAAAACGCAAAACACAAAGCATTAACATCATCTGAAAGGTGGTTTTTTAAAATTGGTTTGAACGTTTAGTGACCTGATTTGTCAAGCCAAATAATTAAATAGCATTTGTGTGAGAAGTTTTTGTTTTGTGGATTTTGCTTTGTTGACCAAGAAAGGCAGCAGAAGTAGGTCCTTGAGGAGTTTTCTTATTCCCCTCATTGCAAGATTCTACTTTGAGTCCAAGCTAATACCTTCTGTAGTTTTGGATGACTCAAAAAATGGACACAGCATAGCTGGCAATGAATAGATTATATTTGAATGTGTGAATCTCTCCCCATTGGTGCCAAAGGCACCTCCTAAGGCGCATCTGTTGAAGTGCCAATGTGAGAAGCATGAGTTGAGTGGATTTGCCTGGCATAGTATCACCTCTCCTCCTGTCTTTTGAACTTGAGTTGTTCCAAGATGAGATCAGAGGACCTCAGAGATCTTTGAGGGGGTGAGGAATTCAGATTATAGAGTAAGAGGGGAAGAGAAAAAGCCTATAGAGCAATAATAAAATCCATGTCTGCTCATCTTGTAACTTTTTCAAGAATGCAGAGATCCAGCCTTTTGTATTTTCTGCACTGGTGGATGGCATCTGGCACGTAAGAGGCACTTGATAAATAGTGCATTAAGCACCAACAAGGTTTTTATGTTGCCAAATTGAGTCAAAAGTTAGTTTGGGAGAAGTGAATCAATTCTTTGATTTAGACTTGGGGACAATTTTAGGGCAGGGTTCCATTCCCAGATAATCCCTTGAGGTGGACTGGTTGAAGTAACTAGGTCAAGAAGTGGTAAATATGCTGGATTTTCTAATCCTAGTGAACAAATCAAATGTAATTAATCAACAAATCTGATCCTAAAGAAAAGATTCTAATAATGTATACCCAAAGTCACACAATGTTGTAAACCATTATGATCCAATGAAATTACTGGAAAAAAAAGATTCTGAAGGGTGAGATCGGGGAATTGAATGGTGCCGAGGAGCTAGTAGACGTGATTGCCATTAGGATAAATCTCAATGAGACCTGAGATGCCTCATTCATAAAGGCAGGCTGGTAGAATCTATAATAAAGTGGGAACACTGAAAACTTAAGCAAAATCAATCTTCTGAGAAAGGCAACATCATTTCTATCAGGGGAATCTGTTCTTGGCTAATGACCTTGTGCTTTTCAAGGGACTAAAGCATATGTGGACAAAGGAAAACCAGTGAATATGATCTGTTTAGGCTTTTAAAAGGTTCTTCATGGGATTGCACACCAAGCCAAGGAAACTTAAAATAATTGACGTCATCACAGAAATGTGGGACTATTCCATCAAATATTAAGATTGACTTTGAGGCAGGAAGCAAAGGGTGGGGTTAAATAGATCATTCTCTGGCTGGCAACATCAACAGTGTGGCATTCTCTTCAAAATCAGGATTCAGACAAATTTTACTTAAAGCTCCAGTAGATGACCTAGAAGAGGAAGCATACATTGAAAACTTTACTTTTTAATGGCAACAGAAGTTTTCTAAGTAGCAAAGAGCCCACTGAACGGGAATAAATTCAGGTGTATGCCTTACACCGTATACACCCAAGGGTGGTACTAGATAGTGGTGAGGAGGAACTTTTTCAGGGTTGGTGAAACAGCCTTGCAAAACGAGGACTCTGCCCCTCCTCCATCTGCCTGTGCTAAGGTTCAGAACAGTTTTTCTCTCATGTTATAAAAATTAACCCCTGTTCAACTGTGGCTCATATCCATGTCCTTGGAAACTGAGACTAATTAGGAGTCCTTCGGTGCAGATTAGTATTAGAGTAAGCTGTAAGTTACTGTGACCTTTAACAAGATCTTTGTGAAAGTAGATTGTAAAGGATGTAATTAAGTACAAATATTGAAAATGTAAATGTTTCTTTCCCCTTCGCCATTTCATTGATGCCTGGCTAGATTTAAAGAATGGTATGTAATGGCTTGAAATCTGATATTAGAGAATCTCTTTTTTTTCCCCAATTATTTTACTGAGGTCATATTGGTTTATGACACTGTAATTTCAGGTGTACATTATTATATATCAGTTTCTGTGTAGACTGCATCGTGCTCACCACCAATAGTCTAGTTTTTATCTGTCACTGTACAGATGTGGCCCTTTACCCCTTTCACCCACCCCGCCCCCCACCCCCTTCTCCTCTTGGAACCACTAATCTGTTAGAGAATCATTTTTCTTTACGTGAAGCAGCAGACTTTGCTATCAGGGTAAAAGCTTTCTAGATAGCCATTTGGAGAAACATCTTTGGGAGAATTCATGATGAATGAATATGTTGTTCTTCAGGTATGTTTTTCCTAGATAGTAGATTTACTGAAAACCTACTCATTCTCACACTGTATTTTGGAGGGAAGAATTTTAGGTATGTCGTGAAAGGGAGAGTAAAGAGAAGTATTATGGAAAAAAGATAAAATAGTGTTAAAAATGTTTGTGACCCACAGAACCCGTGAAATGTATAGAAAGTGAAAGGTATTAATATTTGTATTAGAGCAAGCGCCCGATATCTGTGAGCCTCCCTACCCACCGATGCCTTTTCTTATACACTTGGGATAAACTCTGTGCTCAGCTGCTGACCCTTTCTGATTTTGCTGTGAACCCTAAATGGCTGTGGCAGGTTATCTGACAATGGGGGTCCTTGGGGGTTTGTTAGGAATTATTTGGAAATAATAAGGAAAATCACTGCCTGTTGGAAGTCTGGTGTTCAGTCAGCCTCCTGGGGGGAAGGAGGAAAGGAGTGAGTCTCCAATATTTTTCTGAGGATAGCTTCCTCCGGTTGCTTTCTCTGAGGTCTTATGTGATTGCCCACAGGAGACTGCTCACAGAGGGAATCATAAGACTAGCACACTCGGGGTGCAGAGAAAGGGCAAGATGCTGGTGGCCAGCATTCCCCTACCCTGGGAATCCATGAGCCTCTGAGCCTCGTCTGTTAGCTAGCTGTCTTAGAGATGGCCCTACCAAAGCCTTGGTCTACACATGGCTTGGGTATGTAGGTTCCAGAAATATTATTGGGCACCAAAGAAAAAAACGTCCTAGCCAATGGTATTTCCTCTCTAGGCTACTTTTTATTTGTAGTAAATGTGTAACTGAGGCATTTGGAATCATTTGTTTATCTCCAGGCATTCTATTAAATTATGAGCCCAATGAAAATCATAAATTAGTATTTGAGAGAAACTCGCAAATGATGCTACCCAAGGTATGGACCCTTGAATCATTGACAGAAAGGAGCTTCTCTTTTGTTAGTTGTAAAACAAGAGAGCTCCATCTTTTCCCGCCTGCCTCTAGCTACCTCCCAAGGACCCCCGAACACATTTCCTTGAGCCTTTTATTAGCACTGACTGCTTAGGTAGTATCGTAATTCCTCTCTTATCCATTGTTTCAGTTACCCACAATCAACCACAGTCTGAAAATATTAAATGCAAAATTCCAGAAATAAGCAATTCATAACTTTTAAATTGTGCACCATTCTGAGTAGCCTGATGAACTCTCGCACAATCCTGCTCTGTCTTGCCTGGGATGTGAATCATCCCCTTGTCCGGGGTATCCACACTATATGCACTGCCTGCCCGTTAGTCGCTTAATAGCCATCTTGGTTAGCAGATCGACTATTGCGGTATCACAGTGCTTGTGTTCAAGTCACCCTTATTTTACTTAATGATGTCCCCAGAACACAGGAAAGTGATGTTGGCAACGCGGATATGCTGAAGAGAAGCCATAAAGTGCTTCCTTTAAGTGAAAAGGTGAAAGTTCTCGACTTAACAAGGAAAGAAAAAAATCATACGCTGTTTGCTAAAATCTATGGTAACTTTTATTACAATATATTGTTAGAATTGTTCTATTTTATTATTAGTTATTGTTAATCTCTTACTGTGCTTAATTTATAAATTAAATGTTATTATAGGTATCTATGCATGGGATAAAACATAGTATAGTATAGTATTCCCCCACAGATAAACGGGGACTACTGTATTTATTGGATCCTTAGAATTCTTGAAGAGTTTGGGGTTGATCACCAGTATTATTATTCCTGTTGAGTCCTGGACCTGGATGCAGTGGTTGTAAATGTACAGAACATATGCAGGTGCTCCAGCTGCTCTAAAGTGGTGGTAACATAAGGTCAAAGTGTGCATTTCAGGCCATTGGCTCGGTTTGGTTGATGTGTCTTGCTTTAGTAAACCTTTGGTGCGGTTAAATGGGGTTCTAAGATTGCTATATAGAAACTTTGCTTCGTAATTTGCTTATCATTTAGAAAGCAATAAAAAGCCCTGTTTAGTTTCTATCTGGAGTAGATTTTAAAGCTGTTGCAAGCTTACTGAAATGAAGTGTGGAGTTTTCAAGTAGCAACCCTAACTCTTCCAACTACACTTACACGAAGGCATTCTTAGGAAAATATAATAAAACTGATTTTTGAAATGTACGTGTTTCTGATTGGCCTTCTCTGTCCTACCTTGCAGGATTAGTGGACCTAAAAATAATTGGCAGTCTTAAGCCCTCCAGAGCTATATTTTGGCAAGGTTTTGCAAAATGCTAACTAGCTGCATTTCTCCTACTGATTGGTAGGTGATCTCAAGTCTGCATAATGACTGTAATTTATGTGCTTTATTATTAAGGTTTAGGTCAGATGACTTCAGGCTTTCGATGTGCATAACACATTCTGTGCAGTAATTTCACTCCTTTTTGTAAGGGGGGAGGATGGATAAATGTATACGTTCCCTCACCCCCCTGGGATTATTAAAAACCTTTAGAGATTTTCTTTCTTTGTTCCCATGAGGCGGAGCATTGTGTATTCCTCCTGGGGTTCTTAGGTAGCTCTGGAGTTAGACAGCCACCTGCATTTTAGCTCACTTTGTGGCTACGTGAATTTAGATCTAGAAAGTGAACAGAGACTATTTTGGTAACTCTTTGGACTAATGGCAAGGAATTGTTTTACTTTCAGAACAAATAAAAATTAGAAAAAGATTGAAGTAGCAATTGAGGGATTAGGAAAAGTACCCCAGCAAATAATAGCTTAATGTAGCTCCTCGATATTAGAATTACATCAAAAGCCTGATGAACGCCTCCCCCCCATGCACACGTTATTTATCCTTTTTACTTTGAAAACTGAAGCTTGCTTTTTTTAAAAAAAATAAAACTTTATCCCAGAAGAGTTAGAGTTAGAGAAGTTGGGAGGATAGCACAGAGATTTTTCCTATACCCCACACCCAGTTTTCCCTATTATTAACATATTACATTAGTGTGGTACTTTGTCACCATTGATAGACCAGTATTGATGCATTGTTATTAAAGTCCGTACCTTACTCTGATTTCCTTATTTTTTTACTAACAGTTTTATTGAGATATAATTTCCCCAAACAATTCACCCATTTAAAGTATACGGTTGTTTTTAATACACTCACAGGTTTGTGCATCCATTACCAAAATCAATTTTAGAACATTTTCATCATTCCAGAAAGAAATCCCATACCTTTTAGCTGTAACCCTTCTTGCTTCCCATTTCGCCAACCTCCTCATCCCCAGTCAACCACTAATTTAGTTTCTGTCTCTATAGATTGACATATGCTAGATATTTTCTATAAATGGAATCATACAATATATGGACTTTCGTGACTATCTCTTTCACTTAACAGTGTTTTTGACATCCAGCCATGTTGTAATACATATCAGAACTTTATTCCTTCGTATGGCTGAATAATATTCCATTGTGTGATATAGACCACATTCTGTTTATCCATCTGTTGATGGACATCTGGCTATTATAAATAATGCTGCTATGAACATTGGCATGTAAGGTTTTGTGTTATTTCCTTAGTTTTCCCCAATGTCTTTTTCTGTTCCAGCATCCCATCCAGGATATCACATTATATTTCGTCATCATACCTCCTTTGGCCCCCAAGGCTTTGCTTTGATGGCCTCTTAGATAATTGTCTGTGCTTAATTGTCATCAGTGTACCATCACTTATGCATGCCACTCAACTCCTGATTGATAATAACTCTCTTTTCTGACTATCTTCACTCCCCTCAATTCCACCTCCAATAAGAAAGTTTTCTGAACTAGCTGCAAGAGAGGAGGTGCTGCTCTCGGCCCCTCTCCCTCATCTAGCCCAAGTGTCAGAAAAGTCTCTTCATGGAGAACTTCAGTAGCTTATCAGAGTATAGTAGATGTTCTTCATTTCTGCCTTTGTTTTTGCGCTGTTTTACATTTACATAATGTTTCCTTGTTTACAAAGGGCTTTTTTAGGCTCCAGTGCATAAGTGACTTTCCCAAGAGCCTACAGTGAGTCATGTAGAGCTGTGACTCCAACCCATACTCCTGACTCCGCGGATGAGTCTTCTTCTCCCTGGACTATCATTAGCCCTGCAGAATGAAAGATCCAAATCGTGCTAAGTGTTTGGAACATTTTAAATTCACTTCTTCAAAACCGCTGGCAAAGAGCCAAGTTGTCTTCCAAACCCAAGTGAGACACTGTTTCTGTAAAAAAAGGCCAATGCAAAATTGTAGCCGCTTGCATTTGCAGTTTACCAAGTGCTTTCCAGTCTGTTCTTCTCAAATGTTCCTCACTGCAGCCCTTGTTGCCCTTAGGGTGCGGTTTGTATCTCTTTTATCTAACAAAGGCATTTGGTTGCTTTATTGGTAAAATCAGCTGGGGTACAGAGACTGTCTGCCTTACAAAGCATGCTGGTACAGGCAAGCCTGGGTTCTCTGTCGCTGTGTCCCATAAAGGTTTCTGGCTGCTGTTTCCTCCATTTAGGACTCTGAGGGACTAATCACTAGAGATTTGCTTTATCTCCTACACATACAGAAAGCTGCCACCTTGGTGGTAAGTGTAAGTATTCCTTTCTCACCATCTCCCTAAAAATGTGTGAGAATCTGAGAGACATTTTCTTGGCATCTAGTTAGACTTCAGAATGAACTTTCCAAGAGGAATGTAGAAAATGGTTGTAAGATATAGTTAAAAATAGTCAAGGTGATAGTAAATAAGCTCAGGGCTGGCCTGAGTACCTCACCACCATTTATAACATTTTTCTATGGGAAGGTGGATGATGAGCAACTGGAACTAAATGGACATTAACTGCACCCCGTACATACATCAGAGCCAGCCTTTGATGAGAGGAGTAAGAGATAAACTGAGAGAGCACACTTCCACAGATTGTTCGCCAGGGAGCCGGATGGAATAGATTCCTCATGTTCAGTGCCTACTTCTTTAACCATTGATTTGAAGTGCTTCAAACAAAAAAGAACTAATACACACTCGGCAGGATTGAGTAGTAATTTATTGTGATTGTCTTTGTTTAGCTTTGAAAACTAAGGCATTGATATTAAGACTAAAAAAAAAATTAGATGGAGCTGGTGTGATTGAAAAAAGTTTGGCTCCTTGGAGTGACTTTTTTGTTTTTAATGCCATAGAGTTAAGCTTTAAAAGCACGCTTCATCGAATCTCATCCAAGCCTCCTAGGACAGGGCTAGGGGACCTTTTTTCCTTTGAGGGCCACTGACCCACAAAGAAAAAAACTAATCAAGGGCCATGTACAAAAAGCAACTTAATTTAGGTGCTTCCTTAGAAAACCGTAAAGCATTCAATTCACCTGCTTTTTAAATTAAGAACAGGGAACTCTCAACAAGTACAACAAATAAAAAAAAATTATTTGGTTTCATATTATGTACAATTAAAAGAGGTGGAGTGGGGTAAGAAAGAACAGTATGGGCAGAGTAAAAGAGAGTGGAAAGCAGACGAGAGAGTTTTAAGGGACTAGGAGAGATACATGGAGAAGAACCTATCCATAGCAAGGGTTTGGGAAGCAGGCCTTTGAGTTGGGGAGATAGAGGAGACCAATCATATTGTGAATCATAACTCACTGTTGACTTGAACGATTGGATTAGCTGGTTAACTGCTATTCCCAGCTCTAATGCTTAAGCCTTTCAAATAATAATAATTATTATTTTTAAAGATTTAATTTTTTCCTTTTTCTCCCCAAAGACCCCCGGTACATTGTTGTGTATTTGTAGTTGTGGGTCCTTCTGGTTGTGCTATGTGGGATGCCGCCTCAGCGTGGCTTGATGAGCGGTGCCATGTCCTCACCCGGGATCTGAACCGGCAAAACCCTGGACTGCTGAAGTGGAGCACACGAGCTTAAGCACTCAGCCACGGGGCTGGCCCCTCAAATAATAATTCTTAATTTTTTTTTTTTATTGAGGTCACATCAAGTAATAATTCTTAAGGGAGGATATGTATCAGAATCACCTAGGGCCCTTTAAAATAAATTTACATGCCCAGTGCCCCCCCTGCGCTGGCTGTCTACCTGTCCCATATTGGACTCTGTTGTCCTTGTGCTCAACTCTCAGTCTAAAGAAAAAATTGTGACATCTTTCTTAAATGAGAAGTATATGGGATCACCAGGTTTAGAAAGGAGATCTCCAGAAAAGAAGACATTTCTCATGCGGACCCAGATTTTAGAAGCAGTTTCAAGCAGGCAAAACAGAATGTCTTTCAAATAATATATATGCCCTGGCTTTTAATATAAACCATTTTTGGTGCTTAAAGTAGAAATAGTGAAGTTTAAAAATCAAGTTGCTCGAGTTTTAACCAGAATGCAGAGCTCTAATTCCATTTTCAAATGCGCCAAGACAGTCCCCCTTTTCCTCCTTGTGCTTGTCATCAGCAGAAACTGGTTATGGCACTGAATCCCCAGTAGCCTGAGTATGTCTTAGGATTTAACTCTCAAGGGTGTCTTGGACCGCGTGTGTCTCAGGCAGGGCTTTTGGCAAGAATGTCAGCTTATATTTTTAAGCAGTGCTTTTTAGACACGCAGAGTAAGTGGTCCGTTCAATGCTCTATGGGCAAAATTGACATGTTGGAGTGGGCTTTTTTGCACTGCAGGGAAGACAACTCTGCCAGCAGAAACATTAGTCAAGTATCTACCCTGTTGTCATCCTTTACACAAGGCAAGCCTTTTACGATTAGACAAAGTCTTCCTGGAAAGAACTCTCTGAAATGAAAGTTGACTCTCTTCTTTTTTATTAGTTATTTCCAAAACAAAGATGTACTCCAGTGTTCAGGTATAAGCAGGTCTCCGTGAGGTCCTGCTGAGGCCTCCTGGTGGATATGAAATGGGCGGAGAACACGGGCTGAGCTGGGCCTTTTATACGTGCCGGTGGAAACGGTGCTGTCTACTTTCAGCAGGTTGCCAGTAAAAGTTTTATTGCTGTTACCCAGTTTTGAAGGGTGTCTCCTCGATGTAAAATTCCTGTGGGTAAGTTTAAACCCCTCAACATCTAGCACCTTCTTAAATGTAGAAAATTATTCTTTCCTGCTGTCTCTTCGAGTTTTCAGGCTTCTGGTTGTGTGTTTCCGTGCGCATGCGCATTGGGGGTGCTTTTTCTTGGACTTAGAAGCCTATTTTGACAGGATGCAATAAGTGACCATTTAGTTTATTATGTGTGAAGTCTGTTAAGATTAGGTGAACATCGATTATTTTCTAAACTCGTGAATTGTTTTGCCTTGGGAATTCAGTGCATACCTCAACGGAATCTTTGCAGGGGCTTGAAAACCAGCCTGTGATGAATTTGAGCTTCTGACAACCTTAAAAAGTAGCTGCTCCCTGATTAGAATTTGTTTAAATAGCCCTGCGTGTTTTAAGTTCTCATTCTGAGCATTCCAATTAATTTTCTGTGTGGGGTGTGAATGTGATATGGATTATTTAGTAGAGCTACAGCAAGCACTGTACTGGTTGGGGTCCTTTGTATTGTTTGAAGTGTTAAGACTGTACTGGGGGAAGCCCTCAACCCTGAAACCGGGAGACAACTGGCTATCTCTCTGTTAATCATATGTCCCACTTACCAAAGGCCTGCTGTGAACTTGTTAAGCCAGTGAAGAGGGAGTTTTGTTTTTGGTTGTAACAAAGGTGTTTCCAGAAAACTGAGTCTTAGCAATCCGTCTTCTTTCACTAATGAGATCTAAGATATTCTGCAACTTCACAGCTCCTAAACTGTTTTACACAATCGTCCCCCTCCCTTTTTTGGTTAGAATTATCTGTTGACCAAGGGTTTAAAAAATGCCAAAAGGAACTTTTAGCAGTTTCTGGATGATGAAGTTATTTGAAGATTGTTTCCCTTATCCTCTTCCTTAGATAGTCCTTGAATGCTGCGTGTCCCTTTTGTCTGGCAGTAGCACTCTCTCTACTTTTTAATTGCCAGGAAGGAAGAATGATTGGGAATATATATGATTATGCAGTTATTGCATATGTACAGTTGATAATCCTCGTGTTGCACAAATAAGTTGCCAACTCAATTTTATCCGAAATACCCGCCCTCCTCAAAGCCACTGTGGTACCTATCTTAGGTGAAGACTTATTTCCTCTAAGCACACAGCCAAGAAGCAGCAATGGCTAGCAAGCTCATGGCCCAGGTCATTTCCCATACTTAGTTTTGTTAGAAAGACTTGCTCTTCATTCTCCTCCCCTTTATTTATTTTACATGCTTACCATTAACAGGTTCATATGTCTTCAGTATACTCGGTCCTGAGTTCCTCAGACATTGATTCTTTTCAACGTCTTGCTTTTGTCTTGCTTGGAACATGGACAGCAATAGCAGAAGGAAGAGTGAAAGTGAATGCTTGTAAACATCTGTACAAGATTATGCTAGGATACCTATACCACTCCGATTAATATTGGAGTGACTGCCTAAAGTGATAGTACCTGGTGAAGTTTATGTTTGAGTGGCACCGCATCTCTTGGTCATTATGAGGGAGAGGTATGGTCTCTTTGAAGCACAATATTTGTTCTGTGACAGCAGGAACAAGGCGTGGGTGAACTTTGGGATCCCTCTAAAAAGGAAGCCCTCTAATCCCTCATGTCCAAATCACAAGCAGGATGCAGTTCGTGTAGGGGAAGGAGATGCTTTGTGGATTCAGCTGCTGTGGGGTGATATGTCTTTGATTTTTCCTGACTCTTAGGGCTACGTCACTACATAAAGATTACATATATTGGAAGCCATTAGTCTGTATTGGGATGAGCGGCTACATTGCACAGAATCATAAGGTCTATACATTGTCTACCATCTGCACAGAAGACGCCACACAAAATCTTAAAATCGAGGATTGTTTAATAACACCCCTTGTGACTTATCACAAACTCAAATTATCCAGCGTGAACTGTTGTTTCCTCTTGGGCGACAACTCTGAAATGCACTTATCCCTTTTATTTCCCCACAGTATAACTAGTGCTCATACATTTGCTCAGTGTTTGGTGTTGTCACATATTTTATAAATCGTTCTTTATTAAGGGTACCCTCTCTTGGAGTGTTAACTCTCAAAGCTAGAAAAGCTATGTCTTATTTGTGTGGCTTGTTCAGTATTTTGCATAGAATCTCAAAGAAATGTAAAGGAGACTTGAGTTGATATTGAATGATGGTCTGTTTACTGGACACGCTGATTTTCCTCTTGGATAGCAGTCTTCCTGATTGGAAAGTTCTTTTATGTTTTGGAGGTGACTTTATTATTTTATTTTTCCAAGAAGGGAATAAATGTTTTTAGTTTAATGAAACTTTTAAGATACACACGATGTTCAAGCCTTTGCAGGAAGCTCACAGGTGGAAATGAAGCAGAGTGCGTGCACCTAAACTAAAGTCTTCCCTCTTGGACTTGGTGAATGGTGATGGAGATTGATGGTCTTACATTTTACCTTCCAGGTGATCATTTGAAGATCTGTGCCCAGGGTTATACCTGCTGCTCTCAAGAGATGGAGGAGAGGTACAGCCTGCAAAGTAAAGATGATTTCATAAGTGTGGTCAGCGAGCAGTGCAATAATTTGCAAGCCATCTTTGCTTCTCGTTACAAGAAGTTTGATGGTATGTATTGAAACGTTGGTCTAAATAATTGATATTTGCTTTGTTCTTGAATTTGTTTTACGTCTTCAAGTCACATTTAAGAGCTGACACTTAAGTTTGTGTGGTTGCATTTTCAGAACTCTGTTCTCTCAGTTTTCTCCCTAGATGCTCTCCTTGTTGGATCCCAGGGGCAAGTTAGCCCCACAGCTTTATTGCTAGAATGCTTCCGGATGCACTGGAATCTGTGTGGTGGCATTATGGAAATATGGTCAAAGGAGCAAAAAATAGATTAAAGTAGTTTAATTTAAATGCTTTCATTTATTTTCTTGGGTGTACACAAAATAGTGATGTTGACGCAAGTCACTAAAAAAAGTCTTCCTAATAAAAAGCAGGCGTCTAAAAACTTAGTCAAAATAACCATAGAGATTCTGCAGATGCTGGGCTTCAAATTAAATTTCAAAATGGATACTCCAAAGACAACTAGAATCCTAGAAGCTCCATGGAACAGACAGGATTAAAGCTCAGCTTTCAAGTTTCCATGCAGCAACGACCCAGAAGTAGCTACTATACTATAGTCTTCATTAAACTGGGCTCCACCCCTGGCCTCATTTTAGCTGAGGCTCTGGCTTAGTCATCCATGTAAAGCCATGACCAAACTCATTTCAATACCCTGTGCCAAACATGGATTCTCACGTGCACACTTTCTTTAAATAGTGAAGAAATAGCAATATGAGCCAAACAAGAGGCACTTCAGTCATATCTGAAGCAATGTTACAGATAACAGACTTCAAAAACTAGAGTATGTGGTCCAAAACACGTCAGGATTATTTTCTCTGGTGCTGCTCGCTCAGTTTGAAGATTGTTATGAAGAAGATTTAATTTTAATAGGAATGATTTCCTTTGTGCCTGTTTTAAAGGCCATTCTAATTACATAGTACCTTTGAAGCATGCTTTTCTTGACATTATGTGTGGTGAAGAAGTACAAGGCAAATTTTCGAGATGTGAAATGTCTTTGAGTATTTCTGTGAAGGGCTTGTTACCATGGTGAGACGTTGGGCTAAATTAGATTTGATATAGCTGATAAGGCAGTCCCCAGCTAAGGAACAGGTTGTATTTCAAATGTTGGCTTTGAGATTCATTATTTGAAATGGATAACTGACTTAATAAGTGTTAGTTAGGTTCCCAGGCTAGACCATGAAAGCATATTTAATTTTTAATGTAGTTGAACTAAAATTTTTTCTGTGTAGCATACCATTTATCATAACCATTTTTTCCCAACACTCTATATGCTTAATTGTGTTTAGTCTTAATTTTATCTCTTTCTTTCCTTGGATGGATAGAAATAATTTATATATCTGTAGGCCCTGTTTATTTTATTATCCCATACCCCCCAACACCCATGCTCTAACTGTGAAGAGTATTTAACAATATGTTAACACCACACAAAGATAGGTATTACTGGCAAAAGACCTCATTAGACCACCTCTGTCTCTTAGTCACTAAATTATTAGTAGGATTGTTGAAAAGAATGGTGTTCTCTTGACTATGGCATTTCTCACTCAAGACAGTAACCAAAGCATTTTCTTTTACTTTGAGGATAAAACTTAGAAAGATAACCAGATGGTCATCTTTGAAAACTTGAGATGCTGGTGTTTAAAAATTACCACTTGAGGGTGTTTAAGAATGGAATTTAGAGGGGAAAATCCCACTTTTTAGAAATGGCTACCTGTTGGTAGCAAGATGGAGTGGAGATAAAGCTGTTCACAAGTTCCAAGGTCCCCTCCTCCCAGTTTCTTGTTAGACATGCTTCCTTCTGGTGTGGGGCCCACAAACATTAGTGACCTCTCCTGTCTGTGGGCCTGCTGGTTTAGCTGTTCTTTCCCCTTCTTGCTCCCCATGGTTTTATAGCATTACTCATATGATTCCAATGTGTAGTTTTTAAAAAGCCATAGAGAAACTTTATCAGTAAGTGTTAACATATGTTTTTTAAAAAAGGACAGAAAAAGTGTTTCTCTTGCCCTTCCTTACGAGGCTTCACATTCAATAACTGTGTTAACACTGTTTCTGTATCAGTTTTAAAACTGGTCGTGAAGAATGATTATGAAACTCCAGTTTGTTTCTTCTGACTTCAGATTAAAATATGGCATAGACAATAAATGTAGTGAGCATAGATTAATTTTTTTCTGGAAGGAGTAGTAGCTGAAATGTGTTTGATTTGGAGATCAGAACAGAACTAGGATCCTGTTCATATTGCCTCCGAGTTAGGTTTGCTGAGAAATTAAATGCTTTTATGTGGTACAACCTCAGTTGACTCGTATCCAACAAACCATAATCCTCAAGTGGGTGCCGCATTTATTGATTGACTGATTTTTAAGGATGGCAGTTAGGACGTGCCAACACATCTGAAGGCCTACAAGAGGATGCTGAGTGAAGTTGTATAGGGGCTATCTTGACTCTCAGAAATCCAAGGGTGGGGTGCTTTGGTTAAAGAATTGTCCAAGCCTTTATAAACGCCAAAGATTGGGTTATTGATGTGAACGGAAGAGAGGAAGATGGGCAGAGTAACAAGATGGCAGCTGGAGAACCAAGATGAGGCAGCGAGGTGACACGAAGAAGGCTGGAGACAAGACTGAGGAAATAGCAAAGGGACACATGGGAACATGTGGGATCAAACAACTTCAAAGGAACATCTCTTGCCATCTCCAAGCTTACAGTATAAATCCGAAGTGGTGACCCCTGAACCCAGGCAACTTCTTCTATCATCAAAACTTCAGTCATGTTTATGAGATACCACTTCTTTCTAAGGCAGGAACAGTTACTTTTCATAAACTTCTCAATAAAAATACAGTTTGGGAGTTTTCAGGGGATTAGCCTTCTTTAATCAGAAATCGTCCCCTCCTCCCAGTTTCCCATCATTCTGCCCCAGTCAGAGTTCAAATGCCAGCCCTGGCGTTTGGGAGTCAGTTCCCTTATCTCTAAGTCCTTTCTTGTTCTACACATTTAATTTTCTATTGTTTGCACATCTAAAGGGACTATACAGTCTATAAGTCGGTTTTTAAGTTGTAAACTGCATGCGTGTGTGTGTGTGTGTGTGTGTGTGTTTTCAGACCTGGATGAAGTACGAGAGAACACTTCCTTAGGCAGCATGCCTCCCCGCCCCCAACAACATTCTCAGGTTTTCCTTATTTTCAACCTGTACCTCTTTTAAGGACTCACCTTTTTATTTTCCTACACTGTAATCTTTTTTGTCTACTCTTTAACTTAGACTGTTCAGTACCAGAAATCTACCATCCTAAGCTAGAGAGCGAGCTAGAAAATGGTAGCAACAGAGTGAGTTGCTCCCCCTCTTGGCCAGTTCTGGGAAATTTTTTTTTTTTGAAGTAGAACTGCTAATTAACATAAGTGAATCAATCGTCTCATGAATATGCTAATCAGATACTCAGTTCAGGGAGCTTTTGAAAGAATTGTTGGCAAAGGGAATAGAAATAATAGATGTAGGGCATAATCCGTGTTTGGGGACCACAACATAAAGACCCACCCCAAGATGCCGTATTTTGTGAGAGACTAGTTCTTTTTAAAAGGAGCATAGTTAAATCAAACAACCCAAATAGATTAAGAAGATTAGAGCTGCCATGTTTAATATATTTCTGAACTACATAGTACAAACGATGTAACAATTAAGAAGATAGATTATTGCTTAAAACCCCGAATGAAATTGTTTGCTAGATATTTTGCATGTTAAAAGAAATCTTAAGGAAATAGAGATGTTGTCTGATGCTAGTCTATTGGGAAAATTCCTTTAAGTTGTCATTTTAGGAGCAAATGTAGCAACTTTGCACAGGTGGCAGACAGAGCACACTGAATTGTCAGCCTGGTTCTGCTGTGAACCCACTGTGACCTGGAGCAATTAACTGGGTCTCAGTTTTCCCGTCCATAAAATGAGGGGCTTGAGCTTAGATGCTCTCTAAAGACCCTTTCAATTTTAAAAATTCTGTGAATCTTCTAAACATGTGACTAGACCAGCTGCTTTAGTGAAAGGTCTTACAAGATGTTAATTAGCCGTCTGTATGGTACCCTCTATTTTTCTCCTATCATTTCTGAACTCTCCGCTACTTTCACCAGGTCTTTGAAAACCCTCCCATGAGCCTGAAGCTTGTTAACTCGAATAATAGTAGAAATTTTCTGAATTAGCTTAAAAAGCACATAAAAGAAATAATTGTCTGTCCCATCTATCTGCGTGGGCCAAGTGTAAATCAGAGTGGCCAGCCTTCCCCTAAGCTCTCAAGCCCCATTGTTTTCTATCATTTCACAAAGGCAGGACATGAAGCACTCTCCAGATTTAGCCAAATCTGTGTTTTAATCACTGACTGAAAATTTTCTATCATTCGTGCTGGCCATTACTTCATTAGGCCAGTAGGAAAACCAGTGTGGAGGCACAGTGAGTTGAAGGCGTTAGAATTTACGTGCCCATGAAAGTAATGGCCTCAGTTTGGGAGTGAGCTGGCCACTCACCTTAAAAGACAAATAGATCCAGCTAAGCTTCATGGCCATTAGCTAGGCTGAAGTTTCTGAAATTTTCCTGACCCTGATCTTAACTATTTTTTAACTACGTGGTTTTATTACCGTGCATTGCATGGCCATACTGGCTTACTAAAGACCTCCTGGGAGGTTTTTACATTTAAAAAAAAGTCTTAAACATCCTTAAAATAAATGTGTCGTAGAAATGTATGACATACATACAACATAGGATTGCCTTTTAATCCTCATCTCAGATTTCATTCATTAAGGCATTTTTTTAAAAAAAATTGTTGCTTTTTTAAACCTCTGCTACAGTGCAGCAGGCAGCATTTCACAGGATGAGTAAGTTCGACACTACAGAGAAAGACATGTGAAGCCCTCTGGCCTTCCTGCAAATGCAGTATTCTTTCCACATCATGCTAATGGCCTTTGATTTAGTTGGAAAGCACTGCTACTCTTTCTTTGCCATTCTATTTTCTTTTCCTTCTATGTGAAGGAGACTAAAATGCTGGGTATTTTTGCTAATTCTTTTATGATCTCTCTGTGAAACTTGATGAGAATGAGCCACTGCCAGCTTACTGTAATCAAATCAAGAGCTCAGACAAAACGCACACATCTTTGTATTGACAAAGGTTTTCTGCCTTTTGAGTTGTTATCTGAAGTGTGACCAATTGTGGCCACAGCATTGGCTATGTCCTCGGATTGAAAATGCTTGTGCAGCTTCCAGGGAGCCCTGAGCGCTTTCAGTTTGGGCCTCTGCTATTAACTTCGACTTCTTAAGAAGGCATGGCACCAGCAAGAAGCAGCTGATCTGTTTGGAGGCAAGTAAATAAATGGAAGAGCTTCAGCTGAACTGCTTTTATCCACTTCGTTGGTTCTTTGCACTTTGAGCCTGGATGTTTAGAACATTGTTGTTCTTCTCTGCCCACCCTCTTTCCATGCGTCTGTCTATCCAAAGAAGAAGGGCTTATTTGATCTAGCACTGACTCCAATTGATTGACTGAGAGGATTCTCAAGCCAGTCAGGCCTTTCTGTGTATTGTCCCTGCCCATTTCCATCACCCTCTCTCTTGAAAGAATTAGCAGAGCAGTTGAAACTCTTGTAATAAATGTGATTCAAACAGGGAGGGTGCCCCACGAGCACACCTTTTCTGGAGGTCAGTTGGGCAATGTGTCAGAAGTTTTGAATACATTCATACCCTTGGATTCAGTAATTCTACTTCTAGGTATTTATCTCAAGGAAAGAAATATCTGCATATAGATTTATGTACAAGGATGTTTATCACAGCATTATTTATAATAATGAAGAAATAGGAGATCAGCCTAAATGTCTCATAATGATTACATTATGACCTGTCCATATATAATGTCATAGTATGTAGTTGTTAAAAATAATGCTTCTGAAGAATTTTTAATCACATAGGAAATGCTAATCATACAGTGTTGCATGAGAACAGGGTATAAATGTATTATCTCAACCATGTGACCATACATATCTTCCTAAGAAAAAGTTAGGAAATTCAGTAAACCGTTGTTGCTCTTTTAATGGCAGGATTATGGATAATTTATATTTTCTTCATACCTTTCCATATTTTTTAAATTGCGACAATTTTGAAAGGAATACTTCATAGAAAAAATGTATTTTTTATGAAAAATGCAAGAACTGCTTTGGTGGTGTTTAAAAAACTGGGTTTTTTTCTTAAGTATCACAATGCTCGCTCTAGACAATTTGGAAAAAGTAGAAAAATGTATCAAAGCCTCCAACAGTTAAGTTGAATTTATAGAATAAAGAGAAATAAAGTTATTTTTGAAAACATGAAGGTATATAATTTTCTTGATTATAATAAAATGTCACTGAAAAATTTGGGTGAACAAAATTGAGAAACGTATTGAAAAAGTCACCCCCGGTCCCCAACACCCAACCATCACCATTGCATTTACCTCATCTTGTTTTTGTGCAGGTCTACAATACATAAACATACCTGCAAATTAGAATCATAACTGATTATGCTATTTTGTGTCCTGATTTTTCTCTTGATAATTAGGTCACGAGCAGACAGACTGTATTATGAGGTTTGTCTATGAGGCTATATAGTAGAGCCACATAGAGGTTAGTGTATGGAACACTCGGAATGGCTGCTTCAGCTGCCTAGCTTGCTTAAACCTGCCCTCAGGCTTCTCTGGGCACTTCTGAATGAGAAGGAATATGCTAAAGTGAACTGGCTAGCTAGTGCTGGGAGTACTCTTACTGAAAATGGAATGGGGTCCAGTGGAAGGGACCTTATAGTCCTGAGCCTGTGTCCCTGGCCACATTAGCAAGAGACAGGGGCCATGAGAGATAAACATTGTATTTACTCACTAGGAGCTTTAGCATTCAAAATCCATTAACTAATAAAATTAACCTTGGGAAGAAAAGACTGTTCCTACTTTGGCAGGATCCCCAGCACCCTTTGGCTGTTCACAGCCCCCAGTAAAGGCTGCAGCTGGCAATTTTGTCATCCTAAGAGAGGTCTCTTGATGTGCTGTCAGTTGATGAACATTAGTCAAGCACATGTCTTTTTAGTACATCATGCCCTAGCAAGCACTCTTAAGGATTGAGATTATGCCAAGATAGAGGAAAGTGCCTGTTAAAAACTTGTACACACTTTACCAAAAAAAAGCAAGACAGAGGGGGAGATAGTTATAAACCACAGTTTTGGTTTGGTTTCAGTCAAGTAGAATGCTTGCTTAATTTCCTTTTTTTCTTATATTTATAGATGCCTATGTTCGCTGTTCTTCGTTAAGTACTTGATCTTGGGTGAAAGAATGGATGGATGTAATTCCTTGAGTTTTTTTTTTTTTTATTAACAGTGTGAAAAGTATGATTTGTAGCATTTACGAGGAGGCTTCTTTTCCTGAGGAATTTTGTTGATGTGGTAACTTCACGTTTGCAGGCCACACCAGAGCTGTGAAATACAGCCTTTACAGTAAAGAGGAAATGAATCCTTAAATGTAAAAGGCAGCTTCCTAATAATATAAACACAAGGTGGTAATTTATAGCACCAAGCAAATGGATTGAATAGAAAGGCCTTCCAGTCTCGTAAGGTCATGGGTTAATTCTAGAATGCATTCTAGCTCATTAATCAATAGCCAGTCAATTGTTTATAAAGGAGTAACTAATGGCATGTAATAGCAGAACTGGGGGCTTTTTGAGCTGTTTCAAGAATTCTGAATGTTTATTTGATGCAAGACAAGTGGCTGGGGATAGACGTTCCAAAAGTACATGATGTTCTTCTTCTTTTTTTAAAAGACAGGATATTTACATAGAAAACTTTTATATGGAAAAGTTTTGCCTTTTCACTCTGGTTTTTCCCATGTTAAATTGGTACTACTGACATTAAGAGTAATCACATTTTAGAACCGGAAAATACTTAAAATTCTCTAGCTCAACCCTTGCACTGAGCTGACTTCTGGCAAAGAAGGTAGTATGCAAATGAAATACGTGGGGAGGGTTGGGGATTGATCTGCTGCTTAATTCTTTATTTTCCTTTCCCCAATTCTTTGCCTAATCCTTTGCCCTGATCTTTTTGTATGTATGTATGACGTGTATGCTGTCCTCTCTTTTAACATAATGGAAAATCTCTTCCCTAGGTTGAGGTTTTCTTCACTTCGTGTTTTTCACTCAGTAGTCACTCCCACCCTTGTAGATGTCTGGGACATTTCACAGCATTGGAAGCTAGCGCCATTAAGCATTTCCTTTGGCTAAATTGTTCCCAGTTTTATAAGGCCTTGGGTCTTCTTAACTGAGCTCCAGCAGCTTTGGCTTCATGTTACCCCAGATGGATAATATTTGACTCTGCCAGGAAAAATAAAAACCAGCCTTAAAAGAGTTTTTAAATGATTGTAGATATAAAGAAACCTTACGAAGAAACTCTAAAGGTGACAATAACATCACCTCACATATTATGACTAGTGTTCATTTATTGAGCATCTAGTATGTGTGACGCATTGTCCACATGAGGTCAGAGTAGTAATGGCCCCCCATTTTATGGATGAGGCTCAGAGGGGTTAGATCTTTTTTCCAATCAGTGTCATATAGCTCATAAATGAGAGATCCTATGCCTTTCCCACTGTGTCATGCTGCTTTAGATAAGCAGCACGTCACAGTGTTTATTTCCATTCCTATGTTAAGTGGTCATTCATGAGCCCTAGGAGTAGCAGTTGCTTGATCCTTAGATCATAAATACTTAAGCCTCCAATGTGAAAATTGAAGGGGAAATAAACTGATCACAGACACCATATTTCAAATGCTTGCAAACTATCTCCTCTCTGACTCTCTTTCACATGCCAGTAGCATCACTTAAAACAGACTCCTTGAGCAGCACTTTTCTTGAACACGAGCAATTGCTGCAAGGAAGATCCAATTTCCAGTGAACTCACCTTCTGATCATTGTGGAACTCTGGTTTACATTGCTCCTGGCTGGTTCCTCTTAGCTACCAAGTGTCTTATAATTGGCTTCAGGCAGAATGATTATGAAGAGATGGTTACGAGGGGTCTCAGGCCTACACAGTTCTTCTTCAGCAGTTAGGATTGGACTCTGACCCTGAATTCTGAATAACGGGGGAAAAAGTGGAGATGAGCATTGCAGCAATTAATGAAGTTGCTGTTGATGGCTGTGCACCGGGACCTGAATGTCTAATTTGTGTTCTATTCCTCATTGTAGAAGGAAATATCGTAGGAAGAAAAGGGGGAATGGGGATGTGAAAGAATTATACAAGAACGTATGAGAGCTGCTAGTTTGATAGGAGGAACAGATGCAAAAGTTTTTTTTCCCTTTTTTCCTTACAGCAAATTACTATGCTTTGGTTGATTTTTGTACCCAATTGGTATGGAGTTTAGAATTTAAATTATGTCTGCCATCCTTACAAAGTCTCTTTGAGGCAAAAAGCATAGGTAGAATAATGCCCTTTAACAGGGCCAATAAGAGTAAGTGTGAGGAGAAATGAGTTTGGGTCCTTTGGATCCCTTGACATTTGTTCTCTTGACTTCATAGGTGAAATAGATGACTATTTAAAAATTTGCTGTATGAACTGAAGGATTAAGGATTTTATAGATGCTTTAAAAATCCCTTGTGCACTCATAAAACCATGTGTGGAGAGTGGCCATACAGTAAAGGTGAATTGGATGGAGGAAATCTGTCTTTCTAGAAATTTTCATTACAGTCTGATTGGGCAGGAAGGTTAAGATGCGTGGTAAAGTTGTGTGCTTCGAGTCCATAATAGCCACTCAGTACATACTTGTCAAATTGTGAAGCCATTTGGAGAGATTAAATTATCAGATTTTAACTTGTTATATCAGTTTTATAGACTTTCTATATATAGCCCACTCAAACGATCTTTATATTCGTAATGTATATGGCCACACTAAACAGTCTTTAAAAATGTGAAGGAAAGGAAATTGATTTTCTGAATGATTAAATGAATTAGAATTTAGTATGTACATAGCACCATGCTCTTAAAGTATGAACTAACATACATCTGTCCATACATACACACACACACACACACACACACAAACACAACCTCCCTAGACAGAATTTGATCATAGGGAACAAAGTAAGTTCCGTTGTGGTGTTAGACAGAGGGCATGTCGGTTTGAAATCAGTTTTCCTCTTCATGAGATCATTTCACTTGTCCTCCGCAGTACCTACATTATATATAGCTACACCAACCACCGAAGGCTCTTGACCTGAATGAGGAACTCTAAGAATGTTTTATTTTTTCCATAAAATGTTAGCGTTTCTTTGACCTGGAGCACTTTGAAGCCTAAAGGATGCACTCTGACATTTTATGAAAGTTTTAAATTAAAACTGAGCTTGACATGCCACTCTGTCCCCATCCTTAGAAACAGCGCAACTGTCGCTGCCATTCATTAAAAATGCAAGTGAGTATTCAGAGTTACCTATTAAATGAGTCGTGAAAGCACAAGTCAAATAATTCTCAACATCCCGTTTCTACACTAAATGATGTGTGCCAATTTTATGAGCACATATAATAAAAATCCAATGTAGGGAAAGACCAGTGGTTGCCTTCGGAATCTTATCTTTTGGATTGTGAAATATCAATAGCATTGGATTGACACAAGGCTTGCATATTGATCTCAATGGCCAGGCTTTATTTTTCCAATACGTGAGAGCTAAGTGTACAACACACTGGTCATGTAGTAACCCAACTCAGTGTGCCTTCTTTTATGTCCCCGATGAGCCAGCACTACTTGGCAAGGATGCTGGTCATTCAAGCAAGGTTTGGAAAGTGGACCAGATGATGTTTAAGGTCTCTTCTCACCCTAAAACTCCACAACTTTGAATTCTAGAAAAGTGCTGCCTGCATCTTGACACTTAGGTGAGAGACACTTCCACACAAGAGTATTTGTCCCCAAAACATCATAAAGAACTCACGCCCAAGAATGCAACAAAAAATTTTAAAAACCCAATTCACTGAAAAGACGTTTTCCCTTAATTAAAACATTAATGCTTACCCTGAATGCTTCACATTCAACACAGTCCCCGAGCTGGCGGTAATTGCTAGTGAGAGGTAAAATGGGAGAAGTTTCATTGGCTAGGGCAGTGGGTCTCAAACTTAAGGGTTCAGGAGAGTCTCAGATGGCTTGGCCCTAACCCTAGGGTTTCTGATCCAGTAGCTTTAGGGTGGGGCCCAAGAACTTAATTCCTCACAAGTGCTCTGGCGATGCTGATGCATGGCTGTCCTGGGGTCACACTTGAGAACCACTTGGAATTTTGGAGAGGATCAGAGGCCATCCCCAGTACCTGATTGGAATAACACTTTTCATATGGTTCCCCGAGCTTCTTGTGTACATTCTGGTCTTCTTCCAGGGAGCAGGCTCTACACTTGTAATGGGCACGAGGAGTTGACTTGCACTTTGATTTACTCTTCAGAGGGAATCCATTTTCCTTTCTCTCTCTGAAGAAGGCCCAGGAAATATAAAAGGCAAGCGGTAGGGGAAAGAAAAACTAGACAAAAGGGAAAGGAGAGAGGCCCCACCCCCAACACAGACACACCTATACAATTTGAAAAGCGGGAACCCAGAAGACTGTGGACTTCGGCTCCAAGCCTCAAGAAACCGCGTGGTGATGAGTGAGGGCACAGGTATGGACTCTCAGAAAGTCACACACATTCCCTCCACAAGGCTTCAGTGTTTTCAGTCCAGGTTTTGAAAAACTATTTGAAATTAGTTTTCAGCCTCTGGTTTGTCCACCCAACATGAGAAGGTTTTTGTAGGGCTATGGCATATTGATAAGCTTGCTAATGTTCTTCTGGCTTTGAAGGAGGCATCATATTTTCTTTTCTGTTCCATGTTCACTTGGAGGCAGTTTCTTCTTTGATGTGGTCCTTGTATTTTGCTTTGGTATTTATTACATTTCCTGCTTATAAATTTGATATCATGAAGTGTTTATTTTTATAACAGACATAGCTTCCTTAAGAATGATTAATTTTACAGATACACTGTTAGCTCATGGAACTTCTTGAGAAAAGCTTCAGGAGACACTAGTTTGCCATTTGTACTTAAGAGAGTAAAATCTTTAACACTTAGGCTGTGGCTATGTGGTGGCCAAAAAGTAAATCTGAAATAACCAGGTATTCTTACATATTTTTTCAGTTATTTTCCAACGTTGTCTTATAACTATGCCAAATCTATGCTTGAGTCTGTTATGCATTCCATTTCTCTCTCTGTATCTCAGTAAAAAGTTCTAGGAAATCTCGTGTTTTAGACTTCATGTACCCGTTTTTATCCAGTTCTTCTTTCTTTACCTTGTGACTAAGTGAGAGAGAGAGAAAGAGAGAGACTGTGTTTTATATTGACTCCTGAGAAATTCTTGATTTAAAATCTCATTTTTCCTCTCTTAGACATAGACACATGTGTAAGTGACTTTGTAACGTCGATTTCTTTTCATTGAGAAATGATCAGAGGTGCCAGATTGCCCAAAAGAAATCTCCCCTATATACAAGCATGTTTTCCAATTTAATTTCATGATTATTTTTCAGTTTTCAAGTTTACCTGAAAAGTGTTCAGTTCTTTAATTATTTGAAAATCTTTTCTTTCTTTTCTTTTTTTTCTTTTTTTGTTTTGCTTTTAGAATTCTTCAAAGAACTACTTGAAAATGCAGAGAAATCCCTGAATGACATGTTTGTGAAGACATATGGCCGCTTATACATGCAAAATTCTGAGCTATTTAAAGATCTCTTCGAAGAGCTGAAGCGCTACTATGTGGTGGGAAACGTGAACTTGGAAGAAATGCTAAATGACTTCTGGGCTCGCCTTCTGGAGCGGATGTTCCGCCTGGTGAACTCCCAGTACCACTTTACGGATGAGTATCTGGAATGCGTGAGCAAGTACACTGAGCAGCTAAAGCCCTTTGGAGACGTCCCTCGAAAACTGAAGCTACAGGTCACGCGTGCATTTGTAGCAGCCCGTACTTTTGCTCAAGGCTTAGCAGTTGCAAGAGATGTAGTGAGCAAAGTCTCCGTGGTAAGTGCTGTTTGCATTCTGTGTTTTTGTTTTGTTTTGTTTCATTTTGAAAGAAAGTTTGGGAGAGGTAGAAAAATAATTATAATTCTCTTGGCTCAGTAACAGTCTTCTTTTGTGTTCTTTCTCTTACCTCTTCTCGCCTACACTTTGTCTTGATACATGTGCAGTATATAGTTGTAAACAATACTGTCATCAGTATCTTTGTAGATCAGTATTCTTTTCTGTGGTTTTCTTGGTAGCTATTCTTAGAAGTGAGATATATGTTCACTTTGGAACCTTAATTTTAAAATAGGTTTAATACCTCCATACTCTTTTTCAGCTCCTATTCTACTTCCCCTCCAGAGAAGGAAGCTTACACAGACAGGCTCCACATTTGGTTGTTTTGAGTGACCATCTTTGAGCCTACTAGTTACAGACTAGAAAAGTATTTGACATCCATTACTGTATGTTTTCTTGTTGTAAGGTGTACTCAGAGTTCTTCAGAAGACAGCTTTCTCAGACAGTTAATGTGGACCACCTGCTCTTGCATTATGACTCTGTTTATAGAATTACCAGAAGAGAGAATGAAATTATAACATGTGGGCAAGAGCAGACGAAATGAGCCACGTTGTCCTCATTTGTAAATTAACGGAACTGGACTAGGCCAATGTTTTTCAGACTATCTTCTTTAGAACCAGCTGAGGAGGTACTTCAGGGGCCTCCTTGAGGAGAGGCAAGGGGTCTTCTAGTGGGTGGGACTCAGCATCTGTGCCTTTACTTCATGGCTACACCAGAGAAGCTTTGCTTTCCTCAGTTTTGTGTAGTGGAGTTTTGAGCAAGATTTCAAGGGGGAAAAGGTTTCTATGGCTCCTTCACCACCACTGCCCCCCCTCCCCAAGATGAAATTTGAAGGCCTTTCCATCTCTACCCTTCCATGACTCAGCACCAGTGAAGAAATAGAATATTTGTGGACAAAGACTCATCTTAGTGTTGTTACTTTAAGCCCTCAAAGGAAAAGCCCAATTTTAGTCCATTGCCAAAAAGTCTGGAGATGTAGGGACAGCAGCTTCTGCTTAGGCCATTTGGCTGTTTTCAGGACTGGACGAGTGGTCAGAATGGAAACTGGACAGTGATACAAAACACTAAAATACCAGTCAGATTGCCTATCAGAGAGTTCCTTTAGAGTTAGGGTGACTATATAATTTATTGTCCAAACTGAGATGCTTATTGTCTAAACTAGGAGGTGCTTATTAACAATCATTCCCAGATAACGTGTCACTAATTTTTAATAAGCAACCAGGACTGTCCTGGACAGACCAGGATTCATAGCCACCGTAGTTAGAAAACTTACATTCAACAGAGTGAAGATAAAGATTCTGAAGAATTGTGTGTTAGAAAAATTAGGTGCTTATAGGATATTTCATATTAGAATTGGGTGATATAAAAATTAGTTGATTGGTTGCATTCATTATTACAGTTTTGTTTGTTTTCTCTCTCATCTCCAGGCCATAAACTGTCAGACATTTCTTTCCAGTATGATTTTGTTCACTTCTTTTCCTCCTGATATTTTCATTGTAAATTGCAAAAATCTCTTGGGGCATATGAGGGTAGGTAGGAGAAAGTGGGGAGATGATGGTTATAATTAAAGGCATAATCTGATCCTGAACTTCTCCCAACCTCAGCAGCCATTATTCATCTTGGAGATGCTCATGTCAGAGTCCCTAAACAATGCACAGTTAATCCAGATCAAAGTTATTTACATTGTAGTTCACCCAACACATTTGGCCTCCTTCAACTAGTCCCTGTGTTTATCCTAAGCTGAATAGGCAGGAAGGCACTGCTGTGTGGTTTTAATGTCTTATGTGCATGTGCGTGCTGAAGAGGAAGGCAAGGAGTAGAAAGCCTTTTGCAAGCATTTGAAAAGTGGTCTCTTTCCATTAACCATACCCACTTCTTTTGAGTTGGTTCTTGGGAAGAAGGACCAGGCTGACACAAGCCTTCCTTGGTGTTAGCCTCACTTTGTGAGGTTGGAGCCCCCTTAGAGAACTGAGTTTCCAGAACCCCCAGCTTGGAGTGGAGGGCAGTGGATGAAACAAGGAGGCCGTTTAGAGACGGTTCATTGGAGGTTAGAAGATTGAGGGCTAGAAGGCTTAGCATTGTCCACATCACCCTCCCTCCCAGGGTAGCGAGAAGTAAGCAAGTGTGGCTTCCCTGTGCTGCATTCGTCTTGACATGTTCTCAGAATTAACTGTGGGAAATCAGTAAGATTGGCTTTTGTGTTTAAGATTCAAACACCCTTACCTATGCAATAAAGTATTTGACCCAAAATGAAATAGTCACAATCAATTTCTGATGTTGCTTTTGGTATGAATTCTTTTGTCAAAGTAAGAGAGAGATTTCCTGTGTACCTTAGTATTGTTTGAGAAAGTTACTTTCTAGGTATAACCCTAAAATTTTTTTAGAATTGATATCTTTTCTATATTCATCGTATTCTCATATCTGCCTGAGATATTTGCATAGTTATGTGAGAATACAATGAATGCAAGCTATAGGGTTTAATTTACTTGGAGTAAACATTACTTGCCAGTTGTTTAGTTGAAAATACTGTTTTATGAAAATACTTTAAAAAGTGTTATGTTTATAACTGGCAACTTTTTTAAATAATGTTTTGCTTCACTGCTGAGCTGCTTCTAGACTGGAGGACTGATTTGAAATCAAACCCTCCAACTAAGTTGGGTTATATTATTTAAATTACACCACAAGAAGACACTCAGGCATCAAATCACTTTCTAAAGATGCTAAAACACAGATTCTGTAAAAATCTATCATCTGTGTAATGTTTCTGTTTAGAAGCATGCAAGGAATACTTGCAAATTTGAGAAAATATTCGTTACATTAGTTTTGGGAGTAAAACTACCAGTTAAACAGATTTTTAATTTAAGGTACAATGGTATAGGGAAGACAGTAAATTATCTGGCTGTTAAAAACTTATTTCAAATTGAACATGTTAAAAAATCTACATTTGATTAATAAAGTATGTAAGTTTCTCTACTAGTCTGGGTAGCCAAGCAATGGTTTTTCATGTGGGTTCCCACCCCTGCCAACCACTGTCCAAGTGCAGTTTGCAGGTGGAACTAGAGTAACCCAAGAAATAAAAATTCCCTCTTTTGAGGTCCAATAGAATTAATTACCTTTGGCCTGAAAAAGACCTTTCAGAGTGGAGAATGTAGTTGCTAATTAAAGAGAGTCGCCTGACTCACTTCATCTACAGAGAGGTCTTTAAAGTCAGGTATAGAAAGCATCGTGGTCTTGGAGCTAGTTACTGCATACTGAACTCAGAGATGTTCCCACTTTCTCTCCACGGGTGGATTCCTTGCTTTCCCAGTTTATTTTGCAACAAAAGGGTTGTGGTTATACCTTGAGCAATGATTTGATTTTTACTAAGCCTTTTAAAGGCTATTAGCAACCAGCAAGCTTAACTTACTTCAAGAGAAAGTCACTTGTTGGTTGAAGTGTACATGCCTTGCTTCCATTTTTCTGGGCCCACACACCCAGTGATTTCAGCTTATTCCATTGAGCTTTATAATTCATACTTCAGAGAAGTCCCTTTAATTAGAAACAGATGGTTCAAAGATACCCTGGTGCTACACATCTTTGTATCATTTATTCCATCTTTACTTGTCACGGTTCATGATACATTTCTTATTTACCTGCTTGTAGCAGCAGTTTTGCCTGGAAGGGTGAAGTTGTGGTCTTTCCAAAATGCGCAAGTGGTTACATGCACCATGAAAATTAATAGCTCCTATGCCAAAGAGAGTTCCATTCTCATGGTTTCAATTAACACTGACATAATGGGACTATATCTACACCCCCACCCCAAACGACGGGGACTATAATTAAGAATCAGTGCCCTACCATTGTGCTGTCTAAATGACTGTCCTGCCTTGAAAACAATTTCCATTTCTCCCCTTCATTTCTGTCTGTTCCTAATGCCCCAACACCTATAAGAGTACTACAGAAATTATTTTACCATTTACCTGAATCATCTTAAATGTAAATTTAAAAATGGCCAATATGGAAAGCTTTTAAGAAGCAAAACGTAGACGTTTCTTCAACCCTTAATATTATTTTTACTCACAACCTCGAAGACTAGAATTGCAGAGGATGGTGGGACTCTAGCTATAGTGGAGGGTGGAGATGGGGATGTTGGGAGTGGGGGGCTGTCAAGGACTGAATGAATAGAGGTCACATGCTCTCAAAACAAAAATTGAGCCCTCTACAAGGGGACTGATACAAAGATGCTCCGACCTACAGCTCATAACTGAGTCTAATAATTAATTTAAAACAAAACAAGACATACTTTCAAGTATTAATGCAGCTTCAATTTTATCTACAGTGTATCTACAAGTATTCCTCAATGAATCCTAGTTTATTCCATATATTTCCTTATGACTTAAAAATTATATCATCAGGCAAATCGGAACGTCGCATGCTCCTTTCTTTTGTGTGTGTGCATTGAATTCAAGACGAGTTCGGAAGTTGTTGAATAAACTCATCACATCTCACGACATGTTTGGGTTCCCTATCTTTTTCTTTTACCATAATTTTGGAAACTATTTCCTGTTACTTTTATTGGGTGCTTATGTTACCAAGCAACAGATAAAATCTAGACCTTTTCTCTTTGTTTGGTACTATTGGTTGTGCAGGAGAAAAAAAATGTTGCTGCGAATGTAAGGAATTGGAATAAACTAAAAGGAAATGTGTTTTTAACTCCAGTGCAGCATGTTGACTGCCATCACTGTGTAATGTGGCTTAAGGCTCATTCTGAATTACTGAAATGAAATCCAGGCTGCACGAGGAGTTCTGCTCCAGCATTTTTCTTTTTTCAGGCTGCTTGCAGTAGTTTTTAATGTGGTGTTTAGAAAACACAGGTTATTTGGTAGAAAATCTTAATCTATATTAAAAGAATCTTTGCAGCGAAGGAGACTTTTCTGCAAAGGCTTTTTCTAGCAGAAATGACATGCAGATGTAATATTAAGTATATATCATGAGGCAGGCAGGAACGAGTATTTTAAAAAGAGTCTTAATAAGTTAAAAGGGAAATGAGGATTCTTCCAATCACTACGTTTTACTGTGAAACAGACTGGCTGCTAAAATCTACATTCTAAGGTACCCCCTGGGGTTACCTTAACGTTTAGAAAGACCTTAGTCAGTCTCGAAGGACTTTATAAGACTTGGAAATTGGCTATTAATATATTGTCATTATGGATCATTAACTCTGATTGTGGTTTAACAGAAAGGTATTAAGTCTGGATGATGTTCCCTTTCTATCATACTGCCCTCCCAAAGTAAACAAACCACTTCATTCTTACATAAATAATGTCGAAACCTTTTTCTTATATAAATAGTGTTCTGCTTTCTATTAGAAGTTGATAATCTCTGCTACCTTTAGTTGCAATTCTTTCAAAGTGTTAAAACTTTGGTAAAATACATACTGTTTTCTGTTTTGTTTTGTTCAAGTGAACTCTTTTTCTCTTCATGTCCAACCGTGTTTACTTGAGCCTTTGAGTTCTTTGTGAGCCGAGGCTGGTGAGTGATTTATATATTTCTCACCCCTATAGCATCTTGAACCGTTCTAAGGGTATAGCATTGGCTGAATAAGTCATTATTGTGTATTAAACAATGTCATCTCATCCAAGTGTCCAGTCAAGTATTGTTCCATGTAGAACAGTTGCATCCTAGCTTGCCCTCCAACATAAAAACAGGTTCATTTGCTCAATAAATTTGAAAACTGCAAATTCTCACTAGAGAACATCCAGCCCCATGGCTTGGTGTTCACTGTGTATGGATGCCTGGTACTAGGTCTCGGCACTCTGGAGAAGGACCAGCCTCATGTGCTGCCCTGAAGGTTCCTACAGTCTGTTAACACATCAGGGAAGTCAAGTGTACCTGCTCTAGAACCAAACTGCCTGGATTCAAATCTTGGCCCATTTACTGGAATGTCTTGTGTGAATCCTTTAATTTCTTTGGGCCGCTGCTTCTCATCTGTGAAATGCAATGATAATACTCATCTCATGATTATTTTGAGGTTTAAATGAATTCATACATGTAAAGTACTTAGAACGGAGCCTGGCACATAGTACTCTGTAACTATATGATATCAATCAATAGATCCCAGTAAAGCTATCAGTAGACAAGTAATTCTGACATATAACAAGATATTTTTCTCTTGAATCTTGACATCAAGACATCCATGATCATGAAACCATGGAAACTAAGCATTTTCTTTGAGACCATTAATCAATTCTTGTGTTAGTGGTTCAAAGGAGGAAGGGAGGAGTGTACAGTTTTCCTTTCCCTGTTCTTTCTCAGAATCATTTTGAGAATTAACTATTTAATCTGTGAGAGGTCTGAAAAATGTGACTTTTATAAGAACAATCATAACCCTCACCCCAACTCCTACCTCAGCCCCCAGGATTCTGGAAGTCATTTATATCTAGGCTCAACGATCCTTCTAAAGAAAAGGAAAACATATCAGTGTTGATCAAGAGCTGTGACCCAAAGAAGCAATCAGATTGATCATTGTAAGTGACATGCCATATCATAGAGAATCAATACATAACTGAGGATTAAAGGAATACCTTGGAGTATGGTTACCCCTTTTGTTAATCCCCATATGGCGTCATCTACCACTTGATCTTGGGTCTTCTGGAGTAAATATACTTCAGTAAATAAGTTTTTTGGAGACTCAAGAAAAGTAATTGATTGTGAGTGTTACAAGGGAGTAGAATGTGAATGAACTTGAATTTCCTTTCAAAATTAGTAATTCCCCAGGAGAAAGTATGACTTAGTCCACTATTACATTTGTGTATGGGTGAAAGGTTTGCCCCTGCTATGGTGGAGAGGCCGTTCAGAGCTTGTGAAGGAGCACTCACCAGGGCCTAGTATATCACGACAGCTAGAGCCATGACTGGATCAAGGAGATGCTAGACTTTCATCAGAAACTCAATGAAGGAATTCAGATTGAAGTACTGTATACTGTTTCCCTTTTTCTTCCCTATGGCAGTGGTACCCCTTTGGCTCTTTTACTCACCTACATGGCTTCTTACCATGAACCCCTTGAAGATTCCAAAAGAGAGGCAGCCATTTTGTTTAGCCACTGGGTGAGTGCAAAGTCAGAAGCTAGAACTGGTCCTTGGCACTCTGGGTTCACCATCCTGAGCTTGGTCAGGTCGGTGAGGATGGAGACCCAAGACCTGGGGAGTAGTCCCATTATTGGCCCTTCCTCTGGGGTGATGAACACTGTTTCTTTAGGGTGCATGACTGTTTTAACACCCTTCTCTTTATACTAGGGCCTCATCCCACACAAGGAGTTTGTTTCCTGGGTTCTGAATTTCCTTGATGTAAAATATTGCATAGTGGTCTTGATTAGCGGTCGTGAGACAAAAGACAGATTTTCTCTAACTTTGGTATTCATGTGTCCTTTCTCATTCCAGTTTTCTTATAACTTCCCCATCTCTCTTCTCAGTTCTGGTACTATATAGTGTTGCTGAGGTATGTTATAGTTGAGTTCCTTGTGATCAGTTTTAGTAGTTACACAACAAATCATGTGTAGAGCCTGAGCCAGTACTTAGCCAAAGAATGAAATGGAAAAAAAACCCCCACGAAACCCAGCTTCATAATCCCTCTAATAAAACCCTACTGTCATTTAGTTTGGTCTCTGTTTTTAAAATTTGAGCCTCCATCAACTTATTTTGAGAGTCCTGCAAGGTCTACTGCATAAATGATTTGACTTACAATTGAACTAAGACTACAGTGGACCACTTCCTAGAGTTAAAAATGAAAAAGAGTAGGAAAGGACTTCTTCGGAAAAAAAAATGTTTCTCAAATATAACTACTGAGTTTAAAACTTTTGCTTACTTCCTAATGGCCTATATACCGTTTTGGAATTTCTTTGTGTTTTCTAGAACAGTTTCCATATTGTAACGTAGAAATTTCTCCTTGCCTTTCTACCTTATCACGTACATTGTAGAATAATCCCCGACACATAGTAGGTGCTCAGTAAATATTTGTTGACATTTTAGTGTTCTACATCTCTTCTTACTAGGGCATTGTTTTTTCTTAAGCGTTAATGTTCAACAAATGCCGCTTACTAGTCCATGATTTTTCATAAGCATTTACAGAATAACTCTTTACTTCCCTAAAATCCAGCCATTTAGCAGTCTCACCGATGTGGAACCTAACGAAAAATGGAGAAGAAAGCAACTGATGTGTAAGATTAGAGTTTCATGTATTCTGTTTAAGAAGGCAGGGAAACATGATAGATGTGGGAAATCTTTTCATCACGAATGTTCGATAAGGTGCAGTACTAGAATCCAGTGTAGCAGGGTGACTGTCAGCAAGTCAACTAATCTCTTTGGCTTTGGTTTTTTTATCTCTTAAATGTGAAAGCTGTACTCAGTAATCTCTAAGGCCCCTCCCAACTCTAAAGACTTCTATGATCCTATAATTCTCTGGCCACCTTCTCTCTCTAGTCTTGTTTGCTCATCTGTAAAGTGAGAGGGCAGACAAGTATCAAAAGCCTAACCATCTGTGACTTTAAAGGAATGAACCTTTAGCTATCCAGAAAATCTAGCTATCCAGAATGGTCATTCCTCCAGGGTATTGGTTAGCCAAGATTTTACTGTACATTAATACATAGTTAAAAGGATGAATTTAGTGCCTAGAAAAACATTTGGGACTGGTTAAAACTGTGGAAAAGTCCTAATTCTTCATAGGGAATGTTGATTTTTAGTGTATACAATTACCATCTTGTTGTTGGATATTCTCCCGCTTTTAGGCTGGAGTTCTGTTTGAGATAAGAGGATGTGTGTGTGTGTGTGTGTGTGTGTGTGTGTGTGTGTGTGTGTCTACACATCAGGTCGGAGCCTAATAGTGTTAGGTCTTCCTCCTGACAGTACTAATCCCCTGTTCCTGTTCCTAAGGGTGCTGTTGATAAGTGTATCCAAAGTCGCACCCCAGAGCAGGTGCACTGCTGGACTGCCCTGCCTCTCAGCATCTGTTCCCTGTGGCGGTATCTGCTTTCCAAAGTCTTGTCTTTGCAGCACTGGTTGGTAGTGATAGAGAGGAATGCACTAATCCTCTGATATTGACTCCAAAAGAGGAGGGTGGAGCAGAGAGATTGAGAAGACAGGAACTGTTGGTTAGCTGCCAGCATGTGACACCTGGCCATGATCCTTTCTAAGCATTGATGGAAATGAGTGACAGGATGGAATCAGCTTTTCTATGCCCCAGACAGTTTCACCTCCTAGAAGTAGAAAAATGAAACTAAGTCTAATTTCTCTGCAGAGGACAGCCAGCCGAGTCCGAATTCAGTACTGCTCTCATCCTTGTTGCCTCCCTTCCTCATGAACTTTTAGTAGCCCCCTGTGTCCTACCATATTTTGTCTTGGTTTCTGCCTGGTGTCTAAGCCCCTGTAAATTCTGGTCACGCACACACTCTATGCATCCAACCTTATTTCCCACAATTTCTCAACCCCATTCTAAGATGCCATGATGTGCTTAGTACATTCTCTCAGAGCTTTTGTTCATTTCATTCTCCCCACCTGGGATGTTCTCCCTTCATTTAACCACTTAAATCCAAGCTCTTCAAAATTTAACGGAAGTCTCACCTCTTCCGTTAAGTGTTCCCTGAGCATTTTGTGCTTTACTGCTCCCAAGCCCTTGAAGCCCCTTCATGTAACCCTCAATTTAAGTTTTTTCATATTCTTCCCTGTAAAATGCACTAATTTTGCCTTCTGCACAGCTGCTGGCACAGAATGGCGTACACGCTAGGTACCCTTCTAACGTTGAATGGGGGGTTAAATTTCAAAGGGCAGTTTTGTAGTCAGTGTGTTTGAAAAGATGTGCTTGCGTTCCCGGCTGGCAAAGACAAACACAGTGATGGTAGAGGCCATAACAGGCCCTGTGTGATGGACAGGTAAAGGTAGCCTCTGCTACTGTGTCTCATGGCTGATCCAGGAAATTTATTTGTAAAAGGACTGTGAAATAATTGAGCCATTTAAAATGACTAAGAGTGAGAGCGTGTGTGTGAGAGAGACAGAGACGGAGACTGAGAGACAGGGACGGGGGATGGAGGAGGAATGGGAGTTGTTTACAGGGTGGGAGAAATATACAACTTGGTTATTTAAGGTCATGCGCTGCTCATCCCTGTCCCCACACCCCCCTTGTCCCAGCACATACCTTTCCTTTCTCTAATCTTAATCTAATTCACCTCTTCAGGAAGCGGGCCAGGCCTGCTAAATATGATCCATCACAACTCACTCTTAAGTTAAATACATGGCCAAGCCCTCAGTGTCAACGTGATGGGCTTGCAAATTCTGTGTCTCTCTTCACCCTGCCATTGTCTTTTTCTTCCCCCGAATCAGGTAAATCCCACAGCCCAGTGTACCCACGCTCTGTTGAAGATGATCTACTGCTCCCACTGCCAGGGGCTCGTGACTGTGAAGCCGTGTTACAACTACTGCTCCAACATCATGAGAGGCTGTTTGGCCAACCAAGGGGATCTTGATTTTGAGTGGAACAATTTCATAGGTGAGCAAGTCGATTAGTGTATTTGTGTCGCTGGAGATAGCTCAGCTTCCAGCCACAAGGAATATTGGAATTGTCAACTATGAAATTTCTGTTCATGATTTAGTGTTTGCCAGAGTTCTAACTGTACTCAAAGTTCAGACCATTTTACAAGTAAATGTTCCCTTGAACTAATGGTGGCATTTCTGAAGACGTTAGACACGGTGAATACCAAGTTTTCATAACAAGAAAGTGACTTTTTGATATTTTTCCCCTAAAGGTCAGTTTTAGTTATGCATCATAGGCTTGTATCCGTGTAAATACTGGCGTACAGCCATCGCTGAGTTGTCACAGTGGTTTTAATAATGTTATATGTGTTACACTGCAACCTAATCTTCTGCACACTGGCTGGATACTCGCTGGATATTTGGATCAGGTGAGATCCGATTAGAAAATTAGGGCTTCTGTTTCTGTGGAGGATTTAACACCAAGAGACTGCTCTAGTAAGAATTGAAGGACTTTTGCCCTAATTTTAGAGGTAAGTGTTCTCGCATATACCTTCAACATAGAAAACCATTACTGGAACCCAGACAGCAATATAAGTGAAGTGACCAGTTTCGGAGAGGGTTAATTATGATTTGTGGACAGGACAAATTAAGGATAATTTAAATGTCCTGTCATTGAGTCCCATGGTGCCTACTTAATGCATATGCTGGTCCTGAAACCTCAGTGACCAGTGTCGGATCTCCTAATGCTGAGTGCTCATGGGGCCACGCACACATACTAACAACTCACACAAACAAACTCAGATTTTTGCCCATCTGCCAGTCACATTTGCATAATTGCAGAATTTGAGTGTCTTTATAAGCACCTATTTTTCAGTTGTTTGTTTGCATCCTGGGAACATGGATGCAGTCTGCTGGCTTCTTTTTTGGTGGGGGGGTTGGAGCTGGGGAACACTTTCTAGTGTGCATGAGAGCTAATTACCATATTAACTCTCTTTGAAAGTGCATCAATAAATTGGCTCCAACAGATTCGTGAGAATACTGACACAGGAGGAAAAAAAAAGATGTGAATATTAAGCACTTCAGCACAATTGTAGCCTAAATAGCTCAAAGCTAGAAGACCTGAAAAAATCTTGTACACACAGAAAAGCAGAATGCCGTGAAAGGGAAGGCGTAAGACCAGTGAAGACACACACGCACAAATGGCACATCGTGTCGAGAATGAGGCCACGGGAGAAATGGTTGCTTTAAAATATTTCCCATGGAAATAAAAGCCCATGGCACTTTCAGATCTAAAGTTGATGTTTTTGCTTTCTCTCTTTTTTAATCCCATTCTCATCCTGACACCCAAATGTCAAGTTTGTAATTCAGTTTTGCTAAATTCTTTTTTTTTTTTTTTTAAAGAAGCTGGTTAGCCTTTTCACTTTCCCCTATAATATCTAACACACTAGTTCTCTGGGCAAAGGCCACACAGCACAGAAAACGGGTGATGACACAATGATCTAGTTTTGCTGACTTTTCTACAGACAAGTCAAGAACCAAGTGCAGAGGGGCATGTCTCCTGCACTATTCTGTTATTCTGACATGTCTGGCAGAAACTTTAGCTCATATCCTTGTATTAAAATACAAATTCTTTTACATAGTTTTCCAAGAGTTTGCAAGTCCATATTAAATTAAAACCATACTCTGGCTTGCTTAATGACTGTTTTCAACCAGGTACTCTAAAACAAGGAAAACTTAAGTTGCTGTTACTGCTCTTAGTATGGGTTTAAAGAATTACATTTGTTACCTTTCAAGAAACAGAAGTAAACCCAAGTGGGAATTGATAGGATTTCGGAATCAATTTTGCTATTATTTTAAATGATCCTTTTTGGAGAGATGAAGTATATAATTGTATCTAAACTTCATTTTTAGTGGGTATTATATTTTTATTTCTAACAAGCTGCTGTAAGAGGCCAGCAGTAATAGACATTGTTAATCTCCAGTGCTTTCTCATGAATTTTCACAGGGGTTTAATTAATTTGCTCTGTGGTTGTAGAATTCAGTCCTAATTTACATGCCTCTGCTAGAAGTTTTTTTCTCTTAGCAGGGAATTTTTCTTTCTCCTTTAAATGGCTGCGGTTAAGGAATGGTCAAGGGCTTTTCCCCCCACTTCTTTAAATCAGATCTTGGGGTTAAGTCAGGAAACTGCCTTTTGTCCTTCCAGTCGAGTCGTGAAGCTGAAGATGCGGGTTTCTGATTATTGGTGGCACAGTGCAAAAGGAATCGCTTTCTCTAGTGAGAAGGGGATTCTTTGTTGCAGGGGGCGGGGGGTGCTCAGTGCTAGCATCCTGAGCACTGAAATCCTGCAGTTGGACTAGACCCTTTAAGAAACTAAGGATGAGTTCCAAATCAGCCTTGTTGCTGCCATGCCCTCCCCTTCTTCTCTTTAACTGCGTCTATTAATGTTATCAACCTTTATCATCAAGGTGGATCCAAATAGCTGCAAACACCTTGAACTTGGTTTTCTAAGAGGTTGGTTACATGAAACCTTCAGTTTGAAAAATAAACCAAATATGCCCCCCAAGTCAGTTTCTGAAGAATCATAAATTAGGCTTAGGTGCAACTTATTCTCCATCACATACTGTAGGTGTGTTAACATTCATTTGACTCATAGCCAACCTTATTAATATCACATGTTGCTGACAGCAGGAATTTAGTATTGGAGTATTGGGATTGCTGGCAGGGACACCAGCCAGTTCCTGGCAGGAGGCAGGAACTGGTCATGGATCCCATAAATAAGAGACCTGTGGCCTAGATCAACCAGAAGAAAACCAAACACCAAACCAACCATCTTTGGATTTCTCTTGGGGCCTCTAATCAGAACTGGCTGCTTCTGCAGAAGAACTCAACTGATAGCCCATCATGACTTCCTCCAGGGTTTAGAGGCAGCTTGGGCTCCTAGGCTGCAGGCTACAGGCAGAATGCGGCTCATTCACATTCTTCAGCTGCGCAACACACAACGCCATGGCACCGGCCCCAACAAAGGCCCGGCTTCACTCTCCATTCCCAGGCCCTTGTGTATGGCCAGCCGGCTCAGAGTTTACAAAGACGCTAAACAGCCAGAAGAATTGGGGTTTATGTTTCCTTTCAGTCTTTCACAAACACTTCAGTGATCTGGACTTTTCCTGCCACTAGGGGAATAAGTAGTTACAAAATGTCTGGGTTTTTTTGTTTGTTTGTTTGTTTGTTTAAACCTCTGCATTTTGGATGTTCATCCTCTGTCCATTCATAATATTTTTTTTTGGAGTAAGTGATGACTTCTCAGCTATGAAGGCATGTCCTTTCTGTATGTGGCAGCCCTGATGCTTTGACAATGATGAACACATTTAAGTTGTGCTCCACTTGTTTACAAAAGTCTCCTTTTGCTAGCACATCAAAAGCATTTTTTCTTTCCTCTAGTACAATCGTATATTCATGCTGGCAGCCTTTTTACTTAGAGGTTGGAAGCATCACTTTATTGGAGCTTACTACAATGCAATCTGAAACTTCACTTGTTATTTTAAAAAAATTTCATTTCACGGAAATCTATTTGTGGTTTGTGACATCGCAGTTGGAGTTTAGAGAAATGACCCCGTGCTTGAAAATGTTGCGTTGCATTTGTTCTAGGTTGAAGGTGAAAGGTTGATGACCACACTTGATTTCATTGGTATGCTGGGGCTGAAACTTCGTTCCACTAGAGAGTTGAGGTAGAAGTTCAGCTGTGGCCTGCAGCCTTCTTTGAGAAGGACACACCATCTTCTGGGAACTAGCCCTTCATTCTAGCAGCTGTCCTTGGACTTCCTGAGGGCGGTGAAGAATGTGGGCCTAGCCTTTTCCTGCTGTGCTTTATGCACTGGAGTGTAAAGGGGAGAGAACAAGTTGAAAAATTCACTGCTTGTCACGATTGAAGCATCCTGTTTCTCATTTGGAGATAACATTTCCAATTTCTCCTAATTTCGCTCAATAAGTATTTTTCAGGCAAAAGTACTAAATCTCATAATCCCAACAAATCCCAAACAAAAAAAATCTGTATTTTGTTTGCTACTGAGTGTGTACCGAAACATTTCTAGACTCCTCCAAAATGTTAAAAGTGATTTGCAAAGTAATCAATGATGATACACACTGTGAGCACATGGTTCCTGTGTACTGTGTCTTATGTTGTCTTTTCACTAGAATAAAGAGGTCTATTTGCTTTAAAATAAATTGAGGCCCTTGTATTTGAAATGGGAAGTTTATCTTAATACAGAAATTGCATTTTTCAAAATTTCGTTATTTGAAAAGTCATTAGAATTCCTAGGAGGACACACTTTCATTTGTATTTTCCAACTGTGCACTCAAGGATCTGAAAAGGTTTCATTAAAAAATGAAAGAAAGGAATTGGTATGCCGGGATTTTAGCTGATTTATGTTTTTGACTCTTGTAAGTGGAACCTGAAACGAAAAGATCCTAGGAAGTCTGGGGGAAATGGCGTGTTATTCTGCCCCCAGCCTTAGGTTTGTCAGCTGGGAGCTAGCTCAGAGCCTTACAGTGACAGCCACTGACATATGAAGGAATCATCAGTATAATTGAACATTCCTGATTGGGTTTCCTTGCTGTGGAACAAAGCATTCATCTGGCCACTTCACACTTTAGAGAGCTAGCAATGCATAGTGACTAAATGCAGTTTGGTGGAATAGAAATAGACATGAAAACATGAATTAATTACGATGCATGCCATCCCTCCTACCCCCCACCCCCCATGGGAAACAAAGACAGTAAAATAATCAGACTGATTATCTAAGGCTGAACTAATGATTTCCTTTTTACGCTGTATTGTTCTTCCCCAAACCTCCTGTTAGATGCTATGCTGATGGTCGCGGAGAGGCTAGAGGGTCCTTTCAACATTGAATCGGTCATGGATCCCATTGATGTGAAGATTTCTGACGCTATTATGAACATGCAGGAGAATAGTGTGCAAGTGTCTCAGAAGGTAATGAAGGCAGGATACTGGAAAGGAGAGCTGGGACCCCCCCCCTTCAGCTCGTGATGTGACTTCCCTAATGTGACCCCGCTTGCTCCAATGCAGGTTTTCCAGGGATGTGGACCCCCCAAGCCTCTCCCGGCTGGACGAATTACCCGTTCCCTCTCTGAAAGTGCCTTCAGTGCTCGCTTCAGACCGTATCACCCCGAGGAACGCCCAACCACAGCAGCTGGCACTAGTTTGGACCGACTGGTGAGCACTTTGGCAGGAATGGCCATGTTTAATGACAAAGAACTGAAAACATTTGCTCAAAATGCATTTTTAGTTGGAAGGCTTTCAAGTGTGGGTCTTTAGGTGAAACTTTTCAAGCAAATTGCGTGTGGATGTCAGTGAATCTGCCTCTCTCATTTTCTAGCTCAGAAAGTTCCTACGTAGCCTAGGAAACGTGATGTAGTAAGTCTTAGCTCAAAACCTCCCTGTTGTTTCACCATGTATTTACTAAGCATCACTGTGCTAGTTACAGCGAGGCTCAGAGGAATAAGACAGGTCTTTGTTCTCAGAAAGTCCCAACCAAGAGAGAGAAGCAGATACCCCAGCTTACTAACTTAGGTGATGTATAGTAAGGGGCAGGATGGGAGAAGGAGAAATGTAAGCAAACTGCTTTATTCACAGCAACGTGCTACAAATATAGTCGGAGGAGGAACATAGAGGAGGGAGCCTGAGGTAGCAGGGGTGGGTGGGGAGGAAGCACAGTGACAGGCCGGTTTCAGAGTGGATAATATGTAAGCTTGATCCTGAGTATAAAAGCCCTATGAGAAGAGATTGTGTCTTGTCATTGTATCTCTAGGACACCGAACCTGGTGGGCCTCAGATGGTAGTTATAATGAAGAGGTAGAGTGGACAGTAGATCTAGCCAGCTCCTTGAGAACATTTCAACTATTAACTCCTTTGAGCGATTTTGTATTTCTAAGTATAAATTTGATCTGCATTTTTCTGTTGTGACTGAAGTTGAAAATGAATTGCATATCACTCTGGAGATACTTTAGAAATGAGCAAAAGGCACAACTATAAGGTGGTTTTGTATTGTTTTACAGAGGTCTTTTCTTTTTCTTTTCATTAGGTTACTGATGTCAAGGAGAAACTGAAGCAGGCCAAGAAGTTCTGGTCCTCTCTTCCTAGCAACGTTTGCAATGATGAGAGGATGGCTGCAGGAAATGGCAATGAGGATGACTGCTGGAATGGAAAAGGCAAAAGCAGGTTAGCCTCCACTGAGCAGATTTGCAGTCTGTCCCTTCCTACATGCTTGGGTAACCTTCAGAGAGGGTTTTCTCAGGTGTTAACTGAGGCATTGTGAAGCAATTCCCGGTAGGTGGCAACAACGTGGACGGCTTCTAGACGTCTTTAGGAATGGGCTTTTTTATAGAAGTATTAGGAAGGCGTCCAGCTACTTGCAAAGAGTACTGGGGCAAAAGTTTGTGATAGTAGTTATGTTCTGGCATTAAGGCTACAACCAGGGATCAAGCTGTTACAATAGTGTCATTTTTCAGATGTTTAATATCCTGTGGTTCTTTGCCTAGTGGCCTGGCCTCATAAAGCACCATTTCTCAAAAGGTCTCATTCTCTTATTTGATGATGTCCCCGCCCCCTCATCCCCACACACACTCAGTAACTTAGATAAGTACCCACTTTATCAGCACTTTACTCTGACCCACCATCCTCTGCAAAAGGGGTAGCTTTCCAAAAGGTTATAGTCAAGTTGAAGAAACAAGACGTATACTCAGGAAAAGGAGAAATTAGGCTCACTAGAAATGGAAGAGCTTCCAGCTTATTGCACTCAGTGGAAATACTAGAATCTAGGCAGAAATCTTTGATGATCTTCTGTAACTTTTTGTTTTACTGACCATCTTATTGGGGTCGTTTCTCATTTCAGATACCTGTTTGCAGTGACAGGAAATGGATTAGCCAACCAGGGCAATAATCCAGAGGTCCAGGTTGACACCAGCAAACCAGACATAGTGATCCTTCGTCAAATCATGGCTCTAAGAGTTATGACCAGTAAAATGAAGAATGCTTACAATGGGAATGATGTGGACTTCTTTGATATCAGTAAGCATTTGTAGTTCTAAAGTACAAGTTGTTCTTGTATGCCTTGTGATGAGAACAGGCAGAATGAAATCTCTACTCCATTTCTTTAAAAATAGGTGATGAAAACAGTGGAGAAGGAAGTGGAAGCGGATGTGAGTATCAGCAGTGTCCTTCGGAGTTTGAGTATAATGCAACTGACCACTCTGGGAAGAATGCCAATGATAAAGCCAACAGCGCTAGTGCCCATCCTGGGGCACAGCCCTACCTCCTCACTATCTTCTGCATCTTGTTCCTGGTTATGCAGAGAGAGTGGAGATAATTCTCAATCTTAGAGAAAACGTGTTCATCATTGACCTGTTAAAAAGGCACCGGTTATCACTTTTATACCATCCTAGTGACTTTGCTTTTTAAATGAATGGACAACGATGTACAGTTTTTACTATATGGCCACTGGTTTAAAAAATGCTGACTTTGTTTTCTCATTCAGTTTTGCAGGAAAAGGGGACTTGTACGTAAAGTCAGTTCCTGCTCCCCCAGAATCATGTTAAATGTGGCTAACAGTGTAGGTACAGAACTGTAGGTAGTTGTGCATTTGTGATTTATCACTCTTGTTTGTTTGTTGTTTTTCTTTTTGTTTGTGGGGTTTTTTTCCTTCAGTTATGAGCTCACCTTGTTTCTTACAAGAAAACCAGGGTCCTTTCTTGGCATGTAACATGTACGTATTTCTGAAATATTAAATAGCTGTACAGAAGCAGGTTTTATTTATCATGTTATCTTATTAAAAGAAAAAGCCCAACAAGCAGTAAAATTTCCATTTATACCTGTTGTTTTAGTTGCCTCATCTGGAGAGAAGTGGAGGTGATTTTGTTTTTATTATTATTATTAAGTTAGGACAGAATGTGAAGGCACAGGCGGGCTTCTGAGCCACTTGTCAGGTTGTCTGGAAGCATCAGTACAAGAAGAAGGTTATACTTCATTTATAGCTGGCGACTGGAAGAGACTGCAGACTACCCATTTTGGTCGAGCTGAATTGCATAAACTAAGATCAGTCCATTTCTTGAGCCCGCTTATACTTAAAGTGTAACCCATTTAGAAGAAGATTCTTAATACATTCTCACTAGAAAGATAGAAGGCATTCAGAAAGTCCCATTTATCACATGTTCATACTTAGTTTGGGGGTGGGTTTTTTTGTTTTTTGTTTTTTTGTTTTTTATCCAGGCAAATTAGCAAGCCACTGTGTGCTGGTCTTTGTGTCCGCACTGACCCTCTTTCACTTGGTATCCCAACGACAGAAATAAGTGACCAACAATCTCATTTGGTCTCCCTTGTTACAGTGTTCCAGATTTCAAACCCAGCCGTAGAGAGGGAGCTGTCGGGGGACTAGCCAGAATTGGGGTACAGCCTGGGCTCAGGGAATAGCTGTCAACACTCGAGCAAAGTTTTTGTCTGTGCAAGTGTATTTGCATTTGTTTGGGGATCCCAGTTGTTTTAAAGCGATTCTGAGGTGTCTTATTTGAGTGTTTTTCTTGCCCAGCCCCCTCTGATCAGAAAGGCAAAGGAATTGCAGTGGTTCATTCACAGCTCTGTGCTACCCCATCAGCCAAGAAGCTCAGTTGGGAACATCTCGGTGTCCAGAGTTTTTCATGTGGTGTTGTTTTTCGAGGGGAGGGCAGGTGGAGCTGAGAAAACTACATCTTAGCAGTGACCCTTAGCCACGTGGGTGAACTGGCAAAAGCCGTATCTATTGTCCCAGGCCAAAGACTAACAACTGCCTTGGCCCCTTAGGAACCCTTTCCTTGTGTCTTTACCAAATGACAGCTCATAAAACTATGAGAATGTGACAAATCACTTTAAAAGGAGTTCTCAGAAGTCTTCAGAAAGAGTAAGATTCTGCAAGTCTCTTCCTGCTTTCGACAGCCATTAAGATCCCAATTCTACAGGAGCTGAAATGCGCAAAGAGGTTGTTTGTGTTATTGTTCAACCTTCAGTTGTAAGAGTAATGCTCTATTTTTATATTGAAACATAAGTACTTGATAGCTCAGGGTCTACATTTCATTCAACTTTTTACACCAAATTCTGCAGAATGGTCAAAATGAAATATCGGGGGCTGTTGTAAACAGAGGCTTAATTTTATTAGAAGTAGCCAGTTATTTATTAAAGCATGATGTTAATAAAATAGGCATATTCTGGCTGGTGTGTATAAGTGGTGTTTTTTTTTTTTTTTTAAATCCGAGGACATAAAATTGAAAAGGCACTCCATTTATGTATGAGGAGAAATGGATTGTAAATAGCTAAGCTGCCTTGTGAGAACTTGGAAAATGTGCTGATACTTAGTAACTACCTCAGTTGTGAGGAATTTCCTTTTCAGCTTAGACTGCTATTACTTTTACTTGGGAGAAATGAATCTGGTCTCCAAAATGTGGCTCAAAGAGTTATCCCCATAGACCTTGTTAGATTGTTTTTAATTTAGAACCTTGAACTCTGCCCAGCTGTTTTCTTTCAGTCAAGTTCTCTAAACCAATAACATTTTCCGAATTAAATATTCTTGAAGGTTCTTCTGGACTCTTACTGATTTGTTTTCTTTCTTTGCATTTTTTCCTGTTACCCTTTTATTATTTAAATTGTCTCTTGCTTTTGAACTTGAACTATGAAATAAACAAATCATAGATTTTTCCATTCAGGTCTGACTGGATAACTCTTGGCTTCTAACCAGCTGGCAGGCTCACCCCCACTACCCCCCAAAAAAGAGTAAAGGCAAGTTGAATATTTTAAAACCATAAGAGTTCAGCGTATGAGGTAGAATAAAAGCTTTGTTGGGAGACCTGACTTTTCCAAAGATTCAGTTAATAGCCTGTGAAGTGTTCGTGTTTTACAAAGTCATTTATAAGTTATTTTTCTTTCAAACACTTGGCCCACTCTCTACCTTAAGAAAAAACATTTTACGACTCTTAGATTTATATTTTATTTCAAAAATAGTAATTAGCACCTGTTATTCTGATAGAAGAAAAAGTACAAAGAATTAACTTGCATCTTGAACTCGAGTTCCTGAATGTTAGAAGCCTAACAGTTTACATGAAGTCAGATTTCTCATTTGTGATTACAGAACCAGAATAAAAATCGGGATGGGCGGTGCTACACAAAATTCTGCTTCCACTTTTGTGTTGGCAGAATATGTCTATTTGCATAGCTAAAGAGCGGTAAATTAATAACCACCTAGTACAGGCAGTCTGCGTCTGCGTGTTGTCACTCTTGAGCAGATGCCAAACTACCAAGTGCAACTTCGCGTGTTTTTTGAAATAAGAAAAAAAGCACTAAGAAACTTCTTTCAACTTAGGACTGAGTGGGAAAAATATAACTCGACGTTCTGTGATAAGCTTTACAAATTCAATTTCTACTTTGAAACTCCTAATTATTGTCTCCTAAAAATCTTTTTTTATATATGGGAAAAATATCTGAAAGAAAACATGGTAGTATACGAATTCAAGTCATCAGTAAGGCAAATGCCATATAATATTTACTTTTCTAATTTAGTTGGTTTTTTTAGTTAATTTTTTTATCGTGGTCATAATCATTTGTGACATTGTGAAATTTCAGTTGTACATTATTATTTGTCAGACACCATGTAAGTGTGCCCCTTTACCCCTTGTGTGATTTAGTTTTTAATTAGGTAATATATGACAGGGTTTAAAAACCAAAACAGATATAAAGGTGTAGAGTGAAAGTTTCCCTCTTGTTCCTGCCTCCATCTGCACGGTTACCCCCACACCTGAGATAAACTTAGTAGTTTTATATATATATATCTTCTTCCAAAGTTTCTTTATATGTACACAAGCAAATAGGAATAGAGATTTCTCTTTTACCCTTCTTTCACATGAAAGGTAAATATATATTTACCTTTGTGTTCATATTTATGTATTATGTCCTATTATGTCCTGTTTTCATAGGTTAATTAAAAAAGTATTGAGGTGCCAGCCCAGTAGTGTAGGGGTTAAGTTTGTGCGCTTTGCTTGGGTGGCCTGGGGTTCATGGGTTTGAATCCCAGGCATGGGACCTACATACCGCTCATCAAGCCATGCTGTGGCAGCATCCCACATACAAAATAGAAGAAGATTGCTCAAGCAAAAAGAGGAAGATTGGCAACGGATGTTAGCTCAGGGCCGATTTTCCTCACACATACACAAAAAATCCCAGGGCCCAGCCTGGTGGCACAGCAGTTAAACGCGTATGTTCTGCTTTGGTGGCCCGGGTTTCGCCAGTTCAGATCCCAGGTGTGGACATGGCACAACTTGGAAAGCCATGCTGTGGCAGGCATCCCACATATAAAGTAGTGGGAGATGGGCACAGATGTTAGTTCAGGGCCAGTCTTCCTCAGCAAAAAGAGGAGGATTGACAGCAGATGTTAGCTCAGGGCTAATCTTCCTCAAAAAAAACCAGTGTTGAGAGGAGGTGTCCTAAAGATACAGATTCCTATTCTAAGGGCATGGCTTCTCAGTGGTACCATATTTTGGATGTTTCCTGCGTTTTGGCCAAGATTAATCTAGGTAATTTTTTAAAAACCAAACATTGAATTGAATGAGGAGCAGTTTGGCATTATGGTGCTGTAATCCTGAGTGCATGATTAAGATACTCTCTGTGTTAAGGTTTATTTTTGGTAGTTTGTTTCCATGTCATCACCAGTGAAGAAGACATTGGCCAAAGCAATGGGAAGATCCTCTTAGGACACAGCACGTGAATACTACTGTTAATGCTTGGGAATGGTTCAAAGGAAATGTGCCCTGGAATTTGCTCATATTCTATTAGAACAAAGTACTCTTAACATTTTCTGAAGCCCAGATGCCTTGAAGCAGCATCAACTCCCACACAGGATGGACATGAGAGTATTAAGGAAAATATGTAATTAGATCTTCTTGGTTACTGCATGAATTATCTTTCCATTGATCCAGGAGTCAGTATTAAAATGTATGAATAGTTGTCCAAGTCCAGTTTTCATGTAAGGTTGAATTTTCAGTCATCAATGTTTGAAGAGACTTCTCAATTCAGCATTAATCAGCAAAATCTGCAGAAATCCATTTCTCCGCACGGGTGTCCACATGTGTAATTAAATGCGCATGTTACTCTACTTTGACATTTCTGCAAGAAATGTTAGGAATTCTGGAAAAAAGCACAAGGTTGTTGGAAAGGAAAAGATTTTAATGCATCATTGCTACCAGGTAAAAGCTGATGAAAGGTGACAGGTGTGGTTAAAGACTGAAGATAAAGCATGTGTGTGACGACCTCCGGTGCTTTTGGAAAGGGTTTCATGGTCTAAGTGTTCTGGGCTTTGGGGAAGTTTTGCAACACCTTCCTTGCTACTCCATGTTATTGTGTTTCTCACATGACAGTCATGTCGCGTGTGTGTGTATGCACAATCATACCTACACACACATTTATTTGTGTATTTTCACACTTAATCCCAGGTACAGCTTACCCTGCCACTGTGGGCCTTCTTCCCCCTGCTGTCAGTGATGTGTGCTTGGGGAATGCAGACTAATTTTAACAAAAGCCTGAGGGAAACATAATTAGGAAGGTAAGTCTCCTGCCAAGAAAGAAAGACACACACGTACGTAAAAAATGCATTCCAAGTAGATTTTCTTGCATTTCCCGAAGCCTGGAATTTGCTTTTCTGCGTCCCCGTTGATAACCCAAGGCTGACTATGACTCTGTTCTTGGTGATTCACTCACTGCACAGGGCAGTGGTGCCAGGTTGGCCCCAAAGAAATTACATGGTCAGTGGGTGATTTTCTGAACACACGCATTAGGATGTCAACCCTCTTTCACGGCATTTGCCTTTAAAGGTCTTCTTTAGTGCCCCTGTTGTCACTTCTCTTTTAAAATGTAATGAAAAATTGTTGTTACTCTGCTGTTGTAGTTCTGAATACTTTGCAACCAGCTCTGGCAGCAGCAATGAACAGTTATTTGGACACATTTACTGTGCAAAGAAAGTCGTTATTTGCTGTTTATTCACCTGTAATGTCCCAACTGAGCAGGGAAGCAGGACAAACCTGCGTGCCTGGCGCTAAGCCTGGGCCATGTTGATTATGCCACACAATCCCGCAGGGTAGAAGTTGCTCCATTTTACAGATGAGTGAAAAGACTCAAAGAAGTCAGGTGACTTGTCTGTAGGGGTCACAGGGAAGAAATGCAAGAACCAGAGGTCTGTCACCAGAGCCTGTTTATTCCAAGTGCTGCTTTTCCTTCGATTACCCTTTTTCCCTTGTTCCACCTTGTCTGAATCATCAGGAAGGGCTGGGCCTTGTCAGGCTTGCTACAAGCAGAGCTGTCCTGGGCCTACAGAAGGGCCAGGTTAAAAGTCATGACAGACACTGGTGACTTGGTGGATCTAACTACAGGTCAAGGAGTCAAGGACCACCCGGAGACAAATCTAGATGATGAAAAGCTTTTCTGACCTCACAACAGTGGCTCCTTGCTCAGCGAACTTCAAAGCAGAAAGAGCTTGGATGATAATGCATAGGGACCAGGTGGCCCCTATGTGCTAGTTCTAGAAGAACCGGCATTAAGTCACGTGATCCTGTCCATCCTCTCCAAGACAGCCCCATACGATCCTGTGTGAAAGGGCTCTGGGGTTGCCCTGCAGCTGTATTGTTGGGAAGGGTCAACTCGCTGAACACTTGAGCAAACACAAACTCTTGAGGAAAATACCATGGTTTGCCTAGGGAAAATTCATACCTAACTAATCAGCTAGAGCTTTGTGAGGAGTAAATGCATCTGGATAAATGGGACCCAGTGAATATAATCTGGGCTTCTTAAAGAGCCCTCAACAAGATTCTACCTTAAAAGTTACATGTATGGCCGACCCCGTGGCTGAGTTGTTTCCTCACTCTGCTTTGGTGGCCCAGGGTTTCACTGGTTTGGATCCTGGGCGCAGACATGGCACCGCTCATCGAGCCATGCTGAGGCGACGTCCCACATAGCACAACTAGAAGGACCTGCAACTAGAATATACAACGATGTACTGGGGGGCTTTGGGGAGAAGAAGAAGAAAATAAGGATTGGCTACAGATATTAGCTCAGGTGCCAATCTTTAGGAAAAAAAGTTACACGTGGGTCAGAGATTGGACACACAGAGCTGAGACAACAGGCACTGCTCAAGACGTGGAATATAACAATAGGTTTTTCCTGCTGGACTGGTCTTGATGCACATTAACATTAGAAAAGACAATATCTAAAGACAAAACCTGTCCTTTAGGGACAAGAGATTTTGACTTGCCGTTTCCTACCCAGGGAAGAAATCTGGGAGCTTTTGTTGGTTGTTTCCTGAACGCATATCCCAGCATGCCCGTCAGACAGTACATGTGGAAAAAAATTGGAAAGGTCCTGATCGAGGAGCACTCAGACTCTAGCGTTTGACCTCAACCTTGATATAAGGTCCGTAGAGAAACGGCTAAAATCAACAGGGACTGAGAGCTCTGCCTCCAAAGGAAGGCCACGTGATGCCTTCCTAGTCCACAAAGAGAGGAGCTGAGAGACAATGTAACTCAAACCTATAGAATTGGGCTGTAGGAAGGGTGAATTCCTAGAACTAAAGGCAGGCTGCCCCCTTAGAATGAGTAAACAATCCATTTTAAACAAAGAGTTCTGCCTTACTCAGTGAGTAGTGACTTAGGTAATTGGTTAAACCAAAGATGCTGTAGGCTGATGGTGACCAGCTGATGGTGAACAAAATCCCTGGGCTCAAGAGGTGGATGAGTGGTATCCGGGAGGGAGGCAGCATCTGAGGTGGATGTCAGAGATTGGTATTACTCTTCTTAACCTGTCCCTTGGGCCATTGGCCCACACACAAGTCTGCGTTGGATGGACCCTTATATCCCCCACGTTGCATAAACAAATTCCTTCTTGGAGACTGTACTTCATGTCCAACAATTTGAGGATCCTTTGTGTATTGAAACAGACTCCAAAGATGAAGTACCTAGAGAGGCCAGTCCTTGGTTAGCAGAGATCTCTAATGGTAGTCACTCTGGCTCTGAATGTGTGATCCTCCAAAACCACATGGGAGTTGAGACAGTAATATGATTTATGACACATCTGACCTTGGTCTCTGCATGGGAGGAAAAGGGAGGATGTAAGTAAGCTAAGGTCCTCATCCTCAGGAAGCTCATAATTCCGTTGGGGAGACAAGGCTCACCCAGGAGACACGCCAGTGACTATGTAAGATCTTAGATGTTCAGCAGGTCAAAGGAGAACAGTGCACACCAAAGTGGTCAGGGTGTCTTCCTGGGGGAGGCAGGGCTCTAGCTGGGTTTGATGGAAGGGGAGGAGAGGGAAATCTCTTGTGAGCTCCTTGTGGGCAGGACCCGTCCTTGGTTCTTGGTACTCTGTGGGTGCTATAGGCTGCCTCACACACTCAGTAAAGTACTGGCTGGTTTGAAATTGCAGGAGTAAGGGCCGGGAGGTGGGATGCAGTGTCGTCTGGGGATGCTCGTGGGATAGGTGTGGGTAGTGAGGGGCCAGAAAGGAAATGTGCCTAAAAAGCAGAGACACTGAGTTTGCTAGTACAGGACTAGGGAAGGGTGAGGTCAGAGTGCGAAGCCCTCAAAGGCCAGGCAAGGCAATTTAAAATTCAAGTGGGCATGATCTAATGCAAATTCTTGAACAGGACTTGACAGGATGCCTAGGCTGTATAAAGAAGATGAACTAGGAAGTATGTGGTGTGGATTGTATGAGGTTGTCCTTGGCCTTGACCGTGTGCTCAGCACTGTTCTATGCAACCTGAAGGAGTTCAGCTCCCTTTATATCCCATATACTCTAGCCTCCCCCAGGCGATCTTGATTTGGAGCTTTCTGTTGAAGACAACCTAGTTTCACACAAGGGGTACGTTTTAGACATCCAGGCTCAAAATTCAGTAAGACCTTTAGGTCGTCCTTCCAGCCTCCCACCCCATCATGTCCTTGAATTCTGGCCAGCCATATGCATGTATCTTCTCCATTTTATCAAGCATTGCTTCCGGCTCAACCACACAGCCCCGCCCCCACTGGCATTCCAGAGCTCCCAGGCATCTTAGGCCACTCCATTCTGCTCTGGCCTCAGAGAAGGATCCCTGGAGTCTGATTCCCTAGACACCATCCTACAGGCACTTTGAAGGTTGGAAAACCTCTTCAAGCATTAGGAAGCCAGCTAGCGGGATGAGGGGACCAAATATATTTGTATCAGGTTAAGGAGGAGCTACTCTGATGAGGGGGTGGGAGGGGCAGAGCCCTACCTGCTTTCCTCCTGCCATCCCAGATGGCTTATGTCATGTTACCCCTTGGGTGACTTAGATCACAGTTTGAAAACTATACAGCGGCTGCTTGACTTCTTTCTGGGCTTTTCTCTTAAATGAGGTGCCCTGCCCTGTCTGCTACACAGGGCGATTATGAGGAAATACTGGGAAGGTGCACACACCAGGACTTTGTGAGCTGGAAAACACAATGGTGTTCCAAGGTAAGGAGTGCCTTTCTAGGGGGCTAGGGCACCAGGAGCTGCTCTATCACAGGGCTTTGCTCAGAGGAGTGGCTGACTGTTTTACAATGCCTTGCTCCCAGGCTCCATGGCCACTTAGGCTCCTGGATGAGGGATGCTGCATTTCTGAGGCCTGGCTACTGAGCCCCACCTCCGGCAGTGAGTGCAGGTTGGAGCCAGGGCAGGAAGGAGCTCCAGCTGCAGGGATTCAGATGGACCCCTGCTCAATCTGCAATCTTGGCGCCCTCTCGGTGGGCTACACACCGTACACATTTAGAATGGAGCTGCTCTGCAAAGGCGATGTCTGTACACCTGCCATTGCCAAATGATAGCAGGAAGGCTGCATTTAGATCAAAGCCTAATGGCTGAGGTTTTATAGAAAATGAACAGACGGGAGTTGAAGCCTGGTTCTTCATGGCAAGAAAAGATTCTAAGTCTCTAATAATGACATATCCTGTTTTAAGGGTTCAAAACACGAGAAGCTCCAAATGGTCCCTTTACCCTGCCCTTTCACTGTCTTCCGTCTCTAAAACACACCTCTTTCCACTCTTCTCTGCCGTGGCTGCTAGGGGAGAAGAATTCCACACACTAAGTTCTTTCCTAGGAGGCAGGCAGGACGCTCAGGTGAGCACCTCTCCATCCTCTTGATTGCCCATCCCCCTGTCCCACCTACTACACCTCTCTCCCCGGTTTCCCCCCAGACTCTGAATTCCTGTGGAATCGCCATCTCCTTTGTAAATTGAAGCTGTTCTCTCCTGGTCACACAGTGAGGCTGCACCAGCTCCTCTGGTTCCAGAGTTGACAGGGAGAAGGGAGAAATCTATGCAGAAGTGTTTCCCGGTGTCAAGTTCCCTTTGGTATTCCCCAAAGAGTCCAAAGTGGTCTTGGAAGGGCAAGCAGTGAGTAGTGGTGGGCTGGTGCCAAAAAAAGGCCCGCTTGGGCCTTTCAGACACTTTGCATGTTTTCTTTTAGACTGGCTCTGGGTTTTTAGTGTTCTGCTGAGTCAAGGCTTTGGCAAAAATGATAAAGGAAAGTGTCCTTCAAAACACATCCTGTAATGGGCAGTAGCCAATACCTATGGCTCTTTAGCATGACAGCTTGCTGAGTGGAAGTCACATTCTGGAGTAGTTTGAAATTGTCTTCATTTTTTTTTTTTAACAAGATTTTGTTTTTCCTTTTTCCTTCCAAAGCCCCAGTACATAGTTGTACTTTTAGTTGTGGGTCCTTCTAGTTGTGGCATGTGGGACGCCGCCTCAGCATGGGCTGATGAGCAGCGCCATGTCCGTGCCCAGGATCCGAACCGGCAAAACCCTGAGCCGCGAAAGTGGAGCGTGTGATCTTAACCACTCAGCCACGGGGCCAGCCCCCTGAAATTGTGTTCGTTGTTGACTTCAAGTTGAGAAAATGTGAAGGTCAATTTATCAGTTGTACCCAGCTTAGAGAGAAAAACATTGTACAATTTGAATGTCTTAACTAGATAATTACCTTAGGAATTTGCTGAATTTAGTAGGGAGAAAATTATGCCATCCAGTAATTGATGTGGCCAATGAGAGCCCTTCTCCACCCATTCCACAAATGTAAATGGAGTACATACTGTGTGCCAGGCATTGTTCTAGGCACTGGGGATACAATAAAATAGACTCAGTGTCCATTCTAGTGGAGCTCACTACTAGTGAGGGAGACAGACAATCAAATAGTCACAGCAATGGAAGTATAATTACAGAGTGAGATGGGGCCCTCACAGTATAAAATAATCAAGATGGGAAGCACCATCACCCCGGTTACCAGTCACGGCAGGGGCCAAGTCTAAGGCAATGGTTCTCCAACTTGAGCATGTGTCAGAATCTCCTGGAGGGATTGATCAAGCCACAGATGGCCAGGCTCCGCCCCCAGAGTTTCTGATTCAGTAGATCTGGGGTGGGCCCGAGAATTTGCATTTCTATCAAGTTCCCAGGGAATGCTGATGCTGCTGGTCTGGAGACCACACTTTGAGAATCACTGGCCTTAAGGAAAGGGATTTTGAGCCTGGCCTTTGATGCAGGACATGCAGCCCTGCTGGGCAGCCAGTCAGAGGCATCTCCAGAGAAACACCTGGAGGAAAGGAATGAGGTGAATTGCCTTACACTGCAATCATCTTGCCTCACTGACAGGTTAGACTGTAGTATTCCTAAATGGAGCCCAAGCTCTGTCTGCCATACCCCAGACTCCAGAAAAGGCCAGGCAAGTGTGGAAAACCAGTGAGGTGGACCCACTAGAGGTCTCATTTTATGAGGGATAAAGGAGTTAGCTGAGCTTGAGCACACCACAAGGGAAGCTTGAGGAAGGATACTGGTTTGGGGTTGCTTATAGACCAGTGTTGGAGCGAAAGGGTAATTCTGGGTACTCCCCTGGTCTGTTTTTCCTGTAATCTTCTGGCCCAGACCACATGGATTAAAAGAGTGGTTTCATCACATCTCTGTAACATGTTGAGAGCACGAGATCCCATCAAAGACTGTGGTATTAGTCAAGACGCTCTTGGCTCCAGTAAGGATAAATCCAACTCAAAATGACTTAAACAGTAAGGGATTTATCATCTCATATAACAAGAAATCATGATGTAGGGAAGCTCCAGGGATGGTTATTTCTCAATGTTATTATCAAGGATCCAGATTCTTTCCATCTTGCACCTCTGCCAACGTCAGCATGTGGGATAGCTTCCCTCATGGTTGAAAGATGTCTGTAAAACCTCAATAAAGCTGAAAAAGAGGACGGCTCTAATAGTTGTAGTAATAATACATCTTCACACACCACTTTCTGTTGGTAACTATAAGAGACTATTTTTTTCCTCAGGTCTCTTGAAGAGCGAAGAAATCTTTCCTAGAAGGTACCCTCTTGCAGCAAACATCTCCTCACTTCTCGTTGCCTAGAATCAGCTCACATGCTCTAAGCTGTTGAGTATAAAAGCTAACCAAGATTCGTGCCCTGGGCTGAGGCCAGTCCTACCTGAAAGATGTGGCTTCAGAGAGCAGGATGGACACTGAACAAATTAGGGGATGGTTAACAAGGAAGAAAGGAGGAATGGCTATTGGGTAGGCAAACAATTGGGTTGGCTACACCTGTGTACTACCAGAGGGCAGCACTAGTAGGGCACACTTGGTGCATCTGAAATGGAGAAGTGGCGCACTACATCAGTGCATTAGCCATCAGTAACTTCGGCAGGGACAGGAAACTTCCTTGAGCTTCAGGGATTCTGAAATGTAGAGCTACACAGAAATCAGTTCATTACCTTCTAGACATATACCAGCTCAGCTGAATTCCCATGGTCCCTTAAAGGTCATCCAGGTCAATCTTGAATCTTTGATGATTGCTTGTCCTCTATCACAGTCCTGCCAAGTGGTTTCCCAGCCACTGCTTGAACACCTCCTGTGACAGAGATCTCACTACTTATGAGGGTGTTCTATCTCCAGGAAGCTCTAAATATTAGAAATGGTTTTCTGCCAACTCCAAAGTGTACACACATGTACTGTTTGCTCAGTGATTAGGTGGCAGAGCCTTTGAAGTTGCTGTCAGTGTTTCCACTGGAAATGGAAGTTTTCAGATGTTTCTAACTAAAATTTCCTTGCAGATTCATATGTGTTGCCAAGAGATACTTAAAAAAATAAACAACCAAATAACTTTGGGAAAATTTTGGCTTGTCTGCGTTGAGATATTTAGATATTTTTCATAATTCAAACCCATTTTTTGGTTTGAATGGTTGAAATTTTAACAAGAGATTAGACCATAGCATAACCTAATAACTAACATTTTGGGGGGAAATGTTTTAAGGAAATGCCTTGTGGTATTAGCTTTGAAAATAGTCTTTGGATGTGGGCCCCACATTGCTCCTTCCCAGTCAGTATGGAGAAGCCTAGCTGAATTCCTGGTCGTCCCTGTGGGAGGAGGGGATCATTTCCCTTGGTGTCACCTCACACAACGAGAGTAGGATGGTGTATTTGGTGTGCTCACATGAATCCAGAGGAATGGGGAATAACAATGGCTCTTTCCTTGGCCCAGACAGTTCAGCAGCTTCATAGCATTGACTGCTGTGCTGGAGTGGGTGGAGGTTGGGAGCAGGGCCCCAGGAAGGGCCCAGGTAGAGATCATGGGACCATTTGTGCCCCAGTGACTCTCTTCTTCTCTGACTCCATGGCTCACTACTGCCTGACCAGACCAAAGGGAGTTGCCCAGGTTCACCAGAATCATGGATTCTAGTCAATTGTTTTCAAATCCCAGTATGATGCTATGGAAAGATTTTTTCTATTTCCAGCTGGGAAGCGTACCCTTAAGTATGCCTGCATTGTCAGAGCATTTTCTGCATTGTCAGAGACATGATATTATTTTTTATTTCAAGATCAATTCCATCTATAATGTCACCTCCACTTTTCACCGCCCTCCTCATTTGTGTTCCCTTCCTCCACCATCAACTCTGGAGCCACTATCCTTGCAGCAGCCTTATTCTTCCCCTCCCCCTCCCTTCTTTGGGCCTGGCCATCCCATGTGCAGACATTGGCTTTAGAGTTGGTTTTGGCTTTGTCACAATGTGGTTAATGCAGATTCATACTTCTCTAGCAGTGGCCAAGAGCATCGCTCTTCCGAAAATTGCTCCCACTTCCCAATAGTCACACTTGGCCTTTCTTCTCCTTTGACAGATATGCCTTCATTTTTCCAGTGGTGTCTGTTTAGGTTGTTCCCTCAAGAGGTTACCCACTGCTCCTGCAACTCCATGGGGAATGCCTTCCCAGCCTGTGGCACACTTGGAGTCACCTCCACTTTGGGGCATTCCTCCTGCCTCTGCTGATGGATGTAATTTTTCAAATAGCCAGAAGTTAGTAAAGGCCAAGTCACCAACCAGATCCTTTTGCATGTAGTATGGGTGCAAGGAAGGCAAGTCCTCTTGGGGTCCCTCGGCCGCAGGTAAGTAATTTTACTCAGAAATGAGATGTGACTATGAAAGAAGGAGAAGGAGATTCTCACATGCCTCAGAAATGGGTTCTGAAGGCAGGTCTCAAAGCAGTGCTTCAAGTCACATGAGTGCGACACTGTGGCCGGGGCTAGTCAATGGCCTCCCAGGAAAGCTCTGTACTCAGAAGGATCCAGCACTCCTTGGAAGTGCAAGTTCTGTTCTTTTGTTAAAAGTCATCGGTTTTGTGACTGTATAGGACACACAGTGGCTGACGCGGGGCTGCATCGAGAAGTCCTATCAGCTTGGTGGCAAGCCTCATCATTAGCTCTTTTCCAGCTTCCTTAAAGGTCGGTCTCTGTCATCTTGTCACCCAAGGCATACTTTTCTGGCAGTCACCGCTGGCGTGCTCAGACCAATCAGAGCTGTAATCTGTGTAATCTCTCACTGACAGATTCTGAATCGCTGGGAAAAAATGTGAGGAAATCCAGCTTTGTCCCAGGCACCCTCAACCTCCCAGATATCAGCCTCTTCCTACCACCCACCCCCAAACCCCAGAGGCTCCGATGGTCTGCTTTCCCTCCTGGAGCATCTGCATTTTGACAGAGAGCAAAGTTTTCAGCCGAAGCAATGATGTTGTCATTTAGGGATCTGAGGCAAGGGCGGAGAGGAAGGGCAGGGCACGGGAGGCTGCTTCCAAGTTCCCCAAATCACTCATTAGCTCCAAAAACCATCAGCTGCTGGACTGTCTCACGTCCTCAAGAGAACATGCCACCAAGATGGTCTCCAGAACCTTGTCATGACTGGCTGAAAGGAAGATGCTTCCCATTTAGCCTACACTTTTGGCTGTTCTGAGAGAAGGCATGGCCTATCCCATTCAGTGCTTTAATAACAGGCAGGAGCCAAACTTGTGAGGCGGTGACGTGGACAAGCTTGTTGGGTGGCTATGTGGAGAGCAGATAAGCTGAGTGAGCACTCAGGGTTGAGGGCACCGTGAGTGGATGCCAGCCAGACCATCATGGCCCAGGCAAGCTGATTATACAGGCGGATCACTGTTCTGGGGAGGGCTGGGCTGGTGGGGAATTGGAGGCTGGTTCAGCATTCGACCTAATTTAAGGCCTGAGTAAAAATGTGTGTTTGGTAATGAAGACACTCATATTGAAAACAGGTGGTGTTTGGGCTTTTGCCTACTCTCTAAAATGGATCATCTGAGGCCCACAAATGCTTTTCTGGCTCCAGAATCTCAGCCTGCTTTGAGTTTGGATGTCCACTAAGGACAAGGCCTGCTTGAGCCTCTATTCAGAAGATGGCTCCTTGAATGTCACCAAGAATATGGGGTTGTTGAGTTGCAGACCTTGCCTAATGGTGAAGAGCAGGGAAAGAAATGGGGGCTGCCTGTATGAGCAACAGGAAGTTCAAGTTCTGTCCTGTCGATCAATATGTGTGCCCGAGCTTGCCGGGGGCAAGTTACTAAGCAGCTGCAAAAATTCCTTCAAGCCCCAACTATATGCCAGGCAACGTGTAGCTATGTGGGAGAGAGAAAGCTGGGGCTTACATGTTAATGCAAGACATAAGATGTACAGAAATTGATAGCAGGTAACACAACTACCAACCAAATGGTACCAAGTAGGATTTTCCACACTGTTCTCCAGAAGCTTGCTATAGTGAAACGGGAGTGTTGTATAAATAGAATTGATTCATACATTCCTTGATGCATTTATTCATTCCATGAAATCTTCTTCCATGGGGAGAGAGGTCAACCAGGTGATAATGGGTTGTTGTTTTTTTAAAAAAAAGTGAAGACTAGTTATTGTTTAAATAATGCATTTCCTTTTTTTCTCTGCAAACCGTATTCTCATCTTCATGCTGTAGTGTTTATTTCCAAGTGGAGTCAAGAATAAGTCAGAAAGTGATCTGTCCAAGTGTTGCTACCTATAAACAGAAAGTTTATTCCATTTGTATGTCCAATAAGCCACAATACCCTCTGCTAACCCAAGTGACCTAACTTTTAAATATTTTATCATTTTTTAAAAGAAACAGCACTCGCCATTGTATGTTTGTTACAACCGGTCAATGTAGGGCTTAATTGGAGTTTTTGTGGGTTGGAGCAGTTGATGTGCTGGTTCCATGGATGTGGAGGTAGGGCTCAGACAAGTTGAAAAGAGGGAGTGGTGGGACTCCCACCCCCGCTAGCCCACTCTGGAAGCCTCATTTGGGTCAAAAGGACTATCATGTTTAGGTAATGCTTGGGTGTTTGAATATGATTTCTAAACTGTTTACCCACTCTACATTTCAGTGATTTGAAGACAACTCAACAGATTACATTAGTTCTACACAGTTGAGGGAGGGGATCCAGGGGCTTAAGAGAAGCCCTTATTGTTAGCATCGCTTCTGATCATGGCTTATATTAAAAGGCTTTGAATACAATGAAGAAAATAAATTTACTGTGAGATTTTCCAATGTGTTGGCCCACATTTGGTTATCTGTTGGGGTGAATGGAATTACTAGGAAAATTACCTGCAATGCTCACGTATTGGTCTTAAATGCTTACTGGAACGCAATGAATACAGAATCATTGACATGTACAAATCCTGACTAATTTGCAGGTGAGTATTTGCTGGGTGTCCAGCAGTAAGCTAAGCAATTCAGTTCCAAAACTGGGTAGTTCAACACTAGCACTTTGTTTCATGTAAAAATAGGGACAAATTTCGTGTGGTCTTCTGGTTCCCTTCAAAATGCCCTGCAGCCTTTCTGCCTTTCTACAGTGTGTAGGTCTGAGCCTGAAGTTGGACAGCATAGCTGTGTGGCCAAAGGGGATCTGAGACTGGAGGCCATTTAGTTTATGACCATTTTGGGGTCTTAAACCCTCATGAAACTGAATGGGTCTTTTTAATTTTGTTGCTGAATTAGTTGCGTAATTGCTTCTGGCTGGGGACTCATGCTCTTGCTTTTGTTTCTTGAGGAGTGTACTTGATTTTCTCACTTGAATCCTATAAAGGTGCTATCCACAGTGTTCCCTAGGGGACCATTTTTGGCCACGTTCTCTGATACCTGGTAAACAACTGGAAAGTCCTGCTCTTCATCAGTGACTGGGTGGAGGGGGTATTTTGATCACTGCCATGAAGTTTTCGATGGACTCTTCGATGAAGTCCACCAAAACTGGTTCCTGGAGCTCACCTCCTTGTTAAGGGAGGACCAAAGGTCTGAAGATAGTCTACGTTGTAATGTGACCAGAGGGAGGAAAAATGGGGTGGGAGATGCTTCATATACCTTTTGGGAGAATTTCCCTTTGTACATATGTGTGTTTAAAAATATACATTGTGGATTTGTCTTCCTTAGCGTGAACTCACCAAAGTAACCTAACTAATGAACGAAATGGAGACCGTTTGAGACCTTTTCTGGTTTCTTTATGCTTTTTTGAAATCCCAATATAATTAGCCCTTTATTTTTAAATCCAGGAGAAACGAGTCATATTTGTAGGTGAGAATTTTGAGAAATAATGAGCAAAGGGAAAAGGTAGAAGAAGATCAGTTACAGGCACAGTACATGTGTTTCAAATTTTTTTCCCTGAGACTGAAAAGAGAAATGAAGTTTTGCATTTACCAAGTTTATTAGGTTTTCTGATTTCAGAACAGGATAAGCTGGGCTTTTCCTTTGCAACTGTAATCGAGAATTTAAACTGAGGCCAACCTCATCTTCCTGGACTTAGAAAGCATTTTCCAGGCAGAGTATTTTAAGACACAACTTTCCCTGTAACTGATAGGTATATAAAGAAATGAACAAATGCCTTCTTCATTCCATGGCAAATAAGGTGCTGATAAGATACAGGAATAAAAATATACACACCTGTTCAATAAGGAGTTTCAGAGGGAAGAGAGAAAGGAGGAGAATGTGTGTGTTGCTGTGTCCTCAACCGAAGGACATTCCCAGCCAAATTACCTAAATTACTAACAGAAGAGTGGGTGAGTCCCATTCAACGTATCCATAAAGTTTGCTGCTTTCTTAGCAAGAGGTTGCAATCAAGCACTGGGCAATGCTCCTTGGTTTGGATGGCCATTGTCCATGGACTGGTTTGCAAAAGCAAAGTGAATGAATAGCTTGCATATTCTTTGAAAAGTGTTGATTAGGCCAAAGTTTCAAGGAGATTTATCAGTCACTGAAGTAGCTTCTAAAACAAAGGAGGGATGCACTATCTAAACTGTATAAAGCTGGGGTGTTTGGGCTGGAAGGCAGCTGAAGGTGAGGCTGTAGTGAGAAGCCAGCATTTTACATTCGCAGTTCCTTCGTCCTCCTTTGCCTGCCTTCTCCGTAGTGGATTCGTCAATGACGGGGTTGACCTAAAGAATTTCTTGAGCAGTGCCTTGTTATTGAACAAATAATTATAGTAAGAATGTTAAGATTTGTGCTCAAATTGTATTTTGTTACACCGACTTCCTTCAGACCTAAAGTGAGTATGGTATGTACAGCTTTAGCATGAAATGATCTCTGCGAAGAATTTCATTTTCCCAGGCTCTCTGAATGAAATGGATACGGATCGGCTATTGTTTCCTCCCAGGGCTTACCTGGAGGGAGAACAGAGAGGCTATAGAAGTGTGTGCTCCTCTCTTTCTTTAGAGGAGAGATCAAGCAGATAAGAGCGAGGGCTCTTCAACCAACAGGGACACCCCTTCAGAGCAGGAATGTGAGCAGGTCAATTCTTCCAGCTCTTAATATCCCAGTGTCTCAGGTTAAGGGTTTGGGTTAGGAGTTTGTGTGTATTTACGTATATAGAATTGGAGTCCTAGTCCTCTCAGCTTGGGATCATACACAAATTTGATCAAGCTACTCTTGCTTGCATCTTTCCTTGACAGACAATGTTCATGAGCACAAGGCTGGAGTTCTGGATGGCCCACTCTTCCCTCCAGCCTCAGGCCACCATTAATCAGTTCCTTGGGTAGAGTTAATCTACCAGGTGCAAACCTCCTTAAACATTCTCATCCAGCCCACATTTCTCATTTTATTGACAAGACTCTCAGCGAAGGCAACACAGTTTAGAACACACAGAAGATCAGCAAAACTTAGAACACGTGGGGAAAGAAAGGTACTTATTGGACCAGAAAATCTGGAGAAGGGGCTTCACTGTTTGGTAAGGAAGGAGGGAATTAGAGGTCATTATCAGAAACCCACTCTAAGCTATTCTAGGTTGTTATTTGTATTCTGTTCAAGTATACTGTTGCAAAATATAATCCATGCTGTAGGCTCAGTGGTTTTCAGTATTTTTCATTATCTTCATGATGTCCTGTATTTAAAACCTCCTCCAGGTGTTGTTATAGAAACAAGAACATTATGGCCCTTTCTGCTTCCCATCATCAAATGTCTCTCCTTGACTGGAGCTGTTCAGAGGTTTCCTCTTTAACCTTTTCAAGCCCAATAATGTGTGGGCTCCACATTCTTTTCTAAATATGTAAAAGCCACCTGTTTGATAATGTGGTCCAGAATATTGCTGGGGCTCAGTGTCAGGTTCATTGCTTTGCGGTTTCCGGAATCCACCCATATGTGTATCTATATTTAGTTGCCACCATCAACGTTTTCCATCTCTTACATGTTTAGCCAACTTTTGTATGGGCTGTTGCTTTGACCTTGCCATGAAGTTCTAAGCATGCATGGGACCCAAAATAAATAATTAAAAGATCACCTGTTCACTGCAGTCAGCAACCTTTTCCATCTATTTCGTTTCAGCTATGGTTGGGACCCAAGCCAGGCATAGTAGAGAGAGGACCAGCTCCTTTCCTAAATGTCTGATGGGCAGCAGGCTGGCCAATGGCTTTTGGGTGTGCCGAGAGTCTTGTTCATGCAGCTTGGGTTTTTGCCCCTCAGCAGAACTGCACCCCTCCAGATGCACAGCCAGGCCCCATCCACTCTGGGAGGGTTGCTGGCTGTGGGATGGGGACTGGTGACAGATGCCTGGGCCACAGCATTCTACAAAAGCCCAACCCCCTAGCTTTTTGAGTGGGACAGAGATTTGTGACAGGGGCTATTCGGGGGAGATCCAGAAGGGGGAGGAAATTACACTGTGTAGATTCCTCTTGTTTAATAATTTTCTCTGTAAAATCTGCTTAAAATGAATATGCAGGGAAGATTAGCAGGGAGAGGGGATGTTACTAAAGGTGAGCCCTCAGGGGCAGGGGAGTGTGGGGAGAAGGGCCTGAAGACAACCCCGTGACGGTGGAATTCGTTTATTTACTGAGCTCTGCACATAGAGAGTCATATGTTAGATTTGGTGCAACACCCCTTCTTCAAGCGGGGGAGTAGGAGAGTGTGGAGTGCGCACAGGATTGTAAACTCCATGAGGGAGGGACCTATGTCTATCTTGCCCCAGGGTTTAGAACACTGCCTGGCACAGAGTACGAGATCAAGAATTATTTGTTTAAATCTATGGCAATAAAATCATAATGTTGCGTAAAGAACAAAATAATTAATCAACTCGTTGGTCCCCTTTGAAGATGTAAGGTAACTAACTCATTCGAAAAGTGGTGAGTAGAAAGAAAGAATCAAGCGTTTATCCTCCTTTTCTATGTAACCCATACCCCAGGGGAGCCAAATATATTATGAGGGGAAGATTCATTTTATAGAAAGCATCCCAGCTAATAAATGAAGAGAGACTGACAGGATTGGGGCGTCAACATTTTGCATCCACTAATAAATCCATGGGTCTAGGTGTTGATCATCAATCACATTAGCATCATAGAGCATTAGCATCATAGAGCAACAAGCAGTCAATGCATGCTTCCTGATGACCTACACACCACCTATGAAGGAGTCTGGCCAAAATAATCGAACCTGAACTTGATCAAGCTTCAAATTCTAATTTTTAATTGACAGGAAATCTAAGGAACAAAGGAGTATATTGCAAATAGTAAAATCCACACTGTGGGAAACCAGACAAGACAAATGCAAGAGGAAACAAAGAAAGAGAAAGGGGGACCTTACAGATTTTAAAAGAATTAAGAAATTTCTTGACTGACTACAATTAATGAATTTGAATTTGAGCCTGGTTTGAACAAATAAATTATTTTAAAATGTTAAGAAAAAGACTATTTCTTGATGAATGAACAGTAGGAAGTTGAAGGGGACGGCTAGAACTTGACAAGCATGCCTGTACTCAGGGACTGGCGCAAGCTAAGGGGCAGCGGGACTAATTTTAGTTTCCACCTGCCGGTGGAAATAGGGCTCTGAATATTCTGCCAGGCTAGATATATGCTCCATTTCAAAGCTGTAAAAAATGGATGGCAAGCTTCGAGAGAGCAGAGACCACGTCTACCTTATTTGCTGGTGTCTCCCCAATGCCTAGGAATGACGTGAGGCACACAGTTATTGCTCTAAAATATTTTCTGAGTCAGGAGAGCGGGATTTTCACTCTACCTGTGCCACGAACTTGCTGTGAGATAGGCAAATTATTACTACTTCTCTGGGCTTCCGTTTCTTCACACGTGCAATGAAGGGACTGGGCCTGTTGCTAGCAAAAACCCCTTCCGGGTCTCATATTCTGTTATTAGAGTAGAAGCACTCCATTTCCCAGAAATGTGACCAAGCTTAACCCTAGATCGATCCATGGGAATTATTTAAGTGACGTGAACACCATGACACTTCCTGTATTACACCATTAAACATCCTCCCTGACCGCAGGAGAAAGACAACTGCCTTTGTCCAATCATTGTGCACTGATGGGATTTGAGTTTTCTTGTGAATTTCAAGTTTGCTTTCTGTTAACAGGAAAGGGACCACACTGACCCGGAGGCATTTCAGTTTGTTTCCCCCCAGGGAGCCAGCTGAGTGAATGTTGGAACTCCCACCTGCCCAGGCACTGTGAGCTGGCTGGAGCTCGTTAAACCAAAGGGCAGGCGGCCCTTGCGAGTTTGCAGAACTGCCGAACAGCTGAGCGAGTTCCTTCTGATCCAGGGAGCATGCTCACAGGGGTTTCCTTATCTGAGCCTCAGGGTAAGTCCACACCTGTACCCAGAAGCAGCTCCCTGGGTCTCTAGTCAGAGGAACCCTCAAGGAAGAGTGAGGACCCCAAAGGCCTGTGACTTAGGCGGGGCAGGCAGTCCTGGTTTTCTCATTTGTGGAAACAACTTCAAGCCCCACCGTCCCCCAAACGAGGCACCAGCTCCCGCCACCTGCTTATTCATGGAGCAGGTACAGTAATCTACGCAGACTCCTCGAGGGAACAAGGACACCCTTTGGTGATGGTAGTTTGCACCCCGCGTGGAGGCTTATTCGAGGCCAGTCATCAAGTCACTCAGAAAAGAATATTTGTAACTTCCAAGGGTTCTGTTCGAGAATGTGTCGTGGGATCCTTTGGCACCAAGGTTTGGGGAGGCTGCAGCTTGACGAGTGGCCCAGAGCTGAACACTTGTTGGCATCTTTGAGAGTCAAGTGCAGTTAGAATTGTTAGCCTGAAAGGGAATATTAAAGTGGGAAGAAGCGTCAATATGAGGCAGCCAAGTTCATTGGAGAACTCGTACGGGGTTAGGAAAGAGAAAATGTGAAGTCTGCTCAGCAAGTGATCAATCCTGACCTACCCCACTGATTGGGGTGTAACTTCGAGAAGGGTTACCTTCTAGTTTGGTGATGGAGCATCACATGATTTTCTGAATTGTGCTGGTTCCAAATTGATTCCTCACCTCATTTACTTACTTATCCTTTGGTTTCTACCCCATTCGCTTCACCCGAAGGATTGGAGGCGGCTTTCTTCCCTAGTTAATTTTCAAAGCGGGACCGTTTTGAAAAACGTTGTCACACTGCTGGCAGCCACAGGAGCCAGCCAGGCTGCGGGAGGAGGGCTGGGCCCCAAGTTCTGGTTACTGAACTATTCAATACGACAAGTATTTATGGGGCACCTGCATGCATAGCTCTGTGGGGCTACAAAAGAGAGAGAGAAAGCCTGTCTCTGTCCTTTCTACTTGGCCCAATCCACTCCCACGGCCTGGGGAACTTTAAGGGGTGGGGAGCAAAGGTGAGAACCTCAGAACAAAAGGGGACATGTGGCAATTAGGAACTCAGGAGCCTCCTATAGAAACTGAAAGATGGAGGGGTCCTTTCAGAGATCACCACCTGTGCTTCCCAAACTGAGGTCCATAGACCCCCAGGACTCCAAGAGAGTGTGCTGGGGTCACGGTGGGGCTTCAAACCACAGGAGAAACATTGTCTTCTTGCTTAAAGACGTTGATTAGAGAGCAGAGGCAGGGAGAGAAGTCTTTTTTTCCTTTTAGACCTGTTATTTTTATATTAAAACAAGCACATATGTGTTTTAAACCTGAAAACATGAGATTTCCAAGAACCCCCCTGCTTATGGCAGATTGCTTCACATTATGCTCGGAACCAGCCTCCCCCGCTCCCCTTCAGTGGTCCTTGTATAAGCTCTGAGTGATGTTTCAATGGGAAAATTTAAGAAGCGCTAAGACAACTGTGCAACCCAGCGCCGCCCAATAGAAATACAATGTGTGCCACATGTGTAATTTAAATTTTCTGGTAGCCACATTAAAAAGAAAGAAGGGGGCCAGCCTCGCTGACCTAGTGGTTTAAGTTTTGTGTGCTCTGTTTCAGTGGCCTGGGTTTCATTCCTGGGCATGGACGTACACTGCTCTGTTAGCAGCCATGCTGTGCTGGCAGCCCACATACTAAAAAAGAGAGGAAGACTGGCACAGATGTTAGCTCAGGGTGAATCTTCCTCAGCAAGAAAAATAAAGAAAGAAAGAAAAAAGGAACAGTTGAACTTAGTTTTAGTAATATATTTGACATACACCAAATATTATCATTTGAACATGTAATCAATATTTTAAAAATTATTAATGAGTTAGTTTACATTCTTTTTTTTTCATACTAAGTCCCGAGATCTGGTGTGTATTTTACACTTACCACATATCTCACTCCAGACTAGCCACATTTCCAGTGCTTAATAACCACATGGCCAGTGGCAACTCTATTGGACAGTGCTGGCCTCACCTGCTCATTTTATAAATGAGGACATACAGCCGTGCCCTGGGCTTATAGTTTCTGGTCTGCCTTTCTAAACTTTCCCCACAAAACTCGGATTCTTATCCCAGCTCTTTTCCTTTATGGTGTGACTGTTCTCTTACTTTGAGAGGCAGGTGGGCAGACACACACGCACATGCACACATGCACGCACACACATGCAAACACATAGTATTTGCTCACATGCTTTGCCTTTGACATTCCACTCTCCCTTCAACACCACTTTCCTAGCCCCACACAGCCCCAAATTCTCTATCCTGTGGCCTGCTGTCCAGGGTCCAGCCTTCCAGACTTACAAACCAGACAACCCAACCCCTGAGCAGAAGTTAATAGGTGCTGATGGGTTCACATGTGAAACACCGCTCTATCCCCAGCCCAGCTCATTTACACACACTCATGGATTTTATAAGAGGCCTTCTGGAAATCGGAGCCTAATCTCAACTCTTGACTGTGGGAACGTTTACACACTAAGGCTGTGGCAGTGGCAAGGGGCGTTAAGGGTGGGGTTGTTAAACGCTATGACATGAGCGTGAATAGTCATTGTTAAAATAAATGAGAAAATACGGTGACTATAAGGAAGAAAAAGAAACTCACCCACAATCCCTTTACCCAAACGTAAGCACTGCTCGTAGTATTTCCTGCAGAGGCCTTTGGATGGGCCTCATACACTTACAAGGAGGTCCAGCTGTGACTGGGACTGCGGCAGCAGTCATGCTCCCTTGGTGCGTTTCCCACAGCACGGGCTGCTTGCAAGACCTTCCTAAGGAAGCGTAACTCTCCCAGCCCCTTCCCGCAGGAATCCCCTGCTTAAAAGCATGAAATAAAATTGAGACTGTCCCACGCCGCTGCCTTTTTGCCATCTCCAGTGTGGCCTGAAGCTGTCCCCTCCTCCGCAGGCCAGGAGCCCCTCTCCTGGGCCCTTGTGCACACGCGGCCAAGCTGCTGAGGCAGGAAGCGCTGCGGTGGGGGCTTGCATTGTCTGCCTCCTCTGAGGCAGGGGCAGCCTGTGGAGGTTCCTTGACCCCAGTGGCCCCAGGCTGACCCCCTGCCAGAGAAGAGGAGCCGGACTGCCAAGAATGCAGTGGAATCCCGCTGAGGCTGGAGCCGAGGCTCGAGAAAATGTGCGGAATGCCATTTGTTAAGACACACTGGCCTTTGCACAGAAAAGCTCTTTGGGTTTCAACAAAGGTAGGACGCATTGTTTCAGGACGAAGGGTCTGATCCAAGTTCACTTCAGTCTGTCTCAAAAGGAGGACGCCAGCTCATTAAAAACAGAGCAAAGCAGCCGTGCTGCGGAGGTGACTTGAACTTGACAAAGTTCCCACCCGTTCTCAATTTTGAGCCTGATGTCAAATCTCACGTTAAAAAAAAACCCCTTGGGCTGTTCACAAAATGGGCATTCTTATAAGGATAAGGCCACTGTGATATACAGTGGAAGGAAAAGATTCAGAAATCACTATTATTTAGAAAATTATTTTTATTTAGAAATTATTATTAATTTTCCTTAACTTGAGGAGATTCCATTTTGGTAATGGGGGAGGGTGTGTGGTGGGGAGAGGCATGTGGTAAAGCAAAATCAGAACTAGACTGGGACTGCCTAAAATCTGCCTAATGCTTTAAAGTTGACAAACATTTTTCAATAAAGTCATTTCTTCACATATTTAAATAAAGCGTAACCCTGGCAATAACCTAAGAGGTATGGGCTGTTAGTATGTTGAGATGAGGAAACTGAGGCCACTAGGAGGTGAAGGGATTCGCCCATGCTGATAAGGCTTATAGAGTAAAAATGATGTTAATGATATAACAATCATCAACATCCTCATCCTCAGATAAATGTGGATACTGGCCCATTGCAACACTGTCATGTTTGACTCCAAAACACATTTCTGCTTTCAGCATTGATTGAGTGACTACTGTAGGTATGGCAATGTGGGACTACTATGTGTATGGCTCTGTGTGTGTGTGTAGGGGAGATGGTGGTGGTGACACGTGAAAGAGATCTTCAAGAAATTTATTTACTTGTTCTTCCTGTCTGCATTGTATTTATGCTCTAGGATGATAGACAAATGTATAAATATGTCATGAGGTGGAGTGCAAAGGGCTCAAGGGAGGTATGGGTAATCTCCTGGGGGATCGAGTGCCTCAGCTTAATCCAAGAAGGGGAGAGAAGGAATAGGCTTCCCCCTGGAGACAGCCTAAGCAACAAGGGTGCACATGGGACCACACGGAGCAAGATGAGGGAAGAGCGAGAAGCTCCATGTGATTGGGACATAGGGTGTGTGGAAGCTTGAACTAGCGAAAGGCGAGTCCAGAAAGGCAATTTAGAGCCCGATGTTTGAGTGGGATGCTCAGGAGTTGAACTCTTCTCCGGTGGGTGATAGGGAACCGTCGAATGATTTTGAGGAGGAGAGTGAGAGAAGGACACGACGCGGCATGCTTTCTAAGGAAGAGTATGGGAGAGGCTGGCGGAAGGAACTTCTTTTGGAGGGCTGAAAGATGGTCCTGAGTTCCAAGCTGAACAAGAGACATCAGCTATCTCCTATCAGCTACAACTTGTGCCTCCAGCCACGACCTCCAAGATTCCAATTTGGAGGAGTAAAATCATGGAAATGATCTGTTAATTGATTTTTTAGGAAGAAATGAACAAGACCTGTTGGAGGGCATTCTAGCCCACTCCTGAGTAATGCCTGCTTTATTAGTTTCCTAATGTTGCTCTAACAAATTACCATAAAGTTACTGGCTTAAAATCACACAGATTTATGATCTTAAAGTTCTGGAGGTCAGAAGAATTAAAATCAAGGTATGGGCAGGGCTGCATTCCTTCTGGAGGCTTCACCAGAGAATCTTTCCCTCCCTTGTCCAGCTTCTAGAGGCTGCCCGCATGTCTTAGTGGATGGCCCTTCTTCCGCCTTCAAAGCCAGAAATGCAGCATTTTCAAATCTCTCTCTGACCTTTGCTTCCATTGTCATATCTCCTTCTCTGACTCTGATCCTCCTGCCTCCTTAGAAGGACCTTGTAATGATATTGAGTCCCCCTGGATAGTCGAGGATAATCTCCTCCACTCAGGATCCTTAACTTAATTACATCTTCAAAGTGCCTTTTGCCAGGTAGGGTAACAGGCTCTGGGGATTAGATGGTGGGCATCTTTGGGGGGACATTATTTACCCTGCCACGCCTAGGCTCCTTTAAGTCATTTATTTCTCAAGCACCTTACAGAAAAATGGGTGTCCATCAGCTGTAACTATGTAGGTTTTCTTCCTGGTACTTGGTGAAACTCTGGTGGAGACATCATATGGGCCAATAGTGGTACTCTCCATGACTCCCTCCTACCACTCACAGAGGAACCTGACGATGAGACATGGTCATTGACCTCAGAAATGAGCCACTTGGGACTCTGGCCTGGGATACAGCTGAGCTCAGAATTAAGAATTTGATTTAAGAATTAAGAGAACCTAGGGGCTGGCCCAGTGGTGTAGTGGTTAAGTTCATGTGCTCTGCTTTGGCAGCCCGAGATTTGCCGGTTCAGATCCTGGCACACACCTACACACTATTCATCAAGCTGTGCTGTGACAGGCATCCGACATAGGAGAACTAGAAGGACTTACAACTAGGATAAATAATTACGTACTGGGGCTTTGGGAAGCAAAGAAAAAGAGGAAGATTGGCAACAGATGTTACCTCAGGGCCAATCTTCTTCACCAAAAAAAAAAAAAAAAAAGATGAGAACCTCAAAAGAGCTTAATTCAGAGACTTTCACTGAACTGGTTTTTTTTTCGGCCAGGGACTATGCTAGGTTCTAGGAATATAACCATGAATAAGACTTGGCCCTGCCCTCAAGATGCTCACAATCTAAAGGGGGAGGCAGACAGATTAACAATGCAATACCATGTGACAAGTGCCCCCATGGCTGCATAGCCTCCAGAAGGTTGAAGCCTCCGTGAAGCCCTTGGGGAGGCCTGGAGGTGCTAAGCTGACCCAATGGAAGGAGGAACCAACATGAGCTAGCATACGTTGAGAGCTTTAAAATTAACCTAAGCACTTTACATACATGAGCTCATTTAATACGCATAACTACCATTATGCCCACTTTACAGATGAGAAAACAGGCACAGAGAAGTGAAGTGACTTTTCCAAGGTCACACAACTGGCAAGTGACAGAGCTGGGATCCAGGTAGACTGGCTTCAAAGACCGTGCTTTAATCACAATGTTATAATTGGTCCTAAATGAAGATGTCATGCTTGGGTTGGCTCCTGGGGGACTGAGATGACTCAGGTAGATCTCCAGACTAAAGTAGAGCTGCCCCTGACTTCAGAATCCCTGAAAAATTTGTTCTTGAAAACAATCTTGCGCGGGAGCCTGAGAACTGGCGTTCCCTTGCCGGCCCTGGAGATCAGAGGCGCAAGGAGCTCCCAGGGTTCCTGTGAACAACTGAAGCCACGAGGTAGCCCCTTGGGGATGCTAGGCCTTGGAACTCGGCTATTTTCATCTTTTACTCTGGCCCCTGAGGAACTCTGGGACTGCAAACTAGTTTTCTTGTTTCACCTAAAGAAAACAAAACAGGAAGGGCAAAGGGATGATGAAAAGAAAAGTTCACTGGCTGTCCCCAAAAGAAAGCAAAGTGCTTTCAGCATTCTGCGTGAACACTTCTCCTCGTCTTGGGGGTGGGGTGCAGTGACTAAGAATGGATAGGTAAATATCTTGACTGTATGCTGGACCCTCTAATTTAAACCTTTCCCATTTGAATTTCAGACAAGGGTTGAGTTAAAGCTACTTTTGGTGCAGCTGTGAATAAATGGTTTGCTGAGCAAATTAATGGTGTAAACCCAAATGCCTGGATGAATTAAAGAGAACAATTGTCTCACCCCCCCACACACACACACACACTGCAGACGTATACACTGACATAAAAAAAATAAGATGCTGATTAAAAATCATTCTTACTCATTCAGTGGATCCTCCAAGGAGTTCTTTGTAATCGTTTTGTTAGGCTAAACCTAATGACTGTATGAAAATAATCTTGGAACCAGCTTGTGGGGTCTGACACACCCCACCTCTGCTTTAGATCACTTTGTGTATGCATATAATAAGCTTTAGGGCTTTAGCATTCCTTGACATTTAGTTTAGTTATTTTATCAACCGTTTTCAAAGCGGTCTTTAAAAGACTTCTCCCCCCGCCCTCATATTTCATGGCATTATTTGAGCTAAGTGTGTTTTGAATATATATTGCAGCTGATCCTCTGGAAATAAAGCGGAAGGTTTTGAATGGTATGGTTTCTGGGGCCTAGTCTGGCCTTCCCCGAGACAAATACCTACCTGTCTTTGGAGTCAGCTGCCCAATGGCCACTCCTCCCATGGTTGCCCGGGAGGAACGGGCTGGCCTCCCACAGGCCCGCTGCACTCGGCACAGACTTCTCTCACAGCACCCACTGCACCACCCAGTACGTGCTTTGTGTACATGTCTATCTCTTTCACTAGACTCTTTAATGCCTCCAGGACAGGGGCCCTTTCTAATTTTTTTCGAAAGCTTTTTAACACCTATTTCAATTACACAAATAATACCTGAAAATAGTTTTATTGTAAAAAAAAAAATAGAGATAGGACATTTCTTCGTCATTCTCCTATTCCCACTCCTTCCATGTCTACCAGGATTTTTGCTATTTGTTTTTGGTGTGGGTTTTTTTTTTGCTATTTGCTATTTGTATTTTGCTATTTGTAATCTGAGGCTTTGAAGTTCACAGGCAGATGCCCTTCTCCTAAGGGGAGGGTTTGAGAGATAAGGTGCCACGAGCTTCGTGTGGTTGAAGTCCCCTGCGCGCCGCCATCTGGCATAGGCAATTATAGGATGTATACCTGCAGGGAAGGCTGAACTGAGAAAGAGGGGTGAGTTGAAAGGTATAGGAAAAAGTGAGGAGGAGCTGGGGTGACATCAGACCTTTCCAGAACAGGGTCACCACTGGAGATCATGGTATCAGCTCCCTCTCTGTCTAAGGCTGACAAAGAGTGAGAAAGCCCCTATTAAAGCCTCCACTTCCTCCCTCACTGGGAGGGAGACAGGTAGGAGCAGCTCTGTCACGAAGGTGGGAGAGCTGGGGGAACCAGTGCAGACAAAGCTGATGTCAGAGCCAAAGACACCATCCTCAGTGTCACTGTTGCCTTTTTGGTGCTGTGCAGATAGGAGTGACAATGGACTTTGAGGGGCCAGCCCATAGAATATCCTGTGGCTTTACTCCTAGAAGGATGACAACAGCAACTTTTGGCCAGAGATGAGATTTCTCACTTGTTGAGGTCTTGTGTAATGGCACCCATGGGGATTTGGCTGGGTTTGCATAAATCACTAACATAACAGGGAGTTCTAATGTTTCTCTTTGGATCCTAAATGAAAGTTACATATCCATGGTGATAGATGTATATATATTCTCTGAAAGTTCATTGCATGACTGTGGCCCATTAAACATATTTCCCCATAATCAGGCATGGATTCAAACCACTTGAAGTATGGTGCCATTAAAAAACTTGGATTGGGTACAAAGTCAACTTACAAAAATCAGTGGCATTTCTATACTCCAATAATGAACTAACAGAATGAGAACTCAAGAATACAATCCTATTTACAATCGCAACAAAAAGAGTAAAATATCTAGGAATAAATTTAACCAAGGAGGAGGTGAAAGACCTATACAAGGAAAACTATAAGACATTACTGAAACAAATCGATGGTGAAATAAAGAAATGGAAAGATATTCCATGTACATGGATTAGAAGAATAAACATAGTTAAAATGTCCATACTACCTTAAGCAATCTACAGATTCAATGCAATCCCAATCAGAATCCCAATGACATTCTTCATGGAAATAGAACAAAGAATCCTAAAATTCATATGGGGCAACAAAAGACCCAAAATAGCCAAAGCAATCCTGAGAAACAAGAACAAAGCTGGTGACATTACAATCCCCGACTTCAAAATATATTACAAAGCTATAGTAATCAAAACAGCATGGTACTGGTACAAAAACAGGCACACAGATCAATGGAACAGAATTGAAAGCCCAGATGTAAAACCACACATCTACGGGCAGCTAATCTTCAACAAAGGAGCTGAGAACATACAACGGAGAAAGGAAAGCCTCTTCAATAAATGGCGTTGGGAAAACTGGACAGCCACATGCAATAGAATGAAAGTAGACCATTATCTTTCTCCAAACAGAAAAATAGACTCAAAATGGACCAAAGACTTGAAGGTAATACCAGAAACCATAAAACTTCTGGAAGAAAATATAGGCAGTACACTCTTCAACATCAGCCTTAAGAGGATCTTTTTGAATACTTTGTCTGCTCAGACAAGGGAAACAAAAGAAAAAATAGACATGTTGGACTTCATCAGAATACAAAGCTTCTGGAAGGCAAAGGAAACCAGGATCAAAATGAAAAAAATAGCCCACCAACTGGGAGAAAATATTTGCAAATAATATATCCAACAAGGGGTTAATCTCCATAATATATAAAGAACTCACACAACTGAACTCCAAAAAAACGAAAAACCCAATCAAAAAATGGGTAGAAGATATGGACAGACATTTTTCCAAAGAAGATACACAGATGGCAAATAGTCACATGAAAAAATGTTCAACATCACTAATCATCAGGGGAATGCAAATCAAAACTACACTTAGGTATCACCTTATACCCATTAGAATGGATATAATCACCAAGACAAAAAGTAACAAGTGTTGGAGAGGTTGTGGAGAAAAGGGAAATCTCATACGCTGCTCATGGGAATGCAAACTGGTGCAGCCACTATGGAAAACAGTATGGAGATTTCTCAAAAAATTAAAAATAGAAAGACCATATGACCCAGCTATCCCACTACTGGGTATTTATCCAAAGAACTTGAAATCAACAATACAAAGAGACTTACACACCCCTACGTTCATTGCAGCATTATTCACAATAGCCAATTCATGGAAGCAAACCAAGTGCCCATCAACTGATGACTGGATAAAGAAGATGTGGTATACATATACAATGGAATACTACTCAGCCATAAAAAAGACAAAATCGTCCCATTTGCAACCACATGGATGGACCTTGAGGGTATGGTGTGAAGAGAAATAAGCCAGACAGAGAAAGACAAACACCGTATGATTTCACTTATTTGTGGAAGATAAACACACAGATAAAGAAAACAGTTTAGTGGTTACCAGGGATAAGAGGGGTGGGGGGATGGGGGTGGGAAGGAGTGAAGGGGCACATTTTTATGGTGTCTGACAAATAATAACGTACAACTGAAATTTCACAATGTTATAAACTATTCTGACCTCAATAAAAAAAAAACAACCTGGATTGGGAGTTGGGAGTCCTGGTTCTCAGCCTGTGACATTTCATATGCCTTCCAACCTCTCTGGACAGCAGTTTCCTCATCTATAAAATGATGAGACTGGACTAGCTGATTTCAGCTTCTCCTTTCAGCATGAGATTCAATGATTATATGACTTTTGCAAATGTCGATATTCCTCTGGGGCCCATGGTGATTTTGTGCAAACCACAGAGGTTAAATGGGCCCAAGCCTCTTGGGTTTGGAGGAGGAAATATAGTACATTATTTACAAGATTCCCTAGATTCTGAGGTAGTTGGGTTTGTCAAATATGCAATGAAGAAGGAAATTAGAAACACAGGATTAAACATGAAGGGACAAGAAGAAAAGATCAAAGCCTCGGAGCTTTATTTCCCAGTTGCAGAGTGCAGCTGTCAGGGACACCCCCACACACTCTTCCAAACCACTCCTACCCTACCGCCTACCCCCGCACCCCCACCTCCGCTACCACTAGCTGGAGATAGGGCCTGAACAGGACTGCTGAATACCGGCCCTGTAGAGCTGGGCCCTATTCAATGGCCCTTCCCTACCCTTTAGGGACTGTGTGAGCACAGTCAGCTGGATCTTTAGACCCAAGAGAGCCTCTCACCTAACTGCCCTCTTTCCTTTGTTCCTAACTCTGGAGGCCCAGGCTTCGTTCTAGGCAGAATCCCACAGGATAGGTCAGCGACTCTGGTGGTCAAAGTTTGGGATATCTCAGGTTTTTCCATTTGGGACTCATTTGTTCCCAATGGTGTGAAAATCTCCTTTCAATGCATTTTTCCCTTAAATGTTCCGTAGTAGTAAGAGATGGCTATAGAGTTGGATCTAGTTCTCTTCACTCCAGCTGAATCTAAGGTAACATTCAATGAAACTATTTTGTCAATATAATGGAGCAGAGAAACTAAAGGGGTGTGTATCCCCCAGCCCTGCCGCAGAAGTGAAGTGTGAGAACAGAAGTTAGGCAAATCGTTTTTTTTAGAAGTTTTTAATCTTTGCAGTAATTTTTTTTAAAAGAGGAGTATCAGTTTGGAATGTTCTCCTTTTTCTTTTGACATCACTTAGTCTAGAGCAGGCAGCCAATGGTGAGGATCCTCAGCAGGACTCACATTCCACATAGGCCATGGAGTCTACACTGTGAAATTGGGGAGGGGATGCCAAAAGCTCTGGGTTATGGAGCTGCAAATCTTGCTCCTGCCAAAGTGGGAGGCCTGGACAGACCCCCCCCCCCACCCCCAGGCAATACCATGACTCAGAAGATTGGGCACTGCCAAAGCCACCTGTACTCACCAGAGCAAGCTCTTTTTAGGGGAGGCCCTGCTGTTTGGGGGCATGGTGGCCACATAAAAGGTCAGGCCAGGGGGAGGGAAGTGGGCAGTCTCAAGAAGTAGCTGTGGGGATGAGGGGCCCTGGTGCACCTGATCCCAAAGCAATAAGGGAGTGGCAACTGGAAACTCCATCGATCAGAAAGTGCTTGGGGAGCTGCCAGATGAGGAAAGTAGCAAGAAATGAAGAGATGCGTGAGGTAAGGAGGTATGCTAATGAGATGAGAGTGCAAGAGGAAGAGCAAGAAAGACTCATGAGGAGAGAAAGAGACACAGTGAGACAGAAGATGGTGGGGATGAAACTCCAAGAAATTAAAATATTGAAAGCAAGAGCAGACTCATTTGTCTTTTTCCTTAGATGGGGCTGGAGAGACCTGATTGTGGGTGTGGCTTGAAAGCCTGGGAGGCCTGGCCAATGCTGGCCTCCTTCCCCATCTGGCCTGGGTCCGCCCTGACCCTCAGGCTTTGGTCAGAGGGTTCTCTCAGTTCTGACCTCTTGCGCTGGTGCCCTGCGTGCCCTTCCTGTGCCACCCTCCACTTCTGGCTCTTTCTGTCCTTGCTCCTCTTCTCCATTTTCTTTCTCAGGCTTTTCCCCCGACTTTGCCAGCACCACCTCCCCTTGAGCTAGCCTGAGGTCCTCCAATTTTAATGCCTCTAACAAAACTGAGGATTAGGCAGGAGCTGAGGTCTCCATGTTATGGTGACAAAGTTCCAATTAAGAACATCAAATATGTTGTGTGGTCAGCAGGAATGCTGGCCGTTCTCTGCAGAACTGACAAGAAATCCAGAGCCTGTGGAGTTTGTCAGATGTAGCTCTTGCCTCCTGGTGATCTCCTCTGGGGCTTTGCATGGAGACACTTCTGATCATTGGCTCCCTGTCTCTCTGCTGAGAGGTTGTAGTAAAGTCATGCTAATGGTATTTTGTCTGTTGCAGTGAGATTCATAGACTGCCCAGATCAGCAAACGTAGGGGGAAAAAACCCAAAAAACAAATTAAGATCCACTTCATGTTTACTAGCCAAGTGAATGTGCTTTATAAACTCCAAATGTGTAAATTAAGGCTGCCAACTCTTCATGCCTCCAGCTGCCTTCCCAAGCCCTGACCCTACCAGCAACCTGTGGCCCCTCAGGCCCCTGGAAGAAATGACAACTGTGAGTACGTTTGCCCAAAGGTGGCAGACACAGGACTGTACTTTATGAGCCCTAAAGAGGTAGCATGTTCCCAAGCACTCCCCTCAAAAACAGTCAAGACCTGTGATGTGAGTAGGCCGAGTGTGCTTACATGAATAACGAAAGGAAATACTTGACATTGGGACTGTGGTATAAAATACAGGACATGTGTTTGCCAGAATTATGACAACCAGTACTTTCTGTAAACCCAGAGAAGGGCCTCTGCAGGATGGCCAGGGTCCCTTTGGAAACCTGGTCTTAGTTCCTACAGCTCTTTTCCCCACCCCCTTACCCCTCCAGTCCTCACTCAGCTTTTGGTAGCATTTAGAAGGCCTTGGTAATCACCGAAGGCAAATGATAGAACACAGATTTTGAAAAGGAGAGCTTTGTTGTTGCCAACATCATGGGCATTGTTTGTTAGCGTTTGTTGTTTTTGGACGGGGATAGGAAGGAGGAGGAATTCAATCAAGCCTTCCAGCTAGAACTCTGTGAGCCTCGAGACCTGGATTCTGCTGCTGGGCCAGCATCTGGCAGAGCTAAAGCAGCCCCTTTCATTCTTGCGCTTTCTCTGCCCACCACTTCCTGGGGCACGCTGCCGCCACACGGAGGCAAACACAGAGAGGCTGAAATGTCTTTCAGGGCCCTCCTGGCTTTCTTGCCATGTAGTTTAGATACTTTAAAAGAAAAAAAAAAAAAAGCAAAGCTGACGCTCCAGAGAAGTTCTTGTGAAACATTGCATTGTAGACATGGGTTTCCTGGTACAACAGTGGGTTGGTCATAGACGAAAGGTCCAGAAAGCGTCTTCTGCCATGACCACTCTAGGATTCTTTCATGTCAGTGTGTCCTATAGAAGAAAAAAGCTGATGTTGTCTTCAAGGAGAAGAATTTAGTCATGTTCATGTTTAATTGTGAAATTACGAAGATTATTGCAAACTTTCCATCCAATCAGATGTCACACATAACGTCCATGTATGTATGTGTAATTGAGTTACATGAACTTGAAGTTCTGCACAGGATTGGGGGCGCTTCCTAAGACTCTGGTACTTCTTCAGATAGACACTAGGTGGCATGGAGAACTTAATAAATAGAAAACACTAATATCACAAACTTGAAAATAGAGGAAGACCCTCTCCTCCAATTTGCAGCAATTGTGAAATCTCCCCGCCAAACTTCAAGAGAGAAACATCAGCAGTTGGGCTAATGCTGCTTGTTGCGGCATTCCCAAAGAGAACTGGGCGGGAGGAATTTGTTCACAAAACCTCCTTTTATAATCTTTTCTTGAGTATCGTTTTATAAACATGATGATAAATTCAAAAATATAATTGTTACCATGACCAGATTCCTTAATAGAAAACAGTCTATTTCTGTCAGTGTGGACGTGTTTTTCATCTGAGAAATCCTAACTGCCTTTTCTCCTCCCTCTTTTCCTTTATGAAATCAGCCAAGGGGGGGTGGGGGAAACAAAGCAGACTCTGATCACTCTTCTCCAAACATCCCTTTGGATAAAAAGGCAAAGTTTTCCCTGCCATTTTGACGTTCCCAACATGTTTGTTTCCCGGTGTTCAGGGCTAGAAAGAGGAGTGAGTATCTCTCCCAGAATGCCGTGTGAAAACATAGGGAGCAGGTGTCCTAGCTACAGTTCCATAACTAGATCACTTCTGACAACACTGTATCCTCTCCTTTGCTTAGCAAATCCTGTAGGGAAAAGCAAAGCTCCATCACACAAGACATTCTAGGCCCGTCACGTACTGATTATCAGAGTGGGGCCTCTTTAAGGGCCTCTTCTGGCCTTCTAGTAGATGAAAGTCCTAAAACACACACAATTCCCAGCCATGTCACGATGCCATGCATGGCCTTGCTGCTGCCAGACAGGCTAATAAAGTCTGAGGTAAAGGTTGTTGCTACTTAGAACAACAGACAGCGGTTCCTTCGAGGTATAACTTCTAAGAATAAGAGTCAGGCGGAAAAGTGAGTACTCTGAAAGGCTTCAGCAATGCTAAGGAGGGCAGTCTTGTCACAGTTGAAACTTAGGCTAAAATAGCTTGAGATCTCGTGCCTAGTCAGAGGACCTGTGGTAAGTAACCAAGACACTCAGGTCCAGTCTTCACTGGAGACAGTAGTCAGGTGCCAGACAATGTGAATGTGTGGCTCAGCTCTACCCTTGCGTGGCTGTGTGACCTCCCTGACTCTTGCTGAGCCTCTGAATCCTCATCTGTGACATGAGAATTATGACAGGGGTGTATGGAGGAGCATACCCTTGCGTGGCTGTGTGACCTCCCTGACTCTTGCTGAGCCTCTGAATCCTCATCTGTGACATGGGAATTATGACAGGGGTGTATGGAGGAGCAGACCAGATAGGAAGGCACTTTGAAGGCCATGCCATACCACAGTATCATTATTCCAAGCAGGAGAGAGAGAGCCCAGATTGCACATCTCTTGTCTTCCTTTGTTTTATTTTATTTTTTAAAGATTGGCCCTGAGCTAACATCTGTTGCCAATCTTTTTGTTTTCCTTCTTCTCCCCAAAGCCCCCTCGTACATAGCTGTATATTCTACTTGTGAGTCCTTCTGGTTGTGCTATGTGGGACGCCGCCTCATCATGGCTTGATGAGCAGTGCCATGTCGATGCCCAGGATCTGAACCAGCGAAACCCTGGGCCGCCCAAGCAGAGCTCACGAACTTAACCACTTGGCCACAGGGCCGGCCCCTCTCTTGCCTTCTGACTTTAAGCAGAAGCAGCAAGAACAGGACAGTCCAGTTGTGCAGACTGATCCGGACAGTTTGAACCTAAATGGCTGCCCTCCCGCCCTGCCTTTAGAAGGTGTCTCCTCACCTAAATTTTGGCATTTTTTGTCTCTCTCTCTTGTTCTCTCATAAAGGAAATTCTGCACGCAAGATCTTTTCAACCCACTTTAATGTGCAGATTTGTATCAGTCCATTTTCTGTTAAATAAATCATGTTAATTTCCACAGAAAAGAATTTAACAACCCTCCCCTCCCCTCACACACACACACTTAAGCAGAGTTTAGCAGGCGTTTTAAACTGAAGGAGTATTTTCTTTCTTGAGGGCTTTTGGGACATTATGTTAAAAACCATCATAACCTGGTTTCGTGTTCTCTGAACTTTGGACATCTCTGGTTTTCATGTTCCCTCTCTCCCTGGGAATGAAGAGTGGGCTAATGCAATTTCAGCACGGCTTACATCCACTTCGTTAATGTACTGCTCTCCTCAGAAGAGAGGGACTTGTTTAAAAATTAATCAGGTAAATCCTTTTCTGTAAAAATTACCATGCCCTAAATGATCCATTTTACAAATGTCGATATTCTTTTCTGAGAGAGATTCTCCTTTTTCCCCACCACATTCTATTATGAAAAATTTTAAACATATGGCAAACCTGAAATATCTTTATAGTGGACATCCATATACTTATCACCTAGATTTTGCCACCAATGTTTGACCGTATTTGTTTTATCACTAATCTATGGACCCATCCATCCCTCTAAGCAACCACGAATCCATCTTATTTTCTTGATGCACTAATGCGGATTTTGGCCTATTGAATTTGCTCAAAATGATAGCTATCTGTGGAGGCTCTTGCAAAGCTTTTACTCTTTTCCCACATGCTTAAAAAGAAAAATCGATGTTCACCTGAAGACTGCATTTTCTCTGATGAGCCTGCTCTGCATAGACATAAATACAGTGCCCTCGTCCTGCCTCGGGCAAAGGATGAAGCGCCGCTCTGCCGGTGGACTATTAGCCATGGCTCAGTAAGCTCAAGGTCAGACTGCCCCGGTTCTGTGCTGTGCCTATGGCTCAGACTAAATGAAGGGTTTTCCCAGCCCTAGTGGCTTAGATTGCCACGAGTGACCGGGTACCAGCATGGGCATAGTGATCCTTCCTCTCCTTCCACTCCATTTACCTTGAAGTCAAATTCATCTTCAGGCTTATTATCATTTCTCTAGATTAGGCATGGGCCGGCCACAGCTTGCATACCCAAAGTGTCCAGCTTTTATTATTTTCACTGGCCTGCAAGGGTAGCTGACAATCTAGCCTTGGTTTTTGAGCATCCTTCATCCTCCATTTTTTATACTTCGGCCTTGCTTTCTAGTGGCCCTTCTTTATCTTACCTCCAGAAAATGTATGATGCCCCCTCTGACTATCTACTCAGAGCTACCCTTACCCAAAATACTCTACAAGTGTTCTAAAAAGCTCTAAAAGCACTTCTCAATAAAAATTTTCACTGTCACATTGTAACAGACGTCTGATAGGAGAACATAACTGAGGATTGACTAAAGACATTTATACTAAGGTGTGAGTGGCTGATAGACTCTTATCCACCCAGAGATTAACTGCATTTTAAAAGAAAGAGGTGCTTATTAGCTCAAATGGATCTTAAAATGGTAGTGTATGTGAAATATCATGAGGTCCATCCTACCGGCCCTTATCTATTTCCAGACCTATGTTCCCTCAGTTCCTTCACCCTTCTGTGCACAGAACAAGCCTTTGCTATGTTTGACTCTTCAGAGAAGTTGCCAGCTCTTGCTCTAGAGCTTCAGCACAAAAGGCATACTTCTCCCTTTGATTTGAGCTTGTTTCCTGTGCCACTGCCTTGAGTAAATAACATCTTAAAGTGTCTTAGGTAGTTTCTGGAAAGTTTAGGAGTTTTCTAAACATGGAACAGATGCATGGAACATCTGGGTGGTAGACTCTTGGCGATGCCTCAAGGGTCCCATTGTCACTAACAGCTGGGGCCCATCTGCCAGGGTGGGCATTTGGAGTTTCTAAAGTAAAAAAAAATTCTCTCTTTTATTGGTTTATGTCAAATGAAGTTTTGGGGGCAAAGACCCCCATATAGTGCTCAAACTTTCTGCTCAAATTTCCAAATCTTCACAGTGTGCCAAATGCTTGTTTTTAAAAATATATATATATTATTTCTGTATTAGAAAGTTTTATTCAGGTTTCATTGACAACACAGCCATAACATACCCTATGAAACCAAAATAATTATAATAACCTCTTGTACTTGTTATAATGTATAGTTTTCAAAGCACTTTTAAGTATATTATCTTATTTGATACTCACAGTGGTGCTGATGGATAGGCAGGGCAGCTATGTAGATATCCACTTTACAGATGAGAAAACAGAGTCCCAGAGAACTGAAATGACTTTCTCAGGGTCATAGAGCTAATGAGAGTCAGAACCCAATTTCAGATCTTCTAAGCCCTAGACGATAGGACCACACGAATTGGGTTGATAGGGAAAACCAATTTCTGAGGATATTGCTTACAAGCAATGAAATGGAAAGATCTGGGTTGGAGGCAGTTGGTGTACAGTCTGTAAGACTGAGCATTGGATGATGGCACTGCCATTCTTCCTCAAGAACTGGGCTTAAGAATTATTTAAACTTGGTAGAAGGCTCTGTAGCTGAGAATTATTACAGAAAAAGCAGGTTGAGCTCCAGGGCCAGCGTGTTATGTGAGATTTGGTGGAATCTTTGTTTCGTGCACTCCTGCAAAACAGGATTAATCACCCCAGCAGATGACTCACTCCCGCGCATCTGAAGACAGCGGGGATTAATGGCAGTCCAAGCCACTTGGCCAAAGTAATCTTCAACTTCGGTCACCTTTTGAATCTCTCAGAACAATCCCTTCATCCTTTTCAGCAGGCCCGAGGGTTCACATTCTTTCTATCTTCTCTACAAATAAGTGCCAACTTTGATCAGCGACAGAAGTTGGATGTGAAGAGTGAACTGTGGAAATGCCAATTTCCAAAGGCTTCTCTGAAGACTCTGTTGCATCCTGTCTTCCCTAGAGCCTCTCACCTGCATCCAAGCCAGACATTACAGACAGGGCCTGGTGCAGCACTGTTTGCTGTGGTTTCAAAGAGAACTCTAAAACCAAACCCAATCTCTTTTTGATGACCTTTGAACCATTCTCTACTGTTGGGTAGTTGAAGTGGAACAAATACATCTATTATTGCTTATCTTCGGGCTGGACCTACTTATCATCAAAAGAATTGGTTGAAAAGCAAAAAAATGCAGCTAAGCAGATTTTTGGTGTCATCTAGCCAAAATTGCACTGAAACAGTCTGTACCTGCACACAGAATCGGGAAACTGCTTTGTATCCAAAGATGGAGCCTAATTTTAGAATGTGTATCCATCAAATAGGATGTTTAAAAGAAAGTTATTTCTTTAGGGCTGGGTCAGACACAAGTGATAGATCAAACTAGAGAGGAAGACTTCTTTTTAAAGAGATGGAGTTAGCAAAGCTAATCTAAAGAAGAGATTTAAGCATTATGCTTAACTCTGAAACCTAACTCCTGCCACTCAGCATCAGGATCTGTCTTTGATGCTGAAAATCTATGTGATCAGAGTTGATTTGTGTCTCAGCGTTTAGCGGCTACCATCAAGTCAACTGGTGATCCAAATCAGATACCGTGCAAGAAACCAGTCATGGAAAGCTTAATTTTTTTTTATCAAAAAATGTCTCAACCTCATTTGGACAGAAATGGAAAATGACATTTCAAACTTTAATCCCTTAATATGTAGTCTGGTTCTTTCCAAAGGTTGCAAGGTTTCCAAGTTCTGGAATTCATAACTCACTAACCATATGGAAACAAAATGTTCTACATATCTTGGCTGTTCGGATACTGTCAGAGTCTGAGTGACTCTCGTTGACACTGTGCAGGACCATATGTGCGGGCAGTCATCCCTCTTCAGCCGCACTCTTTGCCAGGGCAGACTCTTTCCTCTCAGAAGACAAGTGCCTTACAGGCCAAGCCCATGGAATGTTAAATTTCTACCACCAAGCCTTTGCCCTTGCTGTGCCCCCTGCCCCATACAAAGTGACTTCCTCGCTTCTGTTTCAAGATCCATCTCTGATTTCCACCTTCCCGTGAAGTCTTCTTTGACTGCTCTCGCCAGTAGGGATCTCTCCAATTTCTCCTATTTCATGGGATTTGTTATCTATATCACACAATTTGAGACTCTTTGTTGGTCTTGCTGTCCCCATTCACTCTACTCCAGTCCATTCTCTAATCATATCACAACTGCCACAGCTCAACTCCCAAACTAGTCTCTCAGGGAACAAGAGTGGACTTGAAAGTCAGACAGATGTCTCTTCAGCTTGGGGTCCCTCCACTTTCTAGCTGTGAGAACAGTTTAAATACCTCCCTGAGCCTCCCTCGGTTTCTTCATCTAACAGGAACAATGGGATCTATTTCAAAGGGTTGTGAGAGAACATCTGCAATGTGCCAACAGCACAATGCCTGGCACCTAATAAGTGGGTAATAAATGGTAGATGTGTATGTACTTTCCATTATATCTACTCAGTTCAGGACACACAATGGATAATGGATCATGACTTGATTAATTAATACATTTTTAATGCAGTATCCCTGAGAACTGGATAATAAAATAATAATTCTGGAGTAATAAGGCTGGGAAAAGTCATAAGAAGTCATCTTACTATGATGTATTTATTGACATGGAAATATGTTCACTATCTATTATTAAGCCAAAAAGGCAGTTTTTTAAATAGGATGTTTGGGGTCTGTATGAATTTGTGTGTGTGTGTGTGTTTGTGTGTATGCACATACATATACATATTTGTGTGCGTGTGTAGTTTTTTTAATTGGGAAGTATGCACCAAAATGCTAACAGTGGTTATCTCTGATCGGTAGGATTATAGATGGTTTCAATTTTCTTTTTGCTTATTAATTTTTCTATTATGAATATGTTCTACTTATATAAATAAGACATAATATATGATTTTTAAATGTCAGATATGTATATAATAAAAGTGTGAATATAAATTGGGGCTGAGAGGTAGGGAAAACTCCAAAAATGAAAAAAAATGGGGGTCGTAGGATATGAGTGCTTTCTACTCCCCCAAATTTGCTGTTTTGTTATTGTTTCACTATCTTTGCAATAAAGTTTTTAGTTTATGGAAATCATTTTCAAAATCATTCCTATGCTTTTATGCTGGTCAAATTCATTTCTGGTCAATAAATGATGAGGCCGTTCTTGACAGACAGTATTCTGAGAAGGGAATCTTCTTCAGCTTCTAGAATTACCTAAATATGTAAAATGGACTACCTATGCCTTGACCCATCTGTTAACTAGTTTCTTTCTGGGGGACCCAGGTGCTCAGTGTCATGTGGATCCAGCCCAAACTTTCTGGATTGTCCTGTGGCTCTGGGAATTAAGAGGCCCCTGTCCTGGTGGCCGGGGTGGAGGATCTGTAAGGCTAGAAGCATAGCGCCCACCAGGGCGGCGAGCACCCCGGGATACAGACTGCTCTTGTTTTCCATCAACTGCCAGATCTCATTCTGTCCCAGACAGTGCCTCCCCCTCCATGCCACCTCATCATGGTGGCCAGCTCAGGACCAGGACACGAAGCTCTGACTCATATCCCATATGGTCACACACCCTGGATTTGTAGCGGAGGTAGAGATGTGAGTGGGGCTAAAACCAGGGGACACAGGGTAGGATTGGGGGAGTCTTGTTCCTTTCTCTGTTGGTTTTAGGGACAGCTGAGCGTATGCTTACAGCCATCACTTGGATTTGAAATTCATATTGCTTTCCAGTTAACAAGAACAGAAAGTATTTACTGAGTGCTTACTATGTGTCAGACATTTGTTTATGCGATGGAGCTAACCAGTGAGCAAAACAGATACAACTTCCTTCCCTCATGGACTTTACATATTCATTGTGGAGACTCTGTCAAACCTGATGATGCATTTCCAATTCCGATCAAAAAAGAAAATAAGACAAGTGAGCTTTGCATTAAGAACCAACTGACTACTTTGCACATTTCTCAGTGGAATGGCAGATCTCTGGGGCCTTATCTCCTTGTTTCATTCAAGTTGTGCTTCTGCCAGGAAATAAGCATTTTCATTATGAACACTTGCTTTAATTTACTGTGCATGATCATTTCAGAAAATAGCTCCGGAGGCCAAGATTTCAGCTTTTGGGACTAGGTTGAGCATTAAGGGTAGACAAACTTCCCAACTTTCATGATGAGGTGGGTGACAGTGTAGTCTATCTTACTATGTACAGGTATGCTGCAGGGAGTACAGTAAAAGAGAATGCCATAGAAGAAGAAATATTGCCTACTAAAGTAGAATTATTTCATATGAAATGTAAATGGCCATGTTACAATGTGATTCTTACACAATGTTCTGATTATATCTTGATTTAAGACTGCTAAAGAGAGTGGGAGTTTTTAGTAAAAATTTAACTATGTCCCATATTTAATCAAGATCGTTCACAGTTTGGCTTGGACAATGATGGATCAAAGCACATAGCTCCATCCATTGGTTAGTTTTCTTTGATGAGGCGGTGTGTGTGTGAGAGAGAGAAAGAGAGAGAGAGAGGAGACATATCAGAGGATATGGAGAGTCGTTTTGTTCAGAGAACTTGGCCTGAAGCTTATAACAATGCCTTAACGAACCTCCTGGCGTTGGACTCCAAGCACTGATTTTTATTAAACTTCGGAGCTTTTGCAATTCTCACTGAGCTGAGGTCAGAGCTGGCGGAGCGCTGCCCGCCGCATGCCCTAATAACCACAGCCTCTTAGTACATGGTCTTAATGGCGAGTGGACCTCCTCCTCTTCCTCCCCACCAGGACTGTCATTGCTTTAGAAATGCCCCAAAATGGCAATAAACGATGTGCAAACACACCAGATGGATTGCTAATCTCTTTTCGAGGCTTCCTTAATGGTGCATTCATAGCCCCTTGGAGCAAACTCAATTTCTCTCTGTGCACTCTATTTCCCCTTTTACAATTCTAGAAGAAAACATTTTGGCAAACATACTTTGTAACTTGGATGAGAGGTAATTTATACAGTTGCTCACCTACTATGGCAACAGGCAGCAACTCCAGTCACAGAAGGATGGATAGCTGCTCATCAGTCTCAGCTAAGATGCATAAATGGACCTGGAGCCTTTTATGAGGCTTGAAGCCATGAACTTGTGGGCTACTTGAGGCAATCTTGTTTCTTTGGAGAGGGGCAGGGAATAGAAAAACAGAAGTCAGGTCTTTGCATCTTCACCTTTACATCGATCACCAGATCTTGAGAGCCAGAAATGAGCCCAACACAAAGGATAAAGCTTGAATGGTACAAATGCCACAGTGCCAAGGGTGGGCGCTGCCCCGTCATCTATGCCAGGGATGTAGCTGTGACCCTGATCTTTGGGGGTGCTTAGAGAACTGAGTGATGAGACATGATCATGCTCCCCATCAGACCAGTCAGCCCATCCCTTCTCTCTCCTGAGGGAGCCTGTAGTCACCCCCAATGGAATCCCAAATCTGCTCAGAGGATGTGGCTTTACGCTTCAGACCTAGTAGAGATTTAAAAAATTTTGAATATGTATGCATTTAAATACACACACACGCACACAACCTTGGATGGACGAGGACCTCTTTTCTAGGGGGCTGCGTGGGTTTGTTGTAATCCATTGGTTCACAACTACGGCTGCACATGCAAATCACCTGGGGAGCTTTTAAAATTCTCGAATGTCCAGTCTCCCCATCTCAAACCAATCAAATCACAATTGCTTGGGGTAGGACCCAGGGGCCAGTATTTTTCTGAGCTCCCAGGTGATTCTGGTGTGCAGCTAAGGTTGAGAACCACTGCTTTAACCAGTTAAGGCTGATAAAGGCAATGGGTCTCTAACTTTAGTGCATACTGGTATCACCTGGGGAACTTGTTAAAATGCAGATTCAGTAGGTCTTCTTTTGAGGCCTGAGATTCCGTATTTTTAAAAAGCTCCCTAGGTAATTCTGAGGCTGCTGGTCTATGGACCACATATTGAGAACCCTAGCTAGAGAATTCCACCCTGGAGCTTGCATGTTTCCCGTGCTTCTTTTATTGCTTAATTTCATAATGGTCCTCTCCTCTCATACAGCTCCCTCTTCTGCCAGTGAGTGAGTTGGAGGTTATGGTCCCCGGGAGCAATCAGGCTGATAAATTCAGACACTTCTCCTGTCATGTCCAGAAGAACCAAGACTACAGATCAAAGGGATACTGAGGCACAGGGTGGAGAATGGAGGTAGACAGAGCATGAAGAGAGGAAAAGGGCTGGCTTTAGCCTAGCAGGAGCTAGAGAGGGAACCCAGATTTGGAGCTAAGGAGTCAATCTCTTAGACAGCCAGATTGGGAAGGATCAGTCTTGCAGCACACCTCCTAAAAGGTAGGATAGACTCAACCCGGGCCCAGGCAAAGACATCCAGACCGAGGCTTCCTGAGTATGCCTCCTGAGCTATATCCAGCTCTGCCCCAAGCACCTCATCCCTGTACAGACCCTACCAGTGCAGGATTGTTTTCCTGCCCAGCCTTATGTTTTGCTGACCTCCAGGAGAAAAGTCTAACCAAGTATTGCTGCTGCTGAGTTAACTGTAAGATAAGGAGAAAGGGATAGAGGGGGAGGAAGCATAGCCCCAAGGAAGAGATCCCAAGTGAGTCTCCTAGTTGCCTATGCTCAGGTAGATATTTGTCCATTCTGTGTACTTTACTGCTCATTCCACAGACTCAGCTGATGTGGAATTGGAGTGCACAACCTTTTCGATCAGGTAATAAGCAGATTGTTATGTGGAAAAGAGCATGGCTTTTGCAGTTGTACTAGGGCTCCAATCCCACCTCTGTCACTTAAGAACGGTGTGGCTTCCCCTTATCCCCTTCCTATAGCAACACCTCTGTTGGTCACCACTGTTGGGAGTGCGGTAGCATGAAATTAGGGAAGACTTCAGAGAGGAGGTCACATATGCCTGGGCCTTGAAGGGTGGATTTCCAAAGTTCTAGAAAGAACTTTCTAGAAGGAGGCATTGATATGCAAAAAGCTTGAAAGAGTGGTTGCTGTATTGTTTGAATTTGCTGTTGGGACCAATCCAGGTGGCCACTGTGCATGACTTTGTTTACCACGTTTGTTGTTGGCCAAGTTTGCTTTCAACTTGCAGTTTGCATTTAGCCTACTCTGACCAATCAGGAGAAAGGTATGGGTTACTTTATTATTTATCTTGAACTTTCCAGAATTTCTGCAACCTCGACACAAGTGCGAACGTCCAAGTACAAGCCTCGCGGCCTTCTTACCATGTCCAGCCCAGCTAACCAACCCCAGCACCCGCAACACTCGTCTGCACGCCGGCTCTGATGTCTTCCCACATTCCCCGCCCCAGAGCAGCCCGAGAGCCAAATACCTGTTGAAGAGGGAAAAGAGGGTCAAGGAGGCTTCACACAGGGGGCTGCATTGAGCTGGGCCCTGCGGGGTGGGCGCCGCAGGGAAAGGACATTCCAGTAAGAGGCAAACACACAAAAGGCATGAGTACTCTAGTATAGAGGCCTAAAGCACAGACTTTGGGTTCAAACTGTAGTCTGCCCATTTCCTAGTTCTTTTCCTGATCCCATCCCTCAGTTCTCTCTCACCCCACACCCCTCCCTCCTGTGTTATAAACATTCTCCTAACTGCCCATGCTCAGTTAGATAGTTGCCCATTTGGTGTAGCTAGTCTTCAATGGCTGTGCAACTCCCTTCCCCCATCCTACTTATGGCACATGGTAAAAACAGTCAGACCATGACTTACTAGCTGTAAGGTCTTGGATAAATTGCTTAACTTCTATAAGCCTCAGTTTCCTTATTTGTAAAATGGGTATATTAAAAACACTCCCTTATAGGGTTGTTGTAGGGATTAAATAAAAGGCCATGTATGAAATTCTTAACACCATGCTTAGAACATAGTAAAGTCTTATCATATTATGTCACTATTTTATAGCTTTTGCTATTAAACTTTTACAATATGAGATGAACGCATGAATAAAAGTTGGCATTCCTCTAAGAAAGAAGTAGAAAAAGAATTTAAAATTCTTTAAATGCAATTAGGGAGCAGTTGTGAGGAGTCTAAGAGTCAGCCCTTTGTATAACCACGTTCTCACCCCATCCATTCATTCTACAAATACTTATTGAACACCTATAACTTGCCAGGGATCACGTGAATTGCTGGGAACGGTGAACAAGATAAAGTACCACGCTCCACCCACATGGAGCTTACATTCTAAGAGAGAGAGAGAGTCAATAAACAAACCAGTAAATATACATTGTCAAGTTGCAAAAAGTTCTAAGGAAAACCTCAAGCAGAGTGGGGGGATGGGGAGTTTTGGGAGTGCGACACCAAGTGGTCAGGAAAGGCCTCACACAGGAAGTGTCATCTTAACAGAGACATGAAAGCATGTGAGAGTGAGAATGAGTTGTGGGGATGTCTGATGAAAGAGCTTTCCAGGCAGAGGGAAGAGCAAGTGCAAAGACCTTGAGGCTGGAGAGTGCTTAGTGTGTTTGAAGAACAGCAAGGAGGACTTAGTTTTGTAAACCTGGGTGTTTGCTTAAAGAGACACAAGACTGTCAATATCTGTATGTTTATTTAAAGGTCCTGAATAGGGAAAGTCATGGAGAAGAGAGCTAATTGTGAAGTCTGATGATTCTTTGTGGATTCTCCAGTCCCTGGCATGCTGCTCCTTTCCTGCGCCATGGACCTTTGGGTCGTGCCTGCCTTTGCTGTATGTTTAGTCTAGAGAACTCGGGAAGGAGGGAGGCCTTCCTTTGGCTCTCACTATAAGGCTAAGGACCCAAATTAATGTATTGGATTTGTATGGGTCAGTGACTCATTCCTTTATTCATTCCTCCACTCAAAAAGTATTTATGACTGACTTTCTTTAGGTATAACTGTGCTAAAGTCTGTGAAAGATACAAATAATTCTAAGACAATAAGCCCATCCATCTTGAAGCCTTTTGGAAACGTTTGGGATAAATCATGAGTTTTTAGAACTACACAATCCCAGTCTATAAGGGCTAAATGGGGTGAGAAGACATACACATATGAATAGTTAATGACATGTTGATTAGTGTGAATATCAGCCCTAGACAGTTGTAGTAGAAACAGCACAATGTACTGTATGATGACATGCTGGGTGAGTTGTTCAAATAACATAGACTATAGCAGTTGGTCAGGGGAAGTTTCCTGGAAGTAGAGAGGCTCAGGTTGGGCCTTGAAATTTACGCAGAGAGGAAGAAGGAAGGAATACGAGAGCAAAAATGCCAACTCCTTTGAGATGATCACTACTGAGAAAATTGCACTCTAAATCAGTCAAGCTAGCCAGCCCCATGCTCTCTGCTATTATGGTCCATGGTCTAGAGTTGTCATAACTCTTATAACACTTGCATTCTCTAAAATCTTGTGTTTACGTATTCCATGTAATAAGTGAACTCTAATCCACAAAATTGGTGGTCTAGTGGTTAAGATTCCGTGCTTTCACTGCCATGGCCCGGGTTTGTTTCTCGGTCAGGGAACTGTACCACCTATCTGTTGGTTGTCGCACTGTGGTGGCTGCATGTTGCTGTGATGCTGAATGCTATGCCACCAGTATTTCAAATACCAGCAGGGTCACCCATGGTGGACAGGTTTCAGCAGAGCTTCCAGACTAAGACTAGTTAGAAGGAACTGGCCAGCCACTTCCACAAAACTGGCCATGAAAACGCTATGAATCGCAGTGGAACATTGTCTGATAGAATGCCAGAAGGGGAGAGGACGATGCAGAAAGACTGGGAAAGGTTCCTCTCTGCTGTACACAGGATCGCTAGAAGTTCAATCAACTCCATGGCACTAACAAAAATAAATCCACAAAATAATAGTATCCCCAATTTCTGAAGAACCTGAACCTAAAGTAACAATTGGCCTCAATCCTAATCTGCTTCTAGTTTATGTAAATGACCTAAATTGCCGTAGGAAGATGGATGGCGTTTTCCAGCTTGCACAGGCTTTGAAGACAGAAGTCACTAGGATATCTTTTTCAGTTTGAGCAGAAAAATATCTACAAAGGCCCAGACACCTAGGCCAAATGGCTTTGGTTAGCTTGATGAAGTTGTTTCTCTTGTGGGCTTCCAAGATAGGTGGGTGTGGTGGTTGTGTCTGAGCTCAGCTCTGGCTGCTTTTCCACAAAGAACACTGCAATCTAGTGTCTAGTTTAGGCTGGATATTTGCTTTTAATTACAACAGCGAGCTGAGAATGGACAGGATTCCTGCTTTTGCTCTTATTTTAACTCATACCATTCCTTTAGTTTCCTTCCTAGTTCTTTTCTCTAGAAGATACTTTTGGAAATCCAAGTTGTCAGGATGGTACCTAGGATAATGAAGTTCAGATAGTGGAGGTGGCTCATACGTATTAGGACTGTTGGTATTTGTGCCCATTGTTTGTTTTTTTTGGGGGGGGAGGGAGGAAGATTATAGCCCTGAGCTAACATCTGCCACCAATCCTCCTCTTTTTGCTGAGGGATTGACCCTGAGCTAACATCCGTGCCCATCTTCCTCTACTTTATATATGAGACGCCTGCTACAGCATGGCTTGATAAGTGGTGTCATGTCCACGCCTGGGATCTGAACTGGTGAACCCCGGACTGCTGAAGCAGAGCATGCGAACTTCACCACTCGGCCACGGGGCTGGCCCCTGCCCATTGGTTTTTAACCACCCAACCCAGGCAAGGACGCCAGGATCTATTGCTGACTCCTGAAGGTGGAAGCCATAAGGCCTAATGGTGGGGAGTTCAGTCGTGTTAATAACACTAATGTTAGCTACCATTTATTGAATGCTTACATGACACCAGGATGTCTGCTGATTTGATCTTTCCAACAACTCTGTGAAGTAGTGCCATTATTGTCCCCTTGTTGTCGATGGGGAAACTGAGGATGAGGAAGGCTGGGTGATTGGCCCAAGTTCTTATAGCTAGTAAGCAGCAGTCCTGGTGGTTGGTCGGACTTGGGGTCTGAGCCCCAGCTTGGCCTTTCTAACTTATGTAGCAGCTTCACCCTGTTTTCTGCAAAACTGGATGATAAAGCCCCTACCTCACGATGGTGATGAGGATGGAATTAGAGGACATCTACAAAGGTCTCATGGTGCCTGGCATGTTGTAAATGCTTAATAAATGGTAGCTGCTCTTATTAGGAACCTGGTCCCCAGGTTTGGCAACCTAGTGCTGCAATTGTCTCTATGCTGGGCCATGAACAGGTTTCACTGAGGTGCCAGAATGCACATCTGTTTGTATCTCCTTCATTTGGTTGAGCAGTGTGCATGCTCCAGTGCAAACACTGGAATGTGTGCCAATTCTATTAGCTTGGGTAAATTAGGCGGGGAGCTCTTGACAATTTAAGGCACTCATGTAATATTCCTATTGGAATTTGTTGCGTGTTTGCAAATTGGTCCTATGGGAACATCGTTTCTTCAGAAATCCAAAGGTTGATACGAAAGACGCTGGGCTCTAAAGTGCACTTGGTGATTCAGATTGCAGGCGAGAAAATGTCCCTTACAATGAGACATAAACGCCTTCCCATATAACGAGTTTGGTTACTTTGATGGACAGCTCCTGGCCCCCATAGTTTTAAGGCCTATGTCTCGCTCCATCATGAAAAACCTGTTATGTGGCATATGGCACTTGTTGCCAGATCCACTCGCTACAATGGGGAGCTAATGCAAAATCTAGAACACGGAAAACTGAATGAAGTCTCAGGATCACACTTTTTCCTCCAGCATTGAGATTTCACTTGATGAAAAACATGAGAGTGATACATGACACTGGGCAAAGCAGAGTGGTGAATCACAAAAACCTGGGGCCGGCCCTGTGGTTGAGTGGTTAAGTTCGCGCACTCCCGCGTCAGTGGCTGGAGTTTTACAGTTTGGATCCTGGGCATGGACCTAGCACCGTTCATCAGGCCACACTGAGGCAGCGTCCTGAGGCAGCATCCCACATAGCTCAAAGAGAAGGACTTATAACTAGAATATACAACTATGTACCGGGGGGCTTAGGGGAGAAGAAGAAGAAAGAAAAAAAAGATTGGCAACAGATGTTAGCTCAAGAGCCAATCTTTAAAAAAAAAACCAACAACCAATCTCTAAAACCTTCTATTACCGACCTCCTCTTCCTCTTCATTTCTTCCTCCTGAGTAGTCTCTCCTTTATGTCAGATACATCTTCCTAAAACACTTCATTTACTAAGTCACTCTTCCGTTCTAGAATTTTCAGTGGCTCCCTGTTGCCTCTAACATCATGTCTAAACACCTCAGTTTCTCTCTTTTTCACAACTGCAGTCCCCACCTCACCAACTAATTCATTAATTTTTTCATCCAGTACATAATTATTGTGTGCTGACTATGTGCCAGGCACTGGGCTAGGTGCCCTCACAGACCTGCTGCTCTAATCAAGCTTTTCTGCTTCTTGTCCTTCACCCAGTACCTGCCATTCTGCCACTGCATCTGTACACACTCCTGGTCCTCTGTGGAAATCTCTTCTCTTCCCCTCTCTGCCAGTATATGCTTCTGACCACCTCTAAAACCTCTATTAAAATGCAAGCTTCCCATACCTACCCCACTCTTAGAAGCAGTAAGCAAGAGCCCAGGAGGGCCTGCCTTGCACAGAAGGCTAGAAGATTTGTAGTCAGAAGCCATCTGTCTAAAGCCTTTGTGTGCAAGGAAAGGAAAAAACTTCCAGAGACTTTACACGTGCTGATTGATTTCATAAAGGGTCATGAAGTAGGGATGAGAGACCCAGCTTCAGGCTAGCACATTCCCTGAAGGTGATAGACAGGAAATACAGCAAAACTTTTGTTATCATGGATTTTGTGTGTGTCTTGGGGATTGTGGGGGGATATTTGGGTTAGATTGATTAACCAAAACTTTAGCCATCTTTGGTATGCCCTATTAGTGACATGAGTTGCTTTGGAATAAGTGGAGAGGAATTATTAATGTAATCACATTTAGACTCAGGGATAAAAATGTAAATCTGAAATGAAAACAGCAGCCTATGATATTCATTCAGCTCATTATGTCTTGAGTAGCTAGGATATGTCAGCCAAGCCTGCCTCTAACATATGTGGGGCCCAGGGCAAATGTACAAAGAGAGTCCCACAGACCATATGGCTAAAATTGACAAGTTATAAATTAAGCTAACACTGTTTAATAAAAGGTGTCTGCCCTCCTACCTTGACAAATAAAGCTTATCTCCATAATGATCTGGAAGCTCAGATTCAAGTTTAAAATCTTGGATTCCTCAGCATTTCACACCGATCATGACAGCACCGATGGGTCAGTTGTAGGCCCCCAGTCCCTGGCCTGATCTCCTGCCCTCTTCTCTTCCACCCCATCTCTGTCCCAGACCACGAGGGACCTCACACATGCAGTGGACTCCCTGGCCCTCCTGTCCAAGGGTTTTGCACAGCGGTGGTGTGTTCTCCCCTTAAGAGGATTGACTGGGGACAGAGGCCTGCACAGGCCCCAGAAGCAGGCACAAGAATGTTTAGGCAGGAAATACCTGGGCCCTGGGTATCCATAGTATGGACTAGAATGGGAGGGCATGGACTGGCATGTTCCTTTGGTCCAGTGGATTCCTGCTGCTGGGAGGAGTACAGCCAGAGGAGGGCCAGAGTGAGCTTTCTGAAGTATGGGGCCAGGCATCTGCCACGTACTAGGTATAAGATGATTATCATCTTATCTCCCTCTCCTCCAGGAACTTACAACCTGGTGAAACAGACATACAGGTAAATAGCCCACTCTAATGTGCCAAATTCCACCTTACAGCTCCATGAATTGTTATAATTCCAGCAAATAACAGGCTCTCTCGCCCTGCCCTTCATCAGTCAACATCCCCTGCCCAAAGGTAGCCACCATTCTGACCTCCATCTCTGTAAATTATTTCTGCCTCTTTTCAAACCTCATATAAACGCAATCATACAATATGTGTCTTTGTCTAGTTTCTTTCACTCAACAGTATGTCTGTGAAATCTATCCATGTTGTTTTGTGCAGCTGTAATTTGTTCTTTTTCACTGCTGTGTAGCATTTCAGGTTATTAAAATATGGCATTTTATGTATCCATTTTACTGTGGTGGACATTTGAGTTGTTTTCAGTTTGGGGCTATTATGACTAGTGCTGCCATGAACTTTCTAGTTCATGTATTTTGGTGAATGCTTATATCATTCTTTAAATCTTTTTTATTTTGAAATAGTTTCAGGCTTAAATGCAAAAATATTTCAAAGAATTCCTGTATATTCTTCACTCAGACTTCATTCATTTAGAAATAGCTATATAGTATTCCATTATAAGTACTTTAAAAAATTACCTCTAATTTCCCCCAAATACTTAAAGCTTTTCAATTTATTTTATATTTTCTGTTATAGAAATTTAAGTAAAATATATACTTAGCCTGTGATCTATATTTATTCTTTAAATTAAAAGATGCAGTCATACTTCCAATTTACATTTTATCAATGCCTTTTTAAATCTGTGGTCCATAATTTCCAATTGCTTGATTGTTTTTCAGAAACAGCTACAGCTCCTTACATTTCCGATCAAATTTTCTTATTGAAATTCCTTTCATTCCTCTTGGATTCACAAAGCCAGCCTGCTTTCTGCCCCTTTGAGACGTAGGAGAAAGTCTGATTTCTCCCAAGCCTGCCTCTGCTCAGCTGGAGCCATCAGAAGGAGCCTGGATTTGGGTCTTCATGAGCCTCTTTCCAAGTAAGCTGAGAGCAGGACTGACAGTCTGGCTATAAGACCTACAACCTGTGCTAGGTAAAGGGCTGTGTTTATAGACATTCATTGATGAGTGACAGCCAACACATGCATATACACATACACACACACACACACCATATGAGCGTGCACATGTGTACTCAGAGAGACTGAACCTGAGCTTATGAGGCCTCCATTGCAGGCATATCTTTGCTTCAGGCAGCTTTAATACAAAAATGGATTATCCACAGAAGCTTAATCAGAAAATTCAATTATTGGCAGGTCATTTAAGTGAGGGGTTCCTGTCTATGTTCTGTGTACCTCGCACACTCACCCTTCCTACCCCAACCCTATATTGTAATACTCAGCATGCACAGTGGAAGTCTGCTGCATTTCCCAGAAGACAGTGAAATTCACAGTTATGCTTTGGCGCTTTGGTGCTCCTCATGGTTGCATGTCACCAGAACAGGGTTAGCCCGTAGGGTATTTTCTTCTTCAGAATCATATGACTACTCATTTCTAGCCTGTTTCTTGTTAACTGTCACAATGCAATTTGGTGCTGAAAACACAGCAGGCTTTCACTACACACTTCTTGCTTGATGGAGGCAAAATATCTAGGCAAAGGAGAAGATAGAATAGACTGTCAATCCTTTGGAAATCCCTTCTACCCTCTTGTTCTAAGATTCTCTCATTGTTTTGCGAATCCAACAGCCTGCTCAGCTTTTTGTACATTTAATCCATATGTTTCTGATGCATGTATGTTTAAATTACTAAAAGGCGGATTTAGAAAAGCAACTCATTGTCAAAGATCCCTTAGGATCCATCTTATTTAACTACAAACCAGATGTCTCATTTTCCCAGTAGGAAATAGACTTTGAACTTGGAAAGTTCACATTCTGTTTTCTCCTCATCTCAACACAGTGAGAGGATTTTCAAATTGGTCAAGTGAGCCTCTTCTATCCCAGAGCAATGGAGCATGGTTTGCATTGTGTGGGCTGTCATTGGAGTTGAGCTGTGAGTCAGGAAATCTGTGTTCTGCTTCAAATTCCCCTACACATTCAAGATGACCTCTGGGAAGTCACACATTTTGGGGGTCTTTGTTTCACTATCAGTAGAGAAGCATGTCTTGCCTACAATGTCAGATGACAGAAAAGAGATGTGCAAAATGTTTTGAGCTTGCCGAGGAAAAGATAACCCCAAAGTGGCCTGCCATCACAGTAATTAAATTTTCTAATTCCTTAAAGTGAGTTAGGCCCTGTGAGACTGAGCTTACTTAAATTTCATCGTGTCCCATGCATTCATATAGACTCCTATAGTATTAGAAGGATCTTCGAGGGACCATCTATCCCAACTGTCCATCTGACCAGTAAACTTGTCAGTAGCATCCTAACAGATAGACACATGGCCTCTGCTTGAATACTGCCTGCCCAGGGAGTTTACCACTGCCTGAGCAGCCCTGTTCTTTCCTGAACCCCTTTCATCATTAGCAATGTCTTCCTTAAATTAATCTGGGATTTACCTCTGTGTAACTTCTGCCCGCTGCTCCTAATTCTTTCCTCTGGAGTCACAGAGATCAAGTTTGCACTTTCTTCCACAGGATGACTCTTCAGTATTTGAAGATAGCTCTCATCATGGCTCTCCTTCTCCAGAGAAAAGTTTTTTCCTTAGTATCACATTCTACCCCCATGCCAGAAACACTTGCTGAGATGATAATGGTAAGACTCCAGGGACCTTGGGCATACTCCCTGACATCCCCCAAGAGGACCTCAGGAATCTCATCCCAACAACGCCACATGTACAGATCTGAGCCAAGGGGACCAGAAGTTGAGGCGCCCCCAGACCCTCCTTCAGCTCTCTCTCGTGGACCCTGCAGGGCCAGGAGGCTTTTGTTTTGACAACTTACCTTCTGTTTGAACTCTGTGGATTCTTGAGAGGTCTTGAAATTCTTCTAAGGAAGAATTAATGACGACAGATATTAAACAAAAGCTAAATGGATAACCAAATAATGGCCAGCCTCTTTTATGCAAACGAAGGTAGATATTTTTTGAGTACCTGCAAGGTGCAACATTTTGTAAGTGAAGACACCGAGGCACAGAGAGGTTAAATGACTTTTCCCAAGTCTTGGGGAAGAATTTGGAATTTGTCCGTTTGCCAGGCCCCCAGCTGTTCCACTAGGCCAAGCTGCCTCCCCTTTTATGTAGCTAAAATGTGTGTGACTTCTCTTCTGTGAGAGGTCAGGAAAAGTCTCTTCCTAATTCTGTCTTCCTTCTTTCTCTAGGTGATCTGAGGTTGCTATGCTCTGTCACTTTCTTGAACCCATGGCAAACTCCTGGATCCCTCCAGTAACCTGCACTCGCCTCCTCTCCTCCCCCACCTGCACTCAATGGTTCTGCTGAGATAGGAGATGTCAGCAAAGGTTGTTAAGCTTCACTTATATCTTGACCAAAGCAAACAAATTCATAGGGACCAGAATCTCTTGGGAGGGTGTGGGTATCAACTAAACTTTAAAAGCCATTGATGAGGTCCAGAGCTCACACAGGTCCTTGCACTCAGAAGGGCCCAGCGCTAGCTTTAATACTGCACTATCACCACTTTAAAATTCTTTAAAAATTGTTGAATAAGGGACTCCACATTTTTATTTGGCATAAGCCCCACAAATTATGTAGCCAGTCCTGATAAAGCCAGTGCTACACTTACACTTGGATAAGAAGATCCTTTGCCCTGGGCCTTACACTGTAAAGGGCCCCGCCTATCCATTGCTGTGCTGGTAAACGTTGAATAAATGGCTGTCTGTGCGGTGGGGGGAGGGAGGGGCACAAAGGAAAGCTTTGGTTTGTAGCATTTGTTAATTTCCATGTTGTAAATAGTCCCACCACAGCTGATTTCAAGCTACCAACGTGCTGTCACCAAACCCACAGCTGAGAAAAGATGCCCCAAGTTGGTTCTCACAAGCCTGTATGAGCCAGTTCTAGTACACCAGTGTGACATATCCCAAATGCCAAATGACTGAATGAGTGAATTTAAGGACACATGGGAGCTTCTGTAACTCAGGACCCATAATTCAAAATATCTATTCTTATGAATAACTCTATTCATATTCCAGAGAAAACACTTCTTCATATCTCTTGGCCTGTTTCCCACTCCAACAACAATAACAGCAGCAAAACATGTCTGAATCTCATGAAGATTTCTGGGTTGCGTGGCTGCTGATGTCAGAGATGGGCGCTACTTTGGTGTCCAGAGAGGAATTGAGCACTAAGTTTAAAAAAAAAAAAGACAAATTAATTCATCAAATCCTTATTTTCTGATAGCATAAATACGATAGATTCTTGCATGACAAATTGTTTCCCAGTAGTCCATTTCCTTGCTGTTAAATTGTGGTTCTGAAGGTATTCACAAATTAGCACTGAATTCACAACAGTTGTGCTTGGAAGCTGAGGGACATTTTGCAATATTAAACAATTCATATCACCCTTAAATTTGTGACTATGTAGGTGTAAGTGCAACATGTGTTGCATGATTCCAATGGACATTGAATGCTAGAATTACCAATAGTTTTATTTTTATAAATATATGTAATAAGATTGAATCAAATGATAACTCAGCTCTAGTAAATTAATTTTAATTAAAAAATTTGATATTTATTTATCATTTATAGCTTGCCTTTTTATTTTTTACTTTAAATACTTAAGAAAAATAACATTTTTGCAAGCATGAAATATTTTAAAGAATTTTTACATTTACTTTATGTTTTTTGATGTAAATACGTTTAAATTTTATACATTTAATACAATTACATTTTATTTTTTAACCCTTTGTCAGAGGTTGGAAAACTATGGCCCACATGTGAGCTGCCTGTTTTCATAAATAAAGTTTTATTAGAACACAGCCACGCCCCTTTCTTAATACATTGTCTATCAGAGCTTTGGGCTACAGTGGTAGTTGGATAGTTAAGACAGAGACCTTATGGTCCGCAAAGCCTCAAGCTTTTACTATCTGGCCTTTAACAGAAGAATTTTGCTGATCCCTGCTTTAGGTCATAACTGACAATTCCACAAGTTATGTGAAAAATCTTGATTATAACAATGTATAATACAAACAGTGATTTTCCTGTAATGAAGGCAAAAAAATCAATTTTATGGAATAAATACAAGATAATTCTTGAATTATGTATATCCTTAAGTTATTACTCACCCAAATATTGTTGGCCCATCAAAAGAACATCCAAACGTGCACAATCATAATTAAATTCAGTCCTTTTTGATATTGTGCTGACTTTCAAAAGTATAAAAACCATCACTTTATACATGTTCATTGATTTTGTTCTTATAAGGTACAGTTGTGAAAGTAAGAGATAGAACATAGTTTAATAGTTTGTTGCTTTGACTTATAATTTTTAATTATTAGGTGTATGGTATACGGGCCTCTGTATTCTTGCTCTGGGCCCCTCAGATATTAGGGGGGCCTTGGAAAGGCCTGGTAAATATGTCAACAATTAGGTGTCAGGAGCCATTTTTTAGTCTACTGGGGCCTTGTGCTCTGAGCAAAGTTTCTGAGAGGTTCTGCCAATGCCTAATGAGTACAGTGAAGCCCACCTGTCTGCAACCACCACCGAGAAGGCACCAAGAGAGAATGCAGTATAGCACCAGCCATGGCCTCAACTGTGCCCCTCAAAATTCATACACTGAAGCCCTAACCCCCAATGGGACTGTATTTGGAGATAGGGCTTTTAGGAGGTAATGAAGTTAAGTGAGGTCGTAAGGGTGGGGCTCTAATCCTATAGGACTATGGCCTTATAAGGAGAGAAAGATTCTCTCTCATTTCCTCCCTCCCCCCCACGTGAGGACACAGTGAGAAGGCAGCCCTCTGCAAGCCAGGAAGAGAGACCTCACCAGAAACCAACCCTGCGGGCACCTTGATCTTGAACTTTCCAGCCTCCAGAACTGTGAGAAAATAAATTCCTGTTGTTTAAGCCGCCCAGCCTATGATTTTTTGTTATGGCAGCCGGAGCAGACTAAGACAGCAGCCCTGTGTGTTCCAGGCTGAGGTGTATGCACATGTGCACGTACGTGCACACTGCCAAAGCTGAGCTGCTAGAGGAAATGGTGGAGTGGAGAAGCAGGCCTGAAGAGGGAGAACCTGTACAGCACAGTTATTAGCGTGTTTGGCGATGGGAGTGGTTGAGACTAGAGATGGGAGCGGGGGAGAGGGCCTCCGCTACCACTAGGCCTTGTCTTGTTTTCTCTCTAGTTCTCTTTCTCATTGGCAAAGCGAGGTATAGATTGTGGCCTTAGTCTGTTGATTGTCCCACAGCCCAACAAATAAATGATACTGTATGTTGTTAACTCCCTTTTACCATCTCCACTCCATCCCTCCAGGAAGCTTTAGTGCAGATGTTTGGGCGGAGAGAGGAAAATGAAATTCTTCCACAGCATGCTTCCTGACTAGAAGATGAAGGAAGAATCCTTGCAGGAGCCCAGATCCAGCTTTTCCTTATGGGACAATGGCTGGGAGGAAATGACAGATGGGTCTACAGGGGCAAACACGTCTGCTTCTCATCAGTCCCCTTTGGAGTGTTGGAGGCTCTTAGCTTGCAATCAGGGCTTGTCTACCCAGCAACCATTTATTGCCTGGAAGCAAGCGAGATGAGTATGTTTGATTCTTTTCAAAGTGGTAGAGAAGAGCAGTGATGGCGCTTACACAGATGTCATGGTGTGGTGAGAAGAAACTGGGTGAGAATCTAGGTGGGGAGATCTTGGTTCATCCACAGGAGATGGTTGCACCAAAGGTATGGCTGGGGGCAACACAGGGAACTGTTGCTTTCTTTGAGGACAATCGCTCAAAGGGGCATCTTTCCAACCATATGTTGACCTGTCTACAGTTAAAACTGTGAGAAAAAGATGAGAGTGATCAGTACGAAAGCAAGACCAGGATACCCATAAGAGAGAGCAGTCAGTAATCACAATAAAGAATGAGACACCACTTAACAAACATTAGGATGGCTGCTATTTCAAAAATAAAATAAACAGAAAATAACAAGTGTTGGTGAGGATGTGGAAAAATTGTACTGCTGGCATGAGTGTAAACTGGTGCTGCTGTTCTGGAAAACAGGATAGTGTTTCCTGGAGAAATTAAAATTAGAATTACCATATGATCCAACAGTTCCACTTCTGGGTATGTATCTAAAAGAATTGAAAGTTGGGACTCAAAAGATACAGATATTTGTACAGCCATGTTCATAGCAGCATGACTCACAATAGTCAAAATGTGGAAGCAACCCAAGTGTCCATCCACAGATGAATAGGTAAGCAAAATGTGGTCTATACCTACAACGGAATGGTATTCAGCTTTAAAAAGGAAGGCAATTCTCATCCATGCTACAGTAAGCATAAACCTTGAGGACATTATGCGAAGTAAAATAAGCTAGTCACAAAAGGACAAATACTCTATGATTCCATTTATATGAGGTACCCAGAGTAGTGAAATTCCCTGGTTGCCAGGGGCTGGGTGGGGGAGGGGAATAGGGAGTTATTGTTAATGAGCACAGAGTTTCAGTTTTGCAAGATAGAAAATATTTTGTAAATGGATGGTGGTGATGGTCACACAACAACATGAATGCGCTTAACACCACTGAACTGTACACTTAAAAGCAATCAAATGGGGGCTGGCCTGGTGGCATAGTGGTTAAGTTCACATGCTCTGCTTCAGCACCCTGGGGTTTGCAGGTTCAGATCCTGGGCACGGACCTAGCACCACTCATCAAGCTGTGCTGTCGTGGCATCCCACTTAAAATAGAGAAAGATTGGCGCAGATGTTAGCTCAGGGCCAATCTTCCTCACAAAAAAAAAAAAAGATTAAATGGTAAATTTTACGTTATGTGTATTCCACCACAATTTTTAAAAATTGAAGGAAAAAAGAGAGAAGGGAGGCAGAAGAAAGTGCTTTTTTCACATGCCATGACAGCCCTTGGCTGGCTTCTCTTGATGTTAGAACCTGCTGAAATCTCTTAGTTGGGCCCTGAATACAGTCACCCGTGGAGCCTTTAAAAATAACAATGATTGGGGCTGGCCTGGTGGCACAGTGGTTAAGTGTGCACATTCTGCTTCGGCAGCCTGGGGTTTCCCAGTTCTGATCCCAGGTGCGGACATGGCACCGCTTGGCAAGCCATGCTGTGGTAGGCGTCCCACATAGAAAGTGGAGGAAGATGGGCATTGATGTGAGCTCAGGGCCAGTCTTCCTCAGCAAAAAGAGGAGGATTGGCAGCAGATGATAGCTCAGGGCAAATCTTCCTCAAACGAAAAAAAAAGGATTATTACATCAGGGTCTCTGGAGTTGGATCCCTGGGCATTGATGTTTTTAAAAATTGCCTAGGTGATTCTCACATGCAGCCAGGGTGGGAAACCACTGTCTTAGATACCCTCTGAGGACTCCTGCAACTCAAATTTCTAGGAGGTTTTTTTTGTGGTAAGATATACATAACATAGAATTTACCATCTAAACCATTTTAAAGTATACAACTCAATGGCACAAAGTACATTTGCAATGTGTGGAACCATCACCAGTATCTAGTTCTAGAACTTTTCCATCATCCCACACCTATTAAAAATCACTCCCCATTCACCCCTCCCCCCAGTCTCTGACAGCCCCCATTCTACTTTTTGTCTCTAGCCAATTTACCTGTGCTAGATGTTTCATATATGTGGAATCATATAATATCTGTCCTTTTGTGTGTAGCTTATTTCACTCAGCATAATGTTTCCACAGTTCATCCATGTTTTAGCATGTATCAGTACTTTATTCTTTTTTATGGCAGAATAATATTCCATTGTATGGATATACCACATTTTGTTTATCCATTTATCTATTGATGGACATTAGGATTGCTTCCACCTTTTGGCTATCGTGAATTGTGAGGTAATGAACATGGGCATACAAGTATCTGCTGGAGTCTCTGCTTTCAATTCTCTTGGGCATAGACCTCAGAGTGGAATTGCTGGCTCACACAGTCACTCTACGTTAAACCATTTTGAGGAACCACCATGCTGTTTCCCACAGAGGTTGCACTATTTTGCATTCTCACCAGCAATGGATGAGGGGTCTGGGAGATGCCTTTGATTAGTTCTGGGAGGAGAGATGACACTACTGAAGTCACCTGTGCATAGGGAAGGCACTGGATGGTACTTATTTTTGAGCCGTTTCCCCTTGTATCCTGTCTTTATACTTTGCTGAATTGCACTAAAAAACAAATTCTTTCTTTCTTTCTTTTTTTTTTCTTTTACCAAGTCCTACCACAGCAGCCCCACCTTGGAAGTCTTTCAATCTCTGAAAGATTTTGGAGGAACATCATGGCACTGAGAAAGCTGCACGGCACCTCCCAGGGCCGTGTCATATAACTCCACTCGCCCTGCTTGTTAGACGCAAGGAAAGGGTGGGCGCCGCCGTGGCGTTCAGCCTTTTGCCTAGCTTCCCTTTGGCACAAGCACTGCGAGCATCTGAATGAGCAGTCTCCCAAGGCCTGGAGCAAAGCCTTCCCAGCCAAGTGCAGCCAAGCAGCCTGAGACGACACCTCCTCCTGCCTTCTGGCCTCTTAATATGCTTTGAATTAAAATACACATTTTGGCTTTGCCTTTGAATCAGTTCTCAGGGGAGCAATAAGAGATGAGCCATTAACATGTGGTCCATGGAGATGCAGTGGATTGAAAAATGACTACAATTCATTCCATTCAGGCCCTTTCGGCACTTTTCCCACACACCAGCGTCGCCTACAGTGATATGTGTCCTAGTTCCAGCTCTGCCACTAACTGGGGGTGCAATTTCAGCAAATCCCTTGCCCTCTCTTGGTCTCAGTTTCCCTATCTACTAAACGAGCAGGGGATCTCCAAGGAGCACTTCTGACTCTCAATATTCTATGACTGACATTCAGACAGAGCCTGGCTCTAACAAACACACTGGGCATCCACTCTGTGCAATAGAATGGCAGGCAATACTTAGGAAGATATTTTCTTTCCCGGGGGGAATTGTATGAAATAAATTTCTTTTATTATGATACCAGTCTCAAACCCTCCAAAATGAGCCTCCACCCCTGGATATGTTGTAAGATAAGGTTTTATTTACAGAATTTTAGTGTGACCTTTTCTGAGGCAGAATATTGTGTTGGGGGAGAGGGTGGGAAATGGGGGTGGGAAATGCTGGATTGTGATTAACCAGATAATGAACCCGGTCTGCTTTTAATCAGCCCCTTCCTGTTCTCCCAGACCTCTAAACTTTTAATATTAATGGAAACAGATTTGAATTCTGGAAAGAGCTATTCTGGAAAATAATTGGATATTTACTAGGTGAAAAGTGAAATTGCGCAGGCATTTCATAGGGTTTGGTATTTGACAGGTGCCATTTTTCTTTCCAATGTGTTGCATACCTCCGTTTTATAAACCAATATGGATGGTGGCATAAAAAGATTACAGGTTTACATGGTGGTGAGGCCCGTGAATATGTTCGGGGCCAGGGGAGGGGGAAGTTGGTGGGCAGGGAGAGAGAACTTCAACTGGGGACAAGGCTGAAATGCTTGAATTTACTAATTCTAAATTACTAAAGTGCTGAAGACAAAGAATGATACGTCTTTGAAAGAAACAGAGCCATGTTCATAAATGGAAATCACACCCAGACAAAGAGAGAGATGTTACTTATGGAACTCACCTATGGAAGTCTGACTCTATCAGGGAAGGCAACTTCTCCCTTGCCTTCAAAAAGGACTTTGTAGTTAGAGGAGGTAGGAGGCACTGGAAGGGAGTGGGGAGCTTTTATTAAAACAAAACGCAGGGTTGGAGGCAAGCAGAACAAGCTGTAGGTAGATCTGTTGGGAAGAAATAAGGAGGGCTGCCCCAGCGGGTTGACACCGTTCTCTTGGGTTCTTCCCCTTGAGGGCCTCCCACTTCAATTGGCACTGCTGTGAGCTTCATGACCCCCACATGCTCCTCCTTTAATGGTCTGTCCCTAGTGTGGATAGAGCACTTCTTTGGGGGAATTCCTTTAGATACAGTTGAAACAGGCAGATGCTTTTAAAAATTATTTTTCTCTACATGAATTAGAGAAACAAAAAGAAATACTTTACACAGAATACAAGCAACACTCAAAACAGGCTTCCTGAAGAGATATTTTCCTGATGGTGCCATGATTAACTTGTAGTCCCAGATAACTGATCTAATTTTACCAGAATCTTAGCTGCTTTTTGGCCCTACTAGCTCCCTGTTAGTTTCCACGCAGCAGTCGCCTTCTTATTTCCCACCCGCAGAGTGTGAGCACCCAGTCATCTCTTCCTTTCCAGCCAAAAAGTGGAAGAGCTTATTTTCACGGTCTTATTTTTTTTTCTCCCTCAAATTGCTGGTTCTGGTTTTCAGGCTGAAGGATGCTTCTTGTTTACCATCAGTTGGCAGGATGAGATGTGTCTTTCATCTGTGAGGCCATGTTGGTCACAGGTGAGGCTGGGCAGGAAAGTTTGGACTGCTCAGGGCCGATTGAGCCGGTGTTGGGAGAACAGTGGAGCCCCACACCTATTGATGACGTAGCATATTTAGGTTTTAAGGGACAGACAGAATTACTTTGCAGCGCGTTATTCATGTACTTAGGGAGGACACTCTAGGAGCATTAGTAAAGTATCTCAATCACATAAAAAGCTTTCTTCTAGGGGCTGGCCCCGTGGCATAGTGGTCAAGTTTGGTGAGCTCCGCTTTGGCTTCTGTGTATGTGGGTTCAGATCCCAGGCACGGACCTACACCACTTGTCAGCCATGCTGTGGCAGCAACCCATATACAAAATAGAGGAAGATTGGCACAGACGTTAGCTCAGGGTTAATCTTCCTCAGAAAGAAACAAGGGCGGGGGGCCTTTCTTCTATGAAGGAGCCTTGGATGCCATATGTACCATTCAGCCTTTTCAAGCTTTTTTAGGTGGTTACTTGGACTAAAAGATTAAGCGTTTTAACTTCCAGACATTCATGAAGAATATGGTGCACTTTCAGCTTATCCTGAAAACTATGCCTTTTAGACCAACATTCTTGCAAATGAGGGAACTGAGGCCAATGTAGGGGAAGGAACTTGTCAAAGTCACTCAGTAAATCACTAACAGAGCCAGGACTGGCCTCCAAGCTGCCTGAGTGCCAGGCCAGTGCACTGCCACGTAAAGGACTTTGTGGGACCAAATTAAGGCAACAGAATTAAGTTACCTGGCTCATGGAGATCAAGGACCTCCTCCCCCAGTCTGCACCTTTCTTGCTCTGCAAAAACCCAGCTGAGGAAACCACTGCCCATTTTATAGTTTGAATAATAATACAGTTTATCTGTTTGCTGGGGATTCACTTAGTGGAACATCTATGGCATTTTTTTTTATTGAGGTGAAATTCACATAACATAAAATTAACCATGTTAAAATGAGCAATTCAACAGCATTTAGTACCTTCTCGATGTTGTGTAACCACCACCTTGTGAATATTAATAAACAGAAACCTCATTTAAAATGGAGTCGGAAGGCCAAAAAGGAGAACCCTCAAGCACTTGCCCCTTGATGCCTACTACAGACCCCAACAGGAAGAGACATACCTTGCATCTTGGAGAGGAAGTGATACTACTTACTAACCCAGCAGAAGGAAGGAAGGAAGAAATTCCTCCTTGCCGTGCAACAGCTCAGCCAATGAGAGGCTGCCATAACTCAGCCAATGAAAAGCCACTATTCTTGGAACCCCCAGTTTCCTCCAATGGACTCTTCATTTATAACAGCCCCTCCTGACTTCATAAAAGAATGTTTCTCTTTTTTGTTTCTCCAGACAAGCCTGTGGTTCCACATGTCCTGGATTGCAATTCTTTGATGTTCCCAAATAAACCAGTTTTGCTGGTAAAATGACTGTTTGTTTTAGGGCAACGACCTTTATCTAGTTACAACACATTTTCAGTACCCCAAAAAGGAAGCCCCAAACCCGTTAAGCAAGAACTCATTCCTGCCTTCCCCCAGCCCCTAGCAACCACCAATCTTTATTCTGTCTCTGTTAATTTACCTACTCTGGATATTTCATAAAAATGGAATCATACAATATGTGACCCTCTTTTATTTAGCATAATGTCTTAAAGGTTCATCTAAGTTGTAGCATGTATCGATACTTCATTCATTCATATGGCTGAATAATATTTCGTTGTCTAGGTATACTACAATTTGTTTATCCAGCCAGCCATCGACGGGCCTTTGGGCTATCTGCACGTTTTGGCTATTGTAAATAGTGCTGCTTATGAATATGTGTGTACGTGTACTTGTTTAAGTAGCTGTTTTTAATTCTTTGGGGTATATATTTAGGAATATAATTGCTGGGTCATATGGTACTTCTATGTTTAACTTTTTGAGTTACTGTATGGCAAATTTTTAAAATCATTCTGACTTCTCCTGGCCACTTCTCAAGCTCCATGGCCACATTCTTCCACTCCACAGCTAGCAGATTCTCAGGGGATGTTAATTGGTTTTAAAAATAGTCTGTTTAGTCTAAATTTAGTCAAATGCAAGTTTTGAAGTAAGTTTTACTGCAAATTCATCATAATATGCTTTCAAAACCAAACAGGAAATTAGTTTTGGATTATAGACCAGCATTATCCAACAGAACTTTTTGCACTGTCCAGTAGGGTAGCCATTAGGGATATGTGACTGACTATTGAGCACTGAAAATGTGGCTAGTGAGGCTGAGGAAATGAATTTTAAACTTAATTTTATTTTAATGAAAATAAAATTTAAATTTAAATAGCCACATGTGTTTAGTAGCTACCACAGTTATAAACTACATTCCCAATCTTTTTCCAGCAGAGTCAAAATTGAAACTTATCCCCAAGCAGTATTTATTTTGAACATTAGTGAAGGGAGCTAGCCTTGGATATGGTGAAAAATAAACTTACTTTTCTCTATAGAGATCAAGCATAAATACTCAATGCTGGTAAGGTTAGCACAAAAATGGCATTTTCAAACAGTGCTGGTGGCAGTGTAAATTCTTTCAAATAAAATTAATGAATGCATTCGTTTATCCATATCGTTCAATAAATATTTTAGTTGAACGTTTATTATGTGCCAGGCACTGTGCTGTGTGCTCTGTGATGACCAAGACATGATCCCTTCCCTCAGAAGCTCTCAGTCAAGTATCCAGGTAAACACAAAATTATAAGACAATGTGATGATAAGAATGGTTTTCATTTTTTAAGCAGTGACTATGTCAGTGCTAAGGACTTTATATACATTATTTCATTTACTCCTTGCAATAGCCCTGTGAGTTAGGTATGATTGTCCCCATTTTATGGACAAGGGGCTGTGGCTTAGAGAAGTTAAGTAAGTTGACTAATGCTGCACTTTGAATACTGTAATTGAGGTATAGACAAGGAACAGTTCTTGTACAAATAAGGGAGTAACTCACTGTGCTTGGAGAGCAGGTGGGAGTGGGAGGAGGGAAGCTCTGAGCTGGATTTTGAAGAATGAGCAAGAGATATGCCCAACAATAATTCATTTGGTTCTATAGCTTTAAAATTTTTTCACGTACCTTGACCTAGCAACTCCATTTAAGGGAATTTATCTTAAGGAAATATCCAAAAGTAAGGAAAGAAAACTCTACATGCAAGAGGATGTTCACTTCTCTATTGTTTATGACAGTGAACAGTTGGAAACAACCTACATGGCTAACAATAGGGGAATGGTTAAATAAATTGTGGTCCCTCTACTCTATGGAATATTAATGCAACCAATGAAAAAATTTTAAATGATAATTAAGAAGACTATGTGGCAACATCAAAAACACTTATGGTATGATGTCAAATGATAAAAGCAAAATAGCACATTGTATATTCACTATGACTGCAATTATGGAGAACGTGATTACGTGTGGACAGGGTTACAAGGGACATGCATACACACAGTTGTGTTCCGGCTGTGGGAGCAGGGGTAAGAGCCTACTTTTCTTTTTTTCAAGATGTTATTTAATATTATTTTATCTTTTACTATAAAATAAAGGGAAATTTTAAAAGCCTTTTTCCCTGGTTTTAATGTGACTCTTACTTGTTCCAAATAGTCATTTTTACAGGAAAATTTGAGATTCCTTTTAAAATGGATCGAATATGGAAAATATTGTGTGGCCCATTCTCTCTTAGCCAACACAGAATCAGTCTCTGGGTAATGCAAGTAAGTTGAGAATTGTTTTCTTTGCACATGTTTAAGTGGTCTTGATTTCATCATGATGTACAGCAGAAATCACAATGCTGTCAAATATTTGCCGATGTTTATGAGGCCATGGATTTGGAATAAGAACTGATGAGCGACAGTCATTCCATTTTCAAAGTTCCTTTCTTTTGGGACCAAAATCAAGTTCTGAGTGTTTTTCTTTTTAATTTATATGATGACATTAATATAAATCCAAGTCTTGATTTTGATAATGGGTTGCTAATGATAGACAAATGTGGAATAGAGAAGGAGGTATTTGTTTTTCTTAAGTTGGGATGATATAGCTGTACAAGTACAACCTGAATAATGCTGTCACCTTGGTGCAATGTGAGGTAAGTCCTTGAGGCACAATCTCCATTTACTAATGGGGTTGTCTCAAGTCTGAGACAAGCAGTAGAGAAGTGACATTTTTGTTCAGGGTTTATTTCTCATCCAACAAATAAGGTCGCCTGTTAGACTCAGCATGACATAGTAGCTAAGAATTACACAGACCAAACCTCAAATCCTGGCACACCATGTGCTAGCCGTGTGACCTTGGGTAAGTTACATCATCTTTCTATGCCTCAGTCTTCTCATCTATAAAAAGGGAACAGTAATAGAGCCTACCCCGTAGGGTTGTTTTGAGTATTATCTGAGACAATACCTAGTGCTTAGCCTAGTATCTGACACACACACTAATAGCTTAATAAATGATAACCAGTATTATTAGCATGAATAAGATACTAGGCTAAGTAATAGAATGTTGATTTTCCTCTATTACTTTAAAAATTACTTGAGATCGGGGCTATGTGTGACTTGCTATCCATTATAGTTCCAGTCCTTAGCATACGGTTTGGGACACAGTAGTTGCTCAAGAAATATTTGTGGATGTTTTGCATCCTTTTATGAGATGGTTAGTCAGATGTGGCCACAAGAAGAGGCAGAGGAGAGGCTCAGGAAAACAAAGTTATTATGCTCAGGTGCTACAGACAGGAGGCACTGCATGCCCTGCAGGGCCACATGGGAAAGACACCGGGGTGGTTAGGAGGCAGAAGACAGGAGGCAGGGGAAGATTTAGGCTGGGGCCTTTCTTGGGGTTTCTGAGGGAAAGGCAGGGCAGGGCAGGGTGAACAGTTTCAGACTGACTAGTTTGAATGATTTCCATGGGCTTTGAGCTGTAGGGGCGGTCCCTAGTTGTCTGGCACCTGGTCCTTGGATTATTAAGGCAGAGGAATGTTGTCTTCTGGGGTTGTAGGGGCCAGACAGAGGAGATATGGCTTTGGACTGGTTAGTTTGCATATCAAAGGCATGCTCCTGGCTAGGTCCTTTGCTGTTTCTGAGAATTGGCTAGCCCTAGGAGGGGCAGTCTCTCCCTACCCGGAAAGGTTTTTTTAAGATGTCAAAACATCGTACTATACAGAAAATTAAAAATATTTAGAATACAGTGGGATGAATTCAAAGACTGCCTAGTGATTTTTGGAAATACCAGGAAGCATGAGATGGAGCCCCTGCCCTTCAGGAGTTTGCAGACATTGTGGGTGAGGGCAGGGGGTGGGGCAGGGAGATGTGGACAGGCATCTGGCAGTTGGAGGGAATAGGTACTCAACTTAAAACCAGAAAACCAGGTTTTGAGTACTAGTTCTGCTTACTAGCTCTGTGGCCTCTGGAATGTCAGTTAAGCTTTGTGAGCCTCAGTTTCCTCTACCGTAAGATAGGAATAATAGCAATAAACCTGAGTGTTATGAATTTATGTGATAAATGTATATGAATGTGCTTTGTGAACTGAAAAGCAGTATACAGAATTAAAGAAGTGTTATTATTCTAAATAACATCAACGCTATGCTAGAAATGGTAAGTTTCAGATGGGTGGAACTTATTCTCTATAACAGCTATAGGAGATCCAAAAAGAGTGGTGGGGAGGGGGGAAAATCCCCTCCCCTTACCCCTCTTGAGTTCTAATGGCTAGACAAGTAATGAAATTGCCATAAGACCAGATTAACAGGAGAAAAACCAATTTAATACGTGTGCATGGGAGATCATAAAAAATGATGCTCCAAGAGTGAACAAAGCAGGCAGTTTATATATCTTTTAACACAAAGAAACAATAAATTCGTAAGGATTTGAAAGGACAAAGAAACGTAGGTTTGGGGTTTGTAATTAGTGAGGAATTTGAACAGAATTTAGGCTTGGAGTAGTAAATTAGTAAAAGTAACAAGATGTTTTCATGCAGGCTTCTTGGTCCTGAATTCCCTAGCTCTGGTGACAAGGATGTCTCTATCTCCTGGTGCAAGGAGGGTACCTTTCACGTGGGAGATTTAACTTCCTGCTTTCAGGGGGAACAGAAAAGTGGGTTGAAACTTTGCAAGACAAAACAAGTAACTTTAATTCAAAACAATCAATATGCCATGGTGGAATGTTTTGGGGTGGCCTGCCCAGGGCCACAATGAAAGAAAGACCCCAAACTTAAGTGTTAATTTGATCACTATTATTATATCGACTTAGTTGAAAAATGATATTCATTATTCTTCACTCTTTAGAGATAGAGGATAAGGCTTGGGAAATGATCTGCATTTTATCATGCCTCATCTTTGCTTAAATTGTTTTTAAATTTGAGGCAATTGATTGAGAACTCTTGAGATGGCCAACCTTTCCTTTTGCTGTGATAATGAATGAAATCAAAACCAATTTGGAAGTCTGGTAGTGAAATTAAAGTTTGGAGTTTTTTATTATCTCTACTTTCGCATCCCTCCCTCATCCTCATTCTCCCAAGTGACTCTTCAAATTGTTTTGGCCCCTGAGCTGTGGTAGAAATACCAAAATGATTTACCTGGGGAATGGGAGGGGCAAGCGAATGCGTAGACAGGCACAGAGAGATTAGTTCTACTGATTTGATTACTGGGCAAAGGAAAAGCACAAAGCATATGGGAACCAGATAGATATCTGGTTATATATATATACCTGGTATATTCTTCCTTAAGTATATGCTTCAGATCTTCCAGCCCACTTGGTGATCTGCCATTGCTGTTAGAACCACTAGGTTTGTGCCTTATGTTTGGCCCAAGAGGAGTAGATCTGTTCCTCAGTGCTTGGCACCATAGAATCCTAAGCAGTTGCAGAAACCACTTATCTGATATGTTCAGAAAAGAACAAAATACAATTGTGACTTCTGCAGATCAATGTCTGCTTTGAGCATAACAACATAAAATGCTTGATTCTCTCGGGGCGGAAAAGTAATTTTACCTTTACTCTTCTAGGTTCTTAGCTGGGACCTCCTCTGTAATGAAAGACAGATTAACAGGAGAAAAACAGAAGTCTAATAACATATATATCTCCTTGTATACTGGGAGAGAACCCGGAAATCTGAGAAATTCCCCAAAAAGGCCCAAGCTACTACCTTAAATATGATCTCTAGCCAAAGACAAAAGAAGATGTTGGAAGTGAGGGAGTCAGTTATGGGAGGTGACGAGGAAAAACACAGTAAACAAGAGTAAGGTTGTTATGCAGATTTAAGCATTGCCTTCTCCATTGATAAGAGTTTCTAGAGATTTGTTCAGTGGCTCACTACTGCCTACCAACTTTGGAACTTTCCAGCCTGGCAGTCAAGGCCATCTCTGGGACCTTTATAGTTTTACCTCATACTGCTCTATCCTAAGGGATCACTAAAATGCTAACAGCCAAAGTGAACCTTTTATTATTTCCTATATATAACATGTGCTTTCCTGGAAAGTGCTTTAGAAGGGAAGGATAGAAGAGAGGAAGGAAAAAATGGAGAATTACTATGGGGATTTCGGTATGTGTGTGTAGGGGTATGTACACGTACACACGTGCATGCACGTGTGTGTGTATAATCCAGCCAACTTTTCTCATGCTCTAAGAGGACTGCTGCTGTAAAAAGACAGCTGGAAAGAGCAACTTCTGTAGTCTGTGCTGCTGCCAACTGAACTACCATTATTTCTTCAACTTGTTTCAGGTTTTCTTGACTCCACCCTTTGGCTCACATTATCTCTTTTGCCTAGGGTGTTCCACTCTCTTCCCTGCACCTATCCCCATCTCCACCTATGAAAATCCTATTCAGCCTTCAAGGCCAGGTTCAATTTCCTCATCCCCTTCATGTTCCTTCCCTCTCTTCTGAGCTCTTTGTGTACTGCACATGCAGTGTCAATCTCTTCTAACCCTGTATTTTAGTAATTTGTGTTTCTTTCTGATAGCAGGGCTGCCAAATACAGTTGTTCTGGTTGTGCCTTGAATGAAGGTGCCTGACTGAGGGGACAAATAGGGGCTGAAATCCACCTGCCAAGCCATGCTTGGAGGGAGCGCCTTTTCTAATGTACACAAAGACACAGTGTG